>NW_011494753.1:8947270-8959483 GCF_000754665.1 Bison bison bison | reverse complement strand
TATCTGTGTATACACACATATTTTTAAAATCTTATAAAAATGGATTCATAATATAGTTTTATAAAAATTTTAACTTAAAATGTATCCTACATAGACTTTCAGCAGGTTAAGTAGCACTTCATATGCAAGGATTCTTACAGACTCAGTCTGATTCTTCTCCAATGTCTTCTCTTGGAGCTGTACCAATTTTATTGCCAGTTTTCATTTGAATCCATTGGGAAATGGGACAATGCTGCTTTTGTTCCTTGGCCAGGAATCACTTGATCCTGAAAGTCTTGTGAGAAGACATTGCAAGCAGCAAATTCCTGTAATTTCTACTCTTAAATGATGTAGGAAGTATTGTTGATTCCACTGCCTCAGGCTTTCAAACAGAAAAGTAAATTACAGATAAAATTCAACCAAATGATGTGAAAAATAGACCCTGTACTACTTGTGAAAAGGTGCAGCAGGTACTGCTCTGGAGCCATTTCTCTGGCCAGGAGATGGTCAGGATCCCTTGAGGGGTGAGCTGGGAGTTTTTTGTAGTGCAGCCCAGTCTCTAGAAATGGAAAGTCACTGGGGATATCCCCTCCAGAGAGAACAGCGTCCCTGGCAGTGCAACCCCAGACCTTACCTTTTTGAATTAATGTTTTTTTTCTTCAGAAAAATATTCAGAAGTAGAACTGCTAGATCATATGGTAGGTCTCTTTTTAGTTTTTTGAGGCTCCCCCTGGCAGCGCAACCCCAGACCTTACCTTTTTCAATTAACGTTTTTTTTTCTTCAGAAAAATATTCAGAAGTAGAACTGCTAGATCATATGGTAGGTCTCTTTTTAGTTTTTTGAGGCTCCCCCTGGCAGCGCAACCCCAGACCTTACCTTTTTCAATTAACGTTTTTTTTTCTTCAGAAAAATATTCAGAAGTAGAACTGCTAGATCATATGGTAGGTCTCTTTTTAGTTTTTTGAGGCTCCCCCTGGCAGCGCAACCCCAGACCTTACCTTTTTCAATTAACGTTTTTTTTTCTTCAGAAAAATATTCAGAAGTAGAACTGCTAGATCATATGGTAGGTCTCTTTTTAGTTTTTTGAGGCTCCCCCTGGCAGCGCAACCCCAGACCTTACCTTTTTCAATTAACGTTTTTTTTTCTTCAGAAAAATATTCAGAAGTAGAACTGCTAGATCATATGGTAGGTCTCTTTTTAGTTTTTTGAGGATCCCCCATACTGTTTTCCATAGTGGTTGCACCAATTTACATTCTCACCTACAGTGCAGAAGCGTTCTCTTTTCTCCACATCCTTGTTAACATTTGTTATTTGTTGTCTTTTTGATAATACCTATTCTGACAGGTATGAGGTGATACCTCATTGTGGGTTTCTTTTTCTTAACTTTTAAACTCATTGTGGTTTTGATTTGCATTTCCCTAATGATTAGCAATGTTGAGCATCTTTTCATGCGCCCTTGGCCATCTGTATGTCTCTTTCAGAAAAATGTCTATTCAGATCCTCTGCCCAAGAATATCTTCATAATGTATACGTCTGAATTCCACGATAGCTTTGGACATGACTGCTTTGTTTCCCATTCTCCCTTTTCCTAACAGGGACTTTTATTGCTGTTTTTCTGTCTTATCATTGGGTACTGGGTGGAGCAGTAATGAAGAATTGATAGCAACAACTTGACTTTTAGCTCATAGATTGCTAGACCATGAGGAAATTCATCCAGGATAATTAGAAAAGACTGCAATCATGATTTTGAAGTGAAATTCAATAATTGAATGAGACTTTTGTCTTCACCCTTGGGGAGAAGGTGAATATATTTGGTGACCAGAGAGGTTGACTGCAACAGAGGCCTTGTCTGTCTAGCAAAATCTATTAATCTCTGGAACTATTAGACTAGTTTCCCATATTCCCATTCAATTTGAGTATGGCCACATGACATTTTCTCCAGTGTGAGTGGAAGCAGAGTGTACCACTTTCTGACCCAGGTGGTGGCAAACCAGACGACCAGAGCCGAGGCCTATGAGGGACAGTAATGTAGGAGCGCTTCCTCCCTGACCTAAGTATCTGTCCAGAACTATTAGGTAAGCAAGAAATACATTACTTTGCTGAGTCGTGTTTTGGATCTATTTGTTGCAGTTGTTTAGCCTGCATTAACTGATACACACCCCATGAGTCATGCTTGTTCAACATAATGATTATATATGCACATCCTGTTTAAACATAATTATTAATGGTAACATACAAGCATCCTGTAATGAGCCTTGCTTTTTTCATTTAATGTCTTGGAAAGTGATCCACATTAGAACATTACAAACTTCATTTTTATCTCCTTTCCATTTTGCTTTTTGATAGCTTAGTACCATGTTAGTTAACCAGTTCCCTACACATGAACCATTTAGGCTGTTTGAACGATGTTGCAGCTCTTTCGGGTTGTACTCTGCAAATGTAAGGCAGAGGTCAGCTTCAGGTCCACCAGTATCTGGCTTTACTCTCTGAATTAGGACGTTACTTAGCTTCTTTTAGCCAAATTACAAAGCTAATATTTGACCATATTCATTCTCTGTGGCCTACTATTGTAAAACTCAAATGGTTACAAATTCAAACATTTACATTGATGGGAAGAATATAGCATGGAGGTCAGCAGCATGAATTATAGCCAGAGACCCTGCGCTCAAAGCCCAGTTCTGCTACATGTAACATGTATTTGACCTCCGGCAAGTTGTTTAACTCCTATATGCATTAGTTTTCTCAAACAGTAAAATGCAGGTTGGGGCCTCCCTGGTGGCTTAGAGGTAAAGAATCTGCCTACCAATGCAGGAGACACAGGAGCCACGGGTTGGATCTCTGGGTGCGGATGATCCCCTGGAGAAGGAAATGGCAATCCACTCCAGTATTCTTATCTGGAAAATCCCATGGACAGAGAGCCTGGGCAGTCTACAGCCCATGAGGTCTCGAAAAGTCAGACACAACTGAGTGACTGGGCACAAGATGAAGGTTACTGTGAGGATTAAATGACAAGTAAAGTGCTTAGCACATGATAACCATCAGTTAATAAGCAGTGCAGAGTTTTCCATAATATATAATTTTGTCTAATTACCAAAGAAAACAAAAATTAAACTTGAGTCTAAGGTTAGCACATGTATCATAACTATCTTTATTATTAAGATGGGAAATTATTTTTCAAAAGATTAAATCACTTTTTCTTTTCCAAGATGATTTTTATTTTACCCACTTTTCTGTGACTTCCTAGTTTCTAAATTCTACCACTGATGACTTCCTATGTCAGTAGAAATGTACTGACTTCATTCTTTTTAAAGATTACAATTTTGTGGGGTAATGATTCAGTTTTATTAAGGAGAGAGCCCTCAAAGCTTGTGACTATTCATTTGTATTTTGTATCGAACTATTAGGGTTAGATTGTATTGGGTTCAGGCTGATCCTATGTATTTTTTGTTTGTTTTTTCAGGCTGATCCTATATTATAGGTTCCAGAAATTTAGTCATTGTAGATGCCAAAATTAATGTTAAAGCAAACAACACAGAGGGTTCATCGAGTTGGGAGTGAGAGGGAGGGAGTTGCAGAAAATGTACACAAATGTAAATGCCATTCTCCAAGTACTTGAATTCCAGAAGTGAAACTGGAGGGTTCAACTGTCCATATTAGGAAACGACTCATTGCTTGATGACCACAGTGTTAAGCCAAGTATTTTGCCCTATTTTTGTGTGAGGGTGGCAGGGAGTGTGAAAGGGGATTGGTCGGGAGAACACTACTAGTAAATCAGTTAGCTTTACAACCACTCTTTTCTCTTCTAATATAATCTTAGTACAGTTATAAGCATTATGAAATCAAACTTTCACTTTAATTGGAGAGACTGAAAACCAAGCTCAGTTTTTCAACATGAAGTTTCTGAAACAGATTCCCAAATGGGGTTATCTCATTCCCTGAAATTGCATCCGAGTTAAGAACCCATGCTAAGATTGGCTTGAATCCATCAAAGCATTCAACACGTGCTCTTGCCATAAAGTAGCAAATGAAGGCTTGGAGAACAGACAATCTTTTCAGCTTCTCTAGCTCTGAATATATTCCACATTAATAAAACATCAGGAACTTCTAACACCTATTAAACTATACTTGGTTTCCTTTAGCTCAGATTCTGGATTAACTAGCCTTAAGCTCACAACAGGAAGGAACATAGCTGTGCTGTGTGGGAACAATAAAGACATGATGAGCCCAATGCCTAAACATTACAGAAGTAAGTGCTCCCCACCCTATATTTGGGAAACTTCTTCCCCTCTGAAGTTTCTCCAATATACTTTGCATCTTCTGAGCTCATGTTTCTAAAAATCCTTGCCTGGTCTCTTCCATAACATCTCTATAGTTGTCTCAATTTTTTTTTTTTTTTTAAACACAGAAAGGGCAAGAGTCCTGGTCAATCTTGATAATGAAAAGTGAAAGTGAAAGTTGTTCATGTTCTTCTATACAGTCTGTGGAATTCTCCAGGCCAGAGCACTGTAGCCTTTCCCTTCTCCAGGGGATCTTCCCAACCCAGGGATCAAACCCAGGTCTCCCACATTGCAGGCAGATACTTTACCAGTTGAGCCACAAGGGAATCTTCCTGACCCAGGAATCAAACTGGGGTCTCCTGCATCGCAGGAGATTCTTTACCAACTGAGCTATCAGGGAAGCCCAATCTTGGCAACAGAAAATGTATATTACTATTTTTAAGAACTCAACATTCAAGCTGGTGCTTGGGAATAAAGATTTTTGATGGGTTAAAGCCCCTGACCATATGTAGGTGTCTGTGGACACATTTATAGGAACTGGTTGGTGCCACTATTCTCCCAGCCAACCAAGCTCACTGCCAGGCTGACTTCAGCTTGGGCACCCTCTCCTCTTAGTCTTGTCAGCACTTGATAGTATCTGGTTTATAACAGCTCTGTTGGATGGGAGGCCAGGTAGCTCCCAAAGAGCCACAACCAGAGACGCAGACCTGAGACCAGAGGTCTTGTTCTAGGACAGATGGCTTGAACTGCCTCCTATTCCTGTTTGCTTTGGAAGCCTATGGGACTACTGAGTACTGGAAATCTGGGTGGAGCCTTGCAAAAATAGCTTTCAATTCTGTGTCAAAAAAGAGTGAAATGAACCAATGTTTGCAGAGATGAATAACTTACCTTAGGGGTCTGACCTCTTCCAGGTCAGGGAAAGAACAATATAGTCTAGTTCATCAAAATGCTGGAAAATCCAAGAGTCAAAGGATTGGAAAGGACCTCTGTGGTGAGAACAGGTTAAAAGGGAATGGGCTTCCTGCAGGGGAAGGCTGGCTGCTCACCACCAGCTGGCCTTATTATTTCGGGCCTCAATAACTAGGTGCTGGCAGTTTCCAAGGGTTGATTGGCTTGTGGAGGCTACCAAACAGAACTCAGACATCCGGCACCAAATACTATCTGATGTGAAAGATGAATAACAGGCACTTCCCTGGCAATCCAATAGTTAAAGACTTCATGCTTCCACTTGCAGGGGGCACGGCTTCAATCCCTGGTCAGGGAACTGAGACTGTACATGCTGTAAGGTCAAAAAATAAATTAAAAAAATTTTTTTGAGAAAATAAACAAAAAATGAACAATAACAAAAATACAAACAGTTTTGTGAAAGAAAGGACCCAGGAGTCAGACTGATGGGCATATGTTCCCCTGTAGGAAAACACATTGGAAGTCAAATCAGGATACAGATAGCATTACTGGTACATCCACCACCACAAAAGCAAGGTCTCCTCAGGAATGTGTGAACAGGATACACCTCCTTTCAGGCTTGTCACATTCTTTCTTTATACACAGTTATCAGTTCAGTTCAGTTCAGTCACTCAGTCATGTCCGACTCTTTGCCACCCCATGAATCGCAGCACGTCAAGCCTCCCTGTCCATCACCAACTCCCGGAGTTCACTCAGACTCACGTCCATCGAATCAGTGATGCCATCCAGCCATCTCATTCCTCCTGCTCCCAATCCCTCCCAGCATCAGAGTCTTTTCCAATGAGTCAGCTCTTTGCATGAGGTGGCCAAAGTACTGGAGTTTCAGCTTCAGCATCATTCCCTCCAAAGAAATCCCAGGCTCCTGAGGCTATACCTTGATCTCAGAGCAAGAAGAGCCTTAATCATCTGTCACATTTTAATTTTCTATTACAGTAAAAGGATGGTCCCCTCCTGCCTTACCTGAAAAGCCTTTTGTGGGGCCAATGCAGGTGGAAAATGTAATCACTGTTAACTTCAATGAGAAAACATTTTTTATGTTCCCAAGTCCCCAGATTGACACCTATTCATGTGAAAACACCAAATCTCTTTAAGATGGACACAAATTACATCAGTAATTCACACTGGTTATTATAAATTCATAAAAGCATTTTCTATTCATTAATTGTAACTAATTACATTTTTCTATAGTGTGGCCATTTACCATATTTCTCAGCTTGTTTCTTAACTTTTATGCCCTGTACTATTTAAGGATAAATTAATAACAAAACATACATACAAATAGTACCTAATATTTATATAATTCAACCTTTATTTTTTAAAAATAATTAAATCAATGAAAACCATGCATATGATATCACCTATATTGAACAGCTGAAATAAAAGACATGATGTAAGATTACATCCCTGCTGTATTTAAGCAAAATGTGATGGGAGAACTTCAGGTAACTTAGGCCAGCTATGTGAAGATGATGTACAGAGACTTTCTTCTTCAGCTCTAAGAATTCCACCAACCAAATCTAGCCGGACAGATGCAAAGAAATGCCCTGGGTTTCAATTACCTTTTATTGCAAAACAAACTGCCCCAAAACTTACTGGTTTAACTTTAAAACAATAAACCTAATTTTTCACTGGTTTATGGGTTTGTCAATGGACTTCTGGTCTTGGCTAGCATAGCTTGGCCTAGATGGTCTACAATGGCCTGGTTCACACATCTGATGGTTGGCAGGCTAGTTTGTCTAAGGGGCCACACTCACATGTCTGGCAGTTGCTTAGATGTCAGTTGGGGTGACGACTACATGTCTTTCATCATTTATCAGGTTAGCTAGAGTTTTTCACAAGGTGGTGAAAGAGTTCTCAGCAGCAACAGAGAGCAAGCCATAATTGTAAGCACCTTTTAAGATTTTTATGGACTTTCCTGGTGGTCCAGTGATTAAGAATCTGCCTGCCAATGCAGGAGACACGAGTGGGTTGGTGGGGTTCGATCCCTGGTCTGGAAGGATCTCACATGCCGAGGAGTGACTAAGCCTGTGTGCCACAAGTACCGAGCCCATGTTCTAGAGCCTGTGCTCCAAAACAAGGGAAACCACCGCAATGAGCAGCCCATGTACCACTATGAAGAGTAGCCCCCACTTGCTGCAACTGGAGAAAGTCCACACATAGCAACAAAGACCCAGTGCAACCAAAAGTAAATAAAGTTAAAAAAAATTTTTTTTAATACTTCTAGTATCAGACTTGCAAATATCCCATAGAAACAAAGCAAATCAAATGACCAAGCTGAGATTCAGAAAATGGAGAAACAAACTCCACCTCTCAATAGGAGAAGCTGAAAAATAATATGGTTATTCTGTTCAATCTACTACATCCTGGATGCCAAAGGAGATTAAATATTTCTGGTAACCAGAACAGGTGATTATCTCCAGAGTTTAAACACCTGACTATGGGGGGTGAGGGGTGGGGTGTAGGGCAGAGAGTGTGTGTGTTGTTTCAACTACTACTGAGTTTATCTAGGAAGGCTGCCCCTTCTTGGGTCCTCTACTCTACCCGAAGCAGAGTTAAAACCAAAGACGTAGGCAGAGGCTAGGGTTCTGCCGGCCACATGAAGGAATTTAGGTCTCAATCCCAAGAGTAATGGGAAGCTGTAGAGCATTTTAAAGAGAGAGAGATAAGATCGCTTGGGCTGCAATGAGGACAGTAATTCTAGAAGCTTTGCCAGGAAGGGGAATCTTGAGATAAGGCCTTAGTCACAGAATATAGGGTCAAGGGAAAGGGTGTTTTTTTTTGTTTTTGTTTTTTCAAAGCAAAAGATGGTTGAAACTAGAGCTTGTTTGAATGCAGATGGAAGGATCCAACATTGCAAAAGGTTAAAGGGAGAACCCTGGGAATTAGGAAGGGAAATTTGAGCTCGCAAGGCAAGTTTGGTTTAAAAACTTATCATACAATATGTGACTTCCCAGGTGGCGCAGTGGTAAAGAATCCGCCTGCCCATGCAGGAGACACAGGAGATGCAGGTCCAATCCCTGGGTCAGGATGATCCCCTGGCATAGGAAATGGCCACCCACTGCAGTATTCTTGCCTGGAAAATTCCATGGACAGAGCAGCCTGGTGGGCCACAGGGCTGCAAAGAGTTGGACATGACTGAGAGTGCATAGCACGCATATTCTGAGCACAGTAAAAAAATAAAACATGATCATACAATAAAACTGACTGTATTTTTGTTATACAGTTCTATGGATTTTAACACGTTTAGACTCACGTAATTACCACCACAGTCAGGATACAGAAGGGTTCCATCACGCCCAAATCCTTCTTTTTGCTATCTCTTTATAGTCACTCTTCCATTCCTAAATCCGGGAGCCACTGACTTATTCTCTGTCACTATGTTTTTAATATTTTCAAGATTTTCATTCTGTGACCAGCTTCTTTCACTCAGCATAATGCCTTTATTGTTATGTTGTTGTAACACCAAGTTGTTGGGTATGTCAATACTTAATTCCTTTTTTAAAAAAAATCCTTCATTCCTTTTTATTGCTGAGTAGCATTCCATCGGGGTCAGCTTTGGACAAAATTTCTTGGTTAGTAATGATATCACTATTCTACCAGTTACTTGGGACAAAAACCTTGACATCATCCTTTACTCTCTTCCCTAACCTAGACATAATCCATTAGTAAGTCCTGTGGCTTCATTTTCAAAATGCACCTGAAATTTGACCCGTTCTTACCACCTCCACTGCTGCCATCATCTTCTGCCAGAACTGGCACTTCCACTCTTACTTCTCTACCCTCATTGTCTATTCTCCACATAATAGCTAGAATGAAACTTTAAGAGGCTTAAATGTGATCAAACAACTCTTCAGTGGTTTTAGTGGTAACAATCCAAAGTTGTCACCATGGCCTACAAAGTCCCACATGATTGGACCCCAGGCTACCTCTCTGATCTCATCTCCTACCACTCTCCCCACACTGACTCTGTATCAGCTAGAGCAATCTCCTTGCTATTTCTATAGCGTGTCAAGCACCCTCCTGCCTCAGAGCATTTAAATTTGCTTCTCCTGTCTAGAACTTGCTTTCCCAAGATATCCACATGGCACAGCCCCATCAGATCAATTCCATTTTCTGCTTAAGTGTCCCTTATCAATGAATCTTTCTCTAACATCTAAAATAGTAGCCACCTGAGACCACTGTTTAACCCTTACCTTGCTTTGTTCTTCTTAGAATATATACATACACACATATATATTTGTTTTTCTGTCTCCTCACACTAGAAACATCCTTGAAAATTTTTGTTCATTGCTCAACAAGCACTTAGATGATGTCTCATCTGGCATATAGTTGTTCAATGAATATTTTTGATTGAGTAACCTATAGGAGGCAAGGACAGGATGGAAACACATGTAGATTTCTAGATTTGAGGGCATTCTATATTTTCTATTACTTAGACAGTAGGATAATCAGGGAAGCAGCAGGAAGCACAGGATTAGAGATTTGCAGACAGTGGAGAGCAAGTTAACTAGAAAAATATGATGAAATTTCCATACACTGTTCAGAGCTCATTTAAGGTTGAAATGATTGTATTTAGGGATGCCAATCTGCTCAGCAGGACAACTTACTGTGACAAGATACAGGCATACAGAAGCATGTTAATCCATCAACGGTGGAGGACTTGTTTGGGGAAAAGAGGAGTGTTGGGGCAGGCTTAAGAGTAAGAGGGGGACTGTAACGATGTAACACTGAATTTAAGATGGATAAGGAGGGAACTGAAAAGTGGGACTTAAGTAGAAGCTTTCATCAGATTGGAGGTTCTGATAAAGCGAAAAAGACAGTTATGGTGACGTTCTTGAGCAGTCAAGCTCAAGGTTATCAGGCTGTGGTTGGATAGAGGTATGTTCGAATTACTGATTCCCAACAGGACAGTTTCTGGTGACAAGATCCAGGTTTTTTGACTGGGATTGGGAGGCTGAGAAAAGGGATGAAGCCTGCAAGTTAAATGAATTGTCAGTGATTCTGAATTTATCAAGATGGTAGATGGTTAGAGAAAGTAAGAAAAGGAGCTGGATCCACATATTAACAGATCATCTTCACAGAGGTGGTTAAATGGGTGCCAAAGTCTTACGAGTAAGCGTCACAGAAGCAAGGGTTTTTACAAGAGGTGACAGTATTTGGCACATTGCCCCCACTTCTGGAACCTGGGAAGTGAGAATACTAACCCATGTGAGAGAGTTCCAGGGGATGCTGAATCCTCAGATGACACAGAAAAGCTAATCTGGAAGCGGGAATTTCAGAGGAAAACGGTTTGTAGGCAGGAGGCTGGGGAGGGGACCGCAACAGCAGAAAGCCCTGACACTTCTTGTCCTTTATTTACCTTCCTCCCAACCTACCGCTGGCCCGCGTTACACCAGCCCTCACGCTAGAAAACTCGCAGAAAAAGGAGCAAGCGGACCGGCTTTTTTCAACTCCCCGCGGAAGTACTCTCACCGGAACTCCTCCGTGTTTGCGCTTTCCCATTGGCGGAAGCTTCTGCCAGCTTCCAGTAGCTTCCGCCCACGACTCGGTTGGGCGGAGCTTTCCCTGGAAGTCACTTCCGCTAACCCCGCCCCTCGTTCCCTTTTTGGCCACTTCCGGCACCAGGCCCCGCCCGTTCCTTGTGGCCCCGCCCCCTTCCCGCCCCGGGCCGGCAACCCGGCCCTGCGGCGCCGCTTCCGGTGCGGGCCCCGCCCCGGCTGTGGCCCCCGGCTGCGGAGAACTCCGAAACGCAGCTGCCGCGCCGGGGCCTGAGTGACCGCTCCTGTGCTGCCGGCGGACCCGGAGCGCCCCGCACAGGTAAGCCGCGCGGGGTCCGTCTCTCTCAGCCTCGGCTGAAGCGGGTGCTGTGGCAGGTGGAGGGGACGGAGGAGTAGAAGGGGAGGCAGGTGTGTAGCGGCAGACGTGAAGGCGCGGGCCGGCGGAGCACTGGGGGCCGCGGAGGAAAAGTGAGAGCGCTGGGAGGAGCCCAGAAGCGCCCTCGCCCATTAGGGTGATTTGAGATAAAGGGATGGGAAGAGTGAGGGGCCCCTGGGAACGGAGAGAGCAAAGATAAGGTGGCGTTGGGACGATCTAAGAAGAGCCAGCGGATTGGCTTGGGGGTGGAGGGGGGCTTGGTAGAGGTAAAAAGGGATAGAGTTGGGTTGGGGGGATGTAAAGAATGGCGGGGTGATGGATGTATGGGGTAAAAGGGGGCTGGCTGGCAGAGGGATCTGGCAGCGAAGGTAGAAGGAATGGTGGGCGAGGCGGGCTTCAAAGCTGCAAGGAGTCCGTTGCGCCCGTCTTGCAGGTCCGGGAACTTTAGGGGAAATGGGGGAGGGGGCCGTGTGAAGGGATGGAGTGGTTTAGATTTTTGAGACCTAAGTTTTCTAAAAGTAGGCAGGTGGTTGTTTGGATCTACTAGCTGTTTAGGGTCAGGGGGAAGATGGGCTCTTTGGGGGAGGGTGTGCGCATCGAGTTGTAGAACTGAGTCATCTCAGTCTTCCTAAAGAGGCTGTGAGATACCACCCCCCACCCCTCCCCGCTGAGGACAGCATACAGAGAAGATGGTGCCACAAGAGGAGAAACAGTTGTTCGATGACTGGCAGGACTTGTTTGAAAAATTATCCCGCTTGTGATCGATTGATGTTATAATGCTATAAGGAGAATGAAAATGACCACCGAATTCTTTGCTTTTCCTTATTCTTTTGTTTACTTTTCTTTGATGCAGATTGTTTTTATTTTAAATGAACACTTTTGGCAACTGGATTTAACGTGGGTGTAAACCTTTTCATGCTTTGGTACGCTATAAAAAGGGCTATAGCAGAATGAAAGTATTGCTGCAGGCATAACTCACACTTTCTAAAGTGCGAAGAGAGGAAGTAGAGGCAGTAAGAGGCAAATTGGAATTTGAATTTTTCACAGAATGCAAAAGACAAACGAAGTACTTCTAAGATTAAACAGAAAATGAAAGTTTAAAAATTTATTTTTTTG
>NW_011494753.1:8910419-8947170 GCF_000754665.1 Bison bison bison | reverse complement strand
GGCTAGCTTGAAAAGTTGTACCTTTTCAATCTGTTAAAAAAAAAAACATAAATCCAAGCAGTTGATTTTGCTAGGGTTGTGATTACTTCCCCGTGAGTTTTTGAAGACGTGAAGACATTTAGGTTTCTTTCTTTCTTTTTTTAAGTCTTTCTGCCCAATCCTTAAACAGTTGAACAGTGCATTTATCAAATTTATCAAGTCCCAACCTGTGCACTGCTGCTGCTGCTTTTATGTGATGATAGCACTGCACGCCATGTTGCAAGTTCTGTTCACCTAAAATTTGCCCGTGCGTAGTAATCCATTCAGTTGCGAAGACTTGCTGAGGAAACATAACTCAAGTGAGGTTTGCTGGGGGTGGGGGCTTGAAAAGGAGGAAGGTAAAGAGGGGGGCTGGTTAAAGGAGGAGAGGGTGTGAAAGGGGTATGTGTTTGGAGACTGATTGGTAAGAATGCTGATAAACCTGCCTCCAGAATACTTTTGGCCTGAAAGCCTTTCCTTTTTGTATTTGTCATAGAATGTCATAGAAGTGAATCAGAAAGAAAGGGGATGTGACGAGATTTTCTAGACTGTTTTTAAAAAAGCTTTAAAAAAAATTTAAAAATTTACAAAAGGAGCTTTGACTTGTTTAGACGATATTGATACCTGTTTCCAATTAATTAAAGCTTAAAAATCTCCAGAGGAATCCCCCCTCCCCCGTTTGTTTTTGAGTTGACGATTGCAATTTGAGAACTCTTGCCTCCTTTCGTGTTTCATTCTCTCATGTTGTTGAAATTGGATTCTTTTTGAGGCTATAATGTCCAGTTAGCATTGGCTCAGCCCACTCAAAAAGCAGGCTGGCCATTTATTCTGGGAAATTTTAAAAGTTTAAACCCAAGGAGAGTTTGCTAGGTTCTGCTTTTCTATGAGAAAAATCTTTGTGTCTGCCTGATAACTCTGTCTTGCTTTGATGGCAATATCTTTCTCTGATGGGCCTGGGAACGTAAGCAATAGTCTCTTTCTTGTAGGCAGGCCCTTCTTTCCCTTTTTTATTGTGGTTTTCTTATTCACAACCTCTGTACAGTGCAAACCCAGTTGCTTTTTCAGTAATAAACAGATTAGTGTTTGATAATGTTGAGGAAGAGAGATCAGAACACAGATGTTTGCAGACTTCATGTCATCTAGGTTTACTTTGTTTTAAACCCACCAGTTGTCCAGCACTACTGGGATTCATCCCATATTTCTCCTCTTAAATCCTGTTCTCTTCCTCACACTTTTTCTTACTCACCTACCACCCCCCCACACCCGCCCCAAACTCCCACCACTCAGATTTACCGGCCCATGTTTAATGTTCAGAATTCATGTCCTTTACTGGAGCAAAGAAAACGTCTTTTTTCCCCTAAGTTATTTATGTATTAATTTTTGGCTGTGCTGGGTCATCGTTGCTGCACTTTCTCTAGTTGCGGTGTGCGGGCCTCTCATTACGGTGGCTTCTCCTGTTGCAGAGCACTGGCTCTAGGGCACACGAGCATCAGCAGTTGTGGCACGTGGGCTCAGTAGTTGTGGCTCCCGGGTTCTAGAGCCACAGGCTCAGTCGTTGTGGCGCACAGGCTTAGTTTCTCTGAGGCATGTGGGATCTTCCCAGACCAGGGATCGAACCCAGGTCTCCTGCCTTGGCAGGCAGATTCTTTACCACTGAGCCACCAGGGAAGCCCAGAAAACCTTTTTATACCTGTTTTACATCTTTTTTTTTTTTTTCCCTTTCTTTCTCCTATGTGGTTTCTATTGATCACATAAAGGTTTGGACCCCGTGTGCCTGTCAGGCTGTGCCCAGGTTTGGAGCCATGCCAGTTTGTGGGTGAAACTCGAGGCAGTGATGGAGCCACTGCACCCTCAGCAGAAGCAGCCGCCGCCACCACAGCCACCCCACCTGGCTCCTCTGCAGATGGATGCCAGAGAGAAGCAGGGGCAGCAGATGAGAGAAACCCCGTTCTTGTATGCCCAGAAGCTGGTCACACAGCAGACTCACCTGTCTGCCACACCTGGGAGGCCTTCTGGCAGCCCTGCTCTGGGTCCCTCAGCCAGAGTTCCACCGGCCACTGCAGTGGCCCGAGTTTTTGAACGGAGCAAGGTGAACTCAGAGCCTGAGGAAGAGGAAGGAGGTTTGGAAGGTGAGGATGGGGATGATGAAGCAGAGGTGGCTGAGAAACAGACCCAGGCTGCTTCAAAATATTTTCATGTGCAGAAGGTGGCTCGCCAAGACCCCAGAGCAGCTCCCTTGCCTGGTCTGCTCCCAGCGCCAGGGCTCGCACCCCATGGACAGCAAGCTAAAGAAGACCGTACCAAAGATGCTTCGAAGACCTCCGCTTCAGTCTCCGCGGCAGGGCAGCCGGGCTGGAACCTTGATGAGCAGCTCAAGCAGGTCAGTCTTTCCTCTTGGGGGCTTATTTGTTCCCCCAAAAGGCTAGCCAGGGAGGGATACTGGACTGCCAGGGTCTGTGCCAGTCTGTGTCTTCTCAGCCTCCTTCAGTGACCAGCAGCCTAGACAGGGATAGACCTTGAGTTTTTCCCTCATAGATGTTTTCTTGATTAGAGCAGTGAAATGTATAAGTTACTCCTAAAATAGATAGTTCGAAGTTTAATGGAAAGGATTGTCAATACAGTCTTTTGGCGGGTGGGGGGGAATTGAGGAAGAATGAGGTTGCAACAGTGTTATGAGGGATATCTAAAAATGAGATGTATGACTCCAATTTCAGTTTTTCTAGTAGTAGTATGATAAGAGAACTGTCTTGTCTAAGATAGAGTCTTAGCCCCAGGCTAACCCAGGATGGAGCTTTTTAAGGGCAATTTTGTTGTTTTGCTGCTAAATGTGGCTGATGGGAAGCTGTTGCATTGTGTATATTTTCCAGCAAAGAGCCTTGTAGACATGATTTCATCTCACCCTTATTATACCTCCTTTGAAACATGGAAGGGTAGACCTCACAATTTTCAATTTATTTATTTATTTTGCTGGGCTGCTCGGCTTGCAGGATCTTAGTTCCCCAACCAGGGATTGAACTCAGGCCAGACACTGAAAGCACTGAGTCCTAAGCACTGGACCACCAGGGAGGCTCTCACAATTCTCTATTTAGCCAAGGCAAGCTTCAATGATTCCTACACAAGGCAGAGCTTGAGAGTCATCTAGGGAGAGCTCCAGAATAGTTTTTAAAAATGTAGACTCCAGGGTCCTAATGAATTAATTCAGAAGGTGGAACCTAAGGAATCTGTGCTTTCTTCGCCTTCTGCTGCTTCTTGTCTTTCTGACTTGCCATGCTCCTTTTCTTCACCCAAAGAATGGGAGTGATGATCAGGTCTTCCAGGCCAGGTGACTTGGTGCTAAGGCAGGGAGTTCATAATAAAGCTGGTAATATTTGGGTACTCCCTGTAAGCACATAATACTTCTTTTTTTTCCCTGAAAAATATTTACTTATTTATTTATTTGGCTTTGCCGGCTCTTAGTTGAGGCATGTGGGGTCTGTAGTTGCAGCATGTGAACTCTTAGTTGCCGTATGCAGGATCTAATTCCCTGACCAGGGATGGAACCTGGGCCCTCTGCGTTGGGAGCTCAGAGTCTTGGCCCCTGGACCTCCAGGGAAGTGCGCAGCATACATACTTCTTGTGGTCCAATGATGCTGTTTAGAAATCAGTTGTGAAGAGCTATGGATTTACACAGAGCACCAAGAAGCCATATGAGAAAGGTCCTTTGTAGGCTGAAGAATCAGCATCTTTGTACCCAGGAGCCCTACCTATGCAGTTGGTCTGAGCTTTACAGTAGCAGTGTTGGCAGTAGATTCCAGAGCCAGCAAAGTGGGTTCAAATACCACCTCTTCCATCTATTACCCTTGTGATCTTTCAGTAGGGCTCTTAATTCCTTTGAGCTCTCTGTGAAATAAAAATACCAAGCTTACCTCCAAGGATGTTGTGAGGATTAACAGAGCTGGCTCACGGTGGTAGCAGTGCCCCAGGTGCTTTTTCATGCACGCAGTGCCATCCTCCGCTGCAGCTCCGCAGACATGCTTAGAAGCAGGGGAGACACCGAGAGGCGCAGAGGTTTCCCCTCTGATCACCAGGAAGGTGGTGGCAGAGCTCGGACTAGGATCAGAGAGTCCTAGCTTCCCCGACAGCAGCAGCCTGGCTGCCAGCCCAGACCCGCCTCCCGGCTGATTGCTTTGGTTTAGCAAAACATCTGTGACTTGCCGGCAGCCCCCGAACTGCTGTGTGGTTGGCAGAGTTCCATGCTGGCCGCTGAGTCAGCTCCTAGCGAGAGCCCGCCCTGACAGCACTGGGAAAGTTCAGGCCCGAGGCGGCTGGGCTGCCCCTGCCTTGGCAGCTGGCCAGCCTCTGCGTGTGTGCGGTCGTTCCTAGAAAGTGCAGCCTCGTGCGAGGAACAAGTGGAGCTCCAAGGCCTGTCTGTCTTCAGGAAGTGCAGCAGGTGTTGAGGTCAAGCCATGAGAGCCTTGAAAAAAGAAACTCTGCAGAAGTGGCATGTGGGTACACACACACGTGTGTGCCGTGGCCGACACCCAGCACCAGTTCTCAACAGCATCAGCCCCGGGCCTGTGAAGCTCAGGGCTCAGGAGGCTGGCTGTTGGCTTCTGAAACCCTCTGAGTTCATTTTAAATTTCCGAGGCATACTCACTAATTATAGACTGCCTGACAGAGCGCTTGCCAGAATGTTTTTAAATGCCAGCGTGTGTGTGTTTAGTTGCTCGGTCATGTCCGACTCTTTGTGACCCCATGGACTGTAGCCCACCAGGCTCCTCTGTCCGTGGGGATTCTCCAGGCAAGAATACTGGAGTGGGTTGCCATGTCTTCCTCCAGAAGATCTTCCCAACCCAGGGATCGAACCCAGGTCTCCTGCATTGCAGGTAGATTCTTTACTGTCTGAGCCATGTAGCTGAGGCCTAATCTTTCACCCTAAATTTACCCTCCCCCTGAATTTGGAGATCAAGAGCTGGGTTAGGGGGTCACAGGGTAAGAATGACTTTAAACTTGGGATGTGCACGTTCTTTTCTCCTTTTGAGTTTAAGTTTTCAACATTGATTTGGTCTGTGCCTTCGCTTTGTCTAATCCTGCTTCTGAAAGTGGTAGTTAATGTGCTTGGGGATTTTAAAAACTTTTTAGTTGTGCTTTGGAAAGGGGACTAAAAAGATGATATTCCTAGGGAGAGCCTGTAAAAACTATTATAAACTAAGACTAGCTTTTTAAAAATTTATTATTATTATTCCAAGTCTTATTTCTTACCTTTTTAACTTCTCGAGAGCAGAAAAAGATCTTATTAATGTGTGACAGTGTCCATTCTGTTCTTTCACACAACAGACTTTTACAGAAGCTTCTTGGGTCAGGCCCATACTCCGGGGGCTAAGGCCTCTGCTTCTCCCTTGAAGAGCCCTCCAGCTAGGTTTAGCAGAGGCAGTGTGGAAACCTCAAGGGGAATTGAGTCTTGGGTTGTAACAATTTTACTCTGTCCTGAGTCAGTTAAAGCCCAACTGCCCAATCTGAGCTCTGCTGCAGATATTTTAAAAGTTTTGTTTCAGGTATTCATATACCAAGATAAAGTTGATTTTGTCTGCAGCATAGCTAACATAGCTTGGTAAATCAACAGGAACACTCAGAAGTATTTTAGAAGATTTAAGGGTGCTGTGGGGGACTACAGCAAGCATCTGCCAACTACAAGCAAAATTTGAAAAGTTTAAGGGCTCCACAGATTATCTTTTGTTTCTGAAATCATTTTATAGCCTATAAAGTCAAAATTATTTGGTGTTTTCTCCTTGAAGAAACTTAGAAAATAATTCATTCTGTATTCATGGTGGAATCCATTTAGATCAGTGTTACTCAAATGGGGACTATCTCCTCACCCGCTCCTGCTCCCAGGGGATGTTTGACAATGCTGGGAGATACGGTTAGTTGTCGTGACTGGGGCAGGTGGAGTTGTACTGCTGGCACAGAGTGTGTAGCGGCCAGGGATACTGCCACACGTCCTGCAACGCCCAGGACAGCTCCCCACGACAAAGGATCACCTGGCCGCAAATGGCAGTAGCGCCAAGGTTGAGAAACCCTGCTATAGATTGTGCCATTAGCGAGCGAACAGAGACACTCTGCTTTCGTCAGACACTGCCCTGGTGCTTCCTTCGCGTCTTGGCCTTGGTAACTGAAGTGTTTGGCAACCTGGAGTTTTCTTCACTTCTGTTTTCAGTATCCGTGTTGAGTTTGTATCTTCTCCCATCACCATGTGGGAGAAGAGACTGTCCATTACTTGGAAAAGGATTGGGACCCACAACTTTATGCTCTGTCAGTGCGTTCTTCCAGCCCAGTGTTTCAGGGTATCTAAGATGTCAGTGTTGACTTGTGAGAGAACTTGGTTGCCCTTCTAGATGTGAACCCCAAAAGGTCAAGGTACAAATCCTCGGCAACCTTGTTATGTATTAAGAGATGTGATTATTAAATCAGCATTGGTTTTGGAACCTAAAGATGTGGGTTTAGATCCTGTCTGCACCGCTTGCTATAGCGCTTGGGATGGATGCCCTGTCCTACCCATGCTTCCATCTTTCCCAGAGGATGATAATCCTCTCTTGCCATCCTCAGGGAACAATTTTAAAGATATTACAAAGGTGGAAGAAGAGAATATGAGTGTGAAAAATCTTCCTAAAATGTATGCCATGATGCAAAGGTTAGGTTGAATTGTCACTAGCGCCTAAATGCTTTTTGAAGCTGTAACTTTTCAGTTTTTACTACCTTTGTAGGGGTAAGATGTTGCATAAACGTTAGTGCTCTAAAACTATGACCAAACTCTAGTATTCTGGGGTTCTCTGAAGCATTTCAGGATTATGTGAGCTAAAGCCATTGCATGTTTGAAGATGCTTCTTTCCATGTTAAAATAGGGATATTTCTCCTTTAGGTAGAAGTAAGCTTTATGTTGAATTCCTATAAATACTTGGTTAGGGACTTAATGACTCATCCCTTCATGTCTGTCTCCCCTCCCATCCCTTCCCAATTTTCAGGACTTGTTCGATCAGTGAGCCGATTTCCCTGACTCTTTCAGTCTCCTTTAATCAATAAATCTGCCCAATTCAGTTGCTACCAGGGAAAGAGAAGTCACTGTTTATTTTTTAAATTTTTGTTTACTTCTCTTTTGGCTGTACAGGGTGGCTTGTAGAATCTTAGTTCCCCAACCAGGGGTCACACACAGGCCTCAAGAGTGAAAGCACAGAATCCTGACCACTGGACTGCCGGGGAATTCCAGAGAAGTCACTTTTTAAAAGCTCTCTCTTGGTTGCACATCTCCTTCCAGCATGTTGTGTAGTCCAGGCTGCCCTCCCACTTGCCATAACGAAGCTTCCAGAGGCTTGGTTTGCACGCCTTACCTCGTTTGTCACCTTCTACTCACTCCTCAACACACTTCAGTCTGGACTGTGTCTCTTGTGTGTATATCCCTGAAGCTCCTCTTGGTAAGGCTTCCCAGGGATCACCGTGTTACTAAGCCCTGCCTGCCCTCACCTCCTGTGATCTCTGCAGTATTCAATAGAGTTCAGTGGGCTCCTCTCCTTGAAACATTTTCTTTTTTGCTTTCTGTAGCCCCATCCATTGGTTTATTTTCTGTGATCTCTTTCTCTTCTGTCTAAACCTCTAGAACTCCAAGTTCCCCAGGGCTTAGTTTTAAACCCTCTTCTCTATATGCTTCCCCTGGGCAATTTCTTTCACTTTCATGACTTTAAATACTACCCACAAGCCACTGAGTCCAATGTATGTTGTTTGAGCCCGTGTTTCCATTCTGAGTTCAGTGGATGTTTTATTAGATGTTTTACTGGCACCTCAGGTTTAATGCATGTAACTCTTACTTTCTAACCTATTCCCCCACGATTATTTCCTCCTTTATTTTGCTTCACTGTAAAGGGCATTTCTACCCACTTCATCATTCAGAAACCTTAGGCTGGCTGTCTTTGTATACCTCCCACTCTGTCGCTCTGTCTGGCGACGTCCATCACCAGGTCTTGTCAATTCTGTCATCTAGAATCCTGCCACTTGTTTCCTCCACCATCACCTGCTTAGTCCCAGCTACTTACTGCTGTAGCTATCAACAAGTTTCTGTGTCTTCCCTCCCCCAGTCTAATTCTCCACATAGCAGCTAGAGTGATCTTCTAAAAACCAAATCAGATTATGTCACTCCTTTAATGCCCTTCAAGTTTTTTGGCAGTTGCTGTAATTGTAAAAGCCAGAACCTGCATAATCTGATCCTGCCTGCCTCTCCAGCCTTATTTTTGCCAATATCCTGACCTATCACTGTACTCCAGCCACCCTGGCCTTTGCATATGCTGGTTTTTCTGCCTGAAGTACTCCTACCCAGCCTTCTGTTTTCACCTTAAACATCACTTTCTCAGAGGCACTAATAGTGTGGGTCATGTTATACCTCGGAGATATGACAGATTTGTTTGTGAATATCACTATGCAAAAAGTCACGTGAATGTTTTGGTTTCCCCGTGCCTGTAAAAGCTGTGTTTACATTTTACTGTAGTCTGCTAAGTGTGCGGTAGCATTATGTCTAGAAAAACAGTGTACATACCTTAATTTTAAAATGCTTTGTTAATTAAAAAAAAATACCATTATCTGAGACTTCAGCAAACTGTAACCTTTTTCAATAGTAACATCAAAGATCACTGATCACAGATCACCATAACAAATATAACAGTGATGAAAAATTTTTTAATATTTTGAGAACTACCAAAATGTGACCCAGAAGACATGAAGTGAGCAGAGGCTGTTGGGAAATGGCACCACTAGATGTGTTCAATGCAGGGTTGTCACAGACCTTCAATTAAAAAAAAAAAAGCAGTATCAGCAAAGCACAGTGAAGCAGAGCGCAATAAAATGAGGCTTTCCTGTATTGGCTGTAACTGAACATTGTGCTTTTATATTTGTGTGGTTTATTTGTTTGGTATCTGATTCCTATACTCAGTGGTAAGCTCCAAGAGGATGGAGATGTGTTCTGCTTATCTCTTGTGTCCCAGCACCAGCAGAATAATAGCAGATATTATTATGCGCTGCATAAATATTTGTTTCTTCTTTGTTTTAATTTGCTCTTTTATTTTTTTATGTGAATGGCACCATTTCATTTCTTTAAAAAAAAAACAACACTATTTTTTAGAGCAATTTAAGGCTCACAGCAAAATTGAGCGGAAAGTACAGTGCCTTTTCATACACTCCTGCGCCCACACATGCCCAGCATGCACCAGAGTGCTGCGTTCGCTACAGTTGATGAACCAACAGTGACACGTCATTATCACCCAGAGTCCATCGTTTTACTCTAGGATTCACTCTTGTTACACATTCTGTGGGTTTTGACAAACATGTGACATGAATCCACCATTATAGCAACATACAGAATAGTTTTGCTGCCCCCCAAATCCTCTGCTCCACCCATTCATACCAACCTTTTCAGATTGACTTCTTTCACTTAGTATTAATAGTGTGCATTTAAGTTTCCTCCATGTCTTTTCATGGCTTGTTAGCGCCTTTCTTTTTAGCACCAAATAATATTCCATTTTCTGGATGGCCGCAGTTGATCCATTCATCTGCTGAAGGACATCTTGGTTGCTTCTGAGTTTTGTCATGTATGAATAAGCTACCATAAACATCTGTGTATAGGTTTCTGGTAGATAGAAGTTTTGAACCCATTTATAGTAACAACAAGGGGCACGATTGTTGGATTGTGTTGGAAGAATGTGTTTACTTTCGTAAGACACTGCCAAACTGTCTTCCAAGGGTGGCTGTGCCCTTTTGCGCTCCTACCAGCGATGAATGAGAATTCCTGCTGCTTTACAGCCTCATCAGCATGTGTTAGTATCAGCGTCGGGGATTGTTTTTTAATTGACGTTTTCATTGAGATGATTGTATATTCACACGCAGTTCTAAGAAATAATTTAGAGAGATCCTATACACTTTGTCCAGTTTCCCCAATGGTAACATTTCATAAAACTGTAGTATATGATGACAACCTGAATCTTGACATTGATGGGATCCACTGATCTTATTTAGATTGCCTAAATTTTACTTGTATTCTGTGTGTCTGTCCTGCTTTTTAACCCTGTTTCATTATGTGTTTAACACATTTTCTGAAATTCTTGTTACTTAACAAAAATGCATTTGAAGCTGCTGATTTCTCTCAGGGTCACGCTTTTGCTGTATCCCACAGGTTTTGATGTGCGGTCAAGTTTTGATGTGCTTCCATTGGTTAGTACAAAATCTCGGTTGTGATTGCTTCTTTAACCTGTGGGTTTTTTCAAAGGTATTTTTTAGTTTATGAATATGTGAGTTTTATCTTTTAAAAAAATATAATTTTATAACTTATAATTAAGCTCTAACCATTGGTGTCAGAGAACTGGTGTACTGTCAATTCATTATGATGTCCTCTGTGTTGACCTTATATGTTATCAGTTTTTATAAGTTATTCATGTGTGCTTGGAAAGATGTATACTGTCTATTTGATAGACATGGGGTTATATATCTGTTGGATCAAGCTTTTTAATTGTGTTATTCATGTCTTTCTTATCCTTACTAAGTTGTGTTTGTGTGATCACTTTCAGAAACAGGTGAATTAAAATAATCCAGTGTGAGACTGGCTTTCTTTTGGTTAGTATCTTGAGACCACATGTAAAAGACTTAAAAATCTCTTGTCTTTTTTATTAGGTTAATTTAATCCATGTAGTTAGTGAAAGTGAAAGTCGCTTATGTCCCACTTTTTGGGACCCAGGCCAGAATATTGGAGTGGGTAGCTTTTCCCTTCTCTAGGGGATCTTCCCAGCCCAGGGATCAAACCCAGGTCTCCTGCATTGCAGGCGGATTCTTTACCAACTGAGCTATCAGGGAAGCCATGTAGTTAGTTATTAGGACTGGTGATGCATATTTACCGATTTCTGCCTTCTAACTTTGAATTTCCAGTTTAACTATACTTTTACTTTGCTTCTTGTTTTTTCCGTCTTTTGTTCATTTGATTGAATTGTCTTTAATCAAATCTTTTTCTCTTTCATTGGCTTAGAAATTATGCATTTTTTTTTTTTAATGTCACCATTACTTCTTGCATGACATTCTTTCCCTTTGGCTGTCTTCTTCCCTTATGGCTCAGCTGGTAAAGAATCCTGCAGTGCAGGAGACATGGGTTCAATCCCTGGGTTGAGAAGATCCCCTGGAGAAGGGAAAGGCTACCCACTCCAGTATTCTGTCCTGGAGAATTCCATGGGCTGTATAGTCAGTCCATGGGGTGGCAAAGAGTCAGAAACAACTGAGCAACTTTTACTTTCGTCCTTTCCTTGTTTAGTAACTCTATATACAGTAAACTCAGTCTTGGTACTGAAAAAAATTCTTCTAGATATATATCTTTCTTTATCTTGCCCCTGTTCTTGTACCATTGTTCATAAATGTAGATTCTAGAGTGACCGTTATTTGCCTTAACACTTTGAGGGTATGGTTCCATTTATCTCCTAATAACTGTTTTTGCTATTGAGAAGTCTATTGTCAGTTTAATTGTCACCTTTGTGAATCTTTTTTCCCTCTTTTTTAGCTTAAAAAATTTTTCTGACTCTGCTGTTTTGCACTTGTATTATACTAGTGTTCTGGGTTTGAACATATTTTTATTTACCCCACCTGGGCCTTAATCTGCTCCTTCAACTTGGTGTTTCCTTCCCACCTTGGCTCCTATTTTTCCTTGACCACTATTCTACTAGAAGTATTTGAACCTTCTCTTTAGCCTTCCTAGTAGCTTTTCTTTATAACCGAGTCTCTTTATGTCTTTTTCCTGCATTCTGGAATATTTTCACATTCTGTTTTCCAGGGTCTGATTCTCTCTTCAGCTCTGTCTATACTACTTAACCAAAAAAGTAGTTATCTTAATATTGTGTTTTAGTTTCTATTCTCTTTTTTGGTTTAAAAAAACTGCCTCTTCTTACCATATGGTTTCTATTTCTTCCTTTAGCTCTTTGAACTTCTTTAACTTTTAAAAAAACTTTTTATTATGGGCTTGTTAAAACCTTTTTATTATGAGAATGTCATACATACAAAAGAAGGAAATGGTAATGAACCACGTGTGTCCTTTGCCCAGCTTTCACCATTACCAGCATTCTGTCATCTTTCAGCATGCTTGTTTTAAAGATGCTTTTAGATGATTATTATTATTATCTCTAATTCTTGGAGTGCAAGTTCCCCTTCTGTCACGCTCCCCTCTGATGGTTTATTTCCTCTTGCAGTGATTTGTTTTTGTTTTTCAACGTAAGCCTATTTTGAGTTGGGATTAGTTTCCATGGGATTCCCATGTGTTTTGGATTATGGAAGCATTCTGAAGGGGAGTTTTGTTTTCTCCTCTGCTGGGGCCCTACAAATTTAGCTGGTTGCCATTGGTTTGGGGTGTGTGCATTTGGAGTCTGCATCTGTACCTCTACGTCTGTACGGTCCGTGGGATCACAGAGAGTCAGACCTGACTGAGTAGCTTACACTCACTCTGTACCTGGTGAGAGCCTGAGTTTCCATTTTCTTATGAGCCCTCTTTTTCCATGCGGCCCCTCGCAGATGGCAAGGTTCCTTGCTTCTTCTGCAGGTTGGTGGGCAGTTTTTTAGGCTCCAGTTCATGGCGGGGGTGGGGCAATGGTATAGAAGTATAGTCCTTCCTGGCCTCTAGCTTCATGAATTTATCTCAGCTCTGGTTCCTGGCATGCAGGGGGCCTGTAGCCTGGACTCTTCTTTCTTAGGGGTGATTAAATCCCCAGTCCTCAGCCCTCTGCTTTTAAGAACTATATCTGGGTGCTTTCTCCCTTGAGTCCTTCAGCTTTGGCGCCTGCTCACTAGTCTCTGATTCCTCCCTTTTTGTTCATGACACAGTAGACTCCGCTTTCCTTCTTGGTTTCAAGCTTAGCTGTGTGTGTAAGGGGTGTGGAGTATTAAATTTTATCTAACATTTCTAGTGGGGTTTTCTTTGGAGACAAGAAGGTGGTAGAGTTGCTCTACATCAGACTCTTCTCACTCACGATTTTGTTTGCTGCTTTGGTTTTTCATTGGTTTTTGATCGCGTCAGCATTTGTGCCTCTCCTGTGCTGGGAGTTTGCCTTATTTCAGTGAGTTGTGTGAAGTAGGCCCTGGTGGTCGCCCCGTTTATGTGTTTGTTTTATTTTACAGGTGAGGAGAGAAGGGGGCAGAGTTGGGAGGCTGGGCTGTGAACACAGGTGGTCCAACTTCTGCCTCCATGCCTCTCCTCTCAATATTCTAGAGAGAGCAGGGCAAACATAATCTTTTCTAAGTTGTTTCATTAGCTAAAAGTAACTATTTTTTTCTGATTTTCCAAGTAATTCAGACACATTTTAGAAAATATGAAAATTTGTAAGGAAGGGACTTCCCTGGTAGTCCAGTGGCTAAAACTCCACACTCCCAACGCAGGGGGTTCTGGTTCAGTCCCAGGCTGGGAAACCAGATCCCACATGCCGCAGCTAAGACCCAGCACAGCCCAATAAATAAATATTTTTAAAAAACTTTGTATGGCAGAGGCCATCACAATATTGTAGTTAATCCTCCAATTAAATAAGTAAATTTTTAAAAGTTTGTAAAGAAGAAAATATAATCAACCACATAACTTCAGTATAAATGTAAACTTTTTTTGTATTTTCTTTGTGTGCTTTTTTTAAAATGCCTATTATAGGCACTTTTTTGTTGTTGTTTTATTTTTGTGTTCAGCTTTTACTACCTAATAGCCCATGAGCAATATTTATAATTAAAATTTATTTTAAAGTGTTGTTTTAAAATAGTTTTATTTTTATAAAAGATACCACAAGTTATATTGACTCAAATAATTTTTAAGATACAGAAACACATAAAGTAAAAGTCAGCCTAACCTTCCACAGGTCATTGTTTGGTCTATACCTTTTCAGAGTATTTTCTCGTCACAAATACATTTACTTGTTTTTAGTAGATATAGAAGTTTTACAACTTAGTTTTTTACTCAGTATTATGACTATCTTTTCACACATGTTTATAAAGATCCATTTATTAGTGTTTTTATAATCATATCTCAGAATTATTGAAGTAATGTTGAATAGATGCTCAGGAAAAATTGAAACAATATAGAAAAATACAGTAAAAATGCAGAGTAAAAATGTATAGTTTTTAAAAATAGAGTGTCTGGTTGCCTACCTTGCTCTCTCCCGACCGATCCTCCAATCCCACAGGAGGCCGCAGTTAGGAATGAATCAGCCTCTATGACTGTTCCCGTGTATTTACCTATTTAGTGTGTGACCACAGAATGTGTGAGAACATATGTGTTTAGTATAAATGCAGACTGCGTTTGTAGGTGCTGTTTGACCCTTTGCCCTTCTGTCTGTATTGCTGTGGTAGGCTAGATTAAATATTCTAGAAGTTACAGTCTGCTTAATCTGCAGGTGTATGTATATGACTGTCTTTTCATATGTTTATTTGCCTTTTGTATTTGTTCTGTGACTTACCCTGCCTTTGCTCATTTTTCTTTTTTTAACTGTGAAAAGCACAGGATTTACTCTAACACATTTTTAAGTATATAGTTCATATTATTAGCTCTACGCACAGTGTTGTACAGCAGATCTTCAGAACTTTTCTATTTTGGATGGCAAAGGTACACCCATTAAGCTTCCCATTTCTTACCCTCCCACCCCCGCCCCAGGCCCTGGTAACCACCATTCTACTTTTTTCCTTTCTTTTCCTGAAATCTGTTTATTTGTTTGGCTGCGCCATGTCATAGTTGCAGCATGAGGGATCTTTAGTTGCGGCGTGTGAACTTTAGTTGTGGTATCTAGTTCCCTGACCAGGAATCAAACCTGGGCTCCCTGCATTGGAAACACAGTCCTAACCACTGGCCCACCAAGGCGTTCCCCACCATTCTACTTTCTTCTTCACTGAGTTTACTTTAGATACTTCATACAAATGGAATCACACAGTACTTGTCCTTCTGTGAGTGGTTTATTTCACTTTATTTAGGCTTATTTACATTTTGGTTGAAATGATTTTTTTGTGTATGGTGTAAAATAAGAATCTATTTCTTGAATGTGGATATCCAGTTTTCCCAACACCATTGTTGAAGGGACTGTCCTTTCCCCATTGTGTATTCTTGGCATCCTGTCAAAAATCAGTTGATCATATGTGCATGGGTTTATTTCTGGGCTCTATATTCTGTTCTCTTGGTCTATATGTTTGTCTTTATGCTAGTATCATACTATTTTATTATTGTAGCTTTGTAATATGTTCTGTAATCAGGATGTCTAAGGCCTCAGCTTTGTTCGTCTTTCTCAGAATTGTTTTAGCTATTGGGGTCCTTTGTGGTTCCAAAGAATTTTAGAATTGTTTTTTCTTTTTCTGTTAATATATGCCTTTGGGATTTGGGTCAGGGTTGCATTAAATCTGTAGATCACTTTTGGGTAGCATGGAGATTCTACAATATTAAGTTCTTCCAGTTCATGAACACAGGATGTATTTCCATTTATCTGTATCTCCTTTGTTTTCATTCAGTAATGTTTTGTAGTTTTCAGTATACAAATCTTTAATCTCTTTAGTAAGATTCATTTTAGGTATTTTGTTCTGTTTGATGATTTGCAAAGTAAATGAGATTGCTTTTCTTAATTTCTTTCTCAGGTTGTTTGTTGTTAATGTACAGAAACAGAATTGATTTTTGTATGTTGATTGGGTATCCTATAGAATTCATTTATTAGATCTAACAGTTTATGAGTGTGCTGTATGTGTGGCATCTTTAAAGGTTTCTATTGATTCATATAAGTGCGTGTCATCTGCCAGCAGAAGTAAGGTTATTTTTTTCCCTTCCAGTTTGGATGCCTGTTTACTTCTTTTTCTTGCCTAATTGTTCTAGTTAGGGCTTCCAGGACTATGATGAATAGAAGTGGTAAGAGTATGCATCATTGCCTTGTTCCTGATCTTAGAGGAAGAGCTTTTAGTTTTTCATCATTGAGTAGGATGTTAGCTAGAGACTTTTCATATATGGCCTTTAAAGTGTTGAAACCATTCATTCTTTTCCTAGTTTGTTGAGTATTTTTATCATGGAACAGTGTTAAATTTTGTCAGTTTCTTTTTCTGCATCTCTTGAGATAATCTTGTGACGTTAATCCTTTGTTCAGTTAATGTGGTATGGCACATTGATTGATTTTTGAATGTTGAATCA
Source organism: Bison bison bison (assembly GCF_000754665.1). Taxonomy (NCBI): domain Eukaryota; kingdom Metazoa; phylum Chordata; class Mammalia; order Artiodactyla; family Bovidae; genus Bison; species Bison bison. Next base: position 8,930,981 of record NW_011494753.1, on the reverse strand, counting down.
TCCTTGCATTCCAGGGATCAATCCTACTTGGTCATGCTGTATGATCCTTTTAATGTGCTCTCAAATGTGGTTTGCTATTAAGGATTTTACATTTATATTCATCGGATAGTTTTCTTGTAGTGGCTTTTTCTGGCTTTGGTATCAGGGTAGTACTGGCCTCATAAAATGAGTTTAGAAGTATTCCCTCCTCTTCAGTTTTTGGACAGAGTTTGGGAAGGATTGATGTTTTAATTCTCTAAATGTTTGGTAGAATTTACTTGTGAGGCTGTCCCTTCCAGGGCTTTTCTTTGTTGTGAGGTTTTTGATTACGATTCAGTCTCCTTACTAATTATAGGTCTCTTCAGATTTTCTGTTTCTTCATGATTTAGTCTTGGTGGGTGTAAGTTTCTGGGAACGTATCCATTTCTTCCAGATTATCCAGTTTGCTTGCATATAATCATTCAGGGTAGGCTCTTATAATCCTTTTTATTTCTGTGGCATTGTTGTGATGTCTGCTGTTTCATTTCTGAATGTGTCTTCTCTTTTTTTCTTAATTTAACTGAAAAGGTTTGTCAATTTTGTTTATCTCTAAAAAAACCTGTTAGTTTCGTTGATGTTTTTCTGTTCTCTGTTTTGTTTATTTCTGCCCTAATCTTTATTATTTCCTTCCTTCTGCTAACTTTGGGCTTAGTTTGTTCCTTTTCTGGCTCCTTGAAGTATAGTTAGGTTATTTGACATCTCTTTTACTTTTTAATGTAGGTGTTTGTTACAACTGTAAGCTTCTCTCCTAGTGCTGCTTTTGCTGCATTCCACGAGTTTTGGTGTGCTGTATTATGTTGCCTTTACTTGTTTTTTTCTATTCTGTTATCTTTTCTTACTGATCTGTAGTAGCTCTTGTGCACATAGATCCTGGTCTTTGTGTTTCAAGTGTTTTTCTCAGTTGTTGGCTTTTCAGCTTAATTATAGTTCTTTCACCTGGTACTTTAAATTTTTGATGTTGCTAAACCTAATTGACTTTTCCCTTTATGATTTCTGTTATACTTAAAAAGGCCCTCCCATCTCCCAAGATTATAAAATATATATATGTTGTTATTTTATGGTTGTATTTTTATATGTGTATCTTAACTCCATCTAGAATTAGTGGGAAGGATGTGAAGTAGGGATTGAACTCTTTTAAAAAGCTGTGTTAAATGGCTGCACAGTGTTCTGTCACATGGAGAGGGCTTTCACGTGTTCCCTGTTCCCTTACTGTCACACTGTTAGGCTTCTGCCATTTTTTCTTATTATAAATAAAGATGTACTGTATTTCTAGTTGCTGCTTTTGGGTAGATTCATAGAACAGAACTACACGTTCAGGAGGAGACTAAGCAGGCAAGGCAGTTACCAGCAGGTACTTGAAGGTGCACGGCCGCGTTAGTTTCTCAGCCGCACTCTTGGATCACTCGGCAGCCTTCTTCAAGTCACTTCCTCTTGTCTTCCTTGTGCCTCGGTTTTCTCATGTGAAAAATAAGGGTTGTAATAGTACCTTCCTCAGAGCATGGTGCTGAGGTTTAAATATTTAATGCACATAAAACACTGGAATAGGGCTGGGTTAGCAGTTATTATTACTTGTTATTGCTGCTGCTGTTTTTATTGACATAGGCATTTTAAGGCAAGTGACTTTCAGAAAAGGTGCTGGTGTTTTAATATTTTCCCCTGGGAATCTAGGAGATCCCATTGGCCCAATCCCTTCTTATCACTGAGTGTTACCATTTTTTAAAGCTTTTCTAATTGAATGTATGAACAAACTTCTTTTTGGCTGGCCTGGGAAGGGGAGGAGGGTGGGACTACAGTCTCTTCTGTTATCTTCCTGAACTTTAAATTGTTTTCTCTAAGAAATGGCTTATATTGCCTTTTAGTTCCCTTTTATGGAGTTGTCCTTTAAAACTGGAAGTTCACCTGCTTTTCAGTGTGTGATTCCCCGCCCCCCCAAATTCATCACTTAGCCCATAGCGACTCTCCGAACGTCATTCCTTTGGCTTCTTTTTCAGGTACTGATGTTCATTTGAGCCCCTTCTGTCTGCCAGGCCCTGTGCCAGGGGCACAGGCGCCTCAGAGGAGTAAGTTCCCGTCTCTGTATGAGAGAGACTCAGCCTGGGAGAGGTGGCAGGCAGCACAGGGGTGGCTGGCATCAGAGTCGCAATGTGTGTGCCACAGTGCCATCCACCTGTGGAGCAGGGGTGGGAGTGGGGTGGGCAAAGCCCTAGGAGAAGCTCTCAGATTGTCAATGGGATTGATTTGTAAACATAATGCAACTCTTCTGCCTGAGGAGACTTGCTCTGTAGAATCCCAAACTTGAAGGAAAAGTTTTTGTTTTTTTTTTTACTTTATGAAATAATTCATCATAGCAGTTTAAAAAAAAATTGTTCTTTCTATACATTTAAAATATGTAGTTTGAAAAAAAATTGTGAAACCTTTCTGAAGCACTGACTTCGGGCAGGTTTCTTGACCTCTTCAGGTCTCAGGGCAGGTGTTCTCCCGCTCCTGAGCTCTGCCGTGTGAAGGGATGTCAGCAACCATTATGGACAGTCAGGTGGTTGGTAGCTAACGGCGTGAATAAGCTGTGCTGCTGACTCAAATACTGCAGAGAAAAGGAGCTGGAACTTTCCTGTGGGGTGCTCAGACTTAGCCTTGTTGGGGCCACTTCACTCTTTGGCATAGATGTGTTTTCATCCCCAACAGTGTGTTGGAGTTTTCTTCCTCCTTTTTGTAGGAACACCCCATTTCTGGGCAGTCTTCTTGATTATGGCATGAAAGTGTGATTATATGCCTAGATGGAAAGGCAGGACTGCCACCCTCTCTCCCTTCCTCCACCCTTCCCCCTTTCTGCTGCTTAATCAGAAAAGGGTCCCTTGGCTCTTTTTCCAAGCCACCGAGTTTGAATTGACCTTTGTTGCCAGTAAGAACGTGGGGAAGCACTTTCTGGTTCCTGCTAAAGTTACCTGACAGCGGAAGGTGTGCATCTGATAATGATAACTCCAGTGCTTCCAAGGCCTGAGCCGTTGAGCTAAGAGCAGTGATCCTGATCTTATCAGTAGGGTTCTGGAGTCCAACAGTGTCGCTTCTAACAGTATCTGTTTTACTTCCTGGGGCTCCCCTCTCCTTTCAGGATTCTCCTGTAATCCAGCCCATTACCCCTTTGTGCATGTCTCATTACCTCTTGGGATCAGTTAAAACTGGTGGGAGACCAGAGGTGTTTTTTCTTTTCTTCTTGAGATCTGGGAACTGGACATTTAACATTACAGCATTATCCACTTGTCCAGTAGTAGACAGTCACAAGTGTTAGGGGTAATACCTACAGAGACACAGGCATAGCAAAGAAAAGGTAGTTCATGTGTTGCTTATTTTAAAAAAAGAACAGTACTAACAACAGCAGTATTCCGCTGGAATACTTTTGTTACACTTTATATTTCAAAGTTACCAGCTGATATCCTTGAGCTTGGGATCAGCCCTTTGAAGTCTACCCATGGAGCTGACTATGAGGTTCAAGGCCCAGGAATTTGCCCAGATCTGAAAGATGGGTGGGCTTCATTATCTATCAGATTATAGAGTAGACAGAAAGGAAACACATTACTGTTGTGTTGCTTTCAGAGAACACTCAAGAATCTCTGTAAAGCTGTAGTGTGTGTGATGGCATTCTAAGGACAGGACAGCTTCTTAGAGGTTTCAGAATATGGGGAGCTCAAGTGAAGAGCTAGTAACTTAGCCTCTGTGCTTTAAACCTGAAGGAAAGGGTTAACTCTTGCCTTGGGGAAGAGTGAGGAATGGGGACTAAAATTGCTTTGGACATCTGAGCTGTGCTTTAATAAGATATTCCAGGTGGTCAAGGAGTAATCCTAAAATAGCCTAGATACTTAATTGCTTTTAAAGTCAGGCGCTTCTGTCTCTGGGGAGGCACAGCTCTAAGGAATGCAGTGCTGGCTCCTAAGGTCTTAGAGGCGTGGTCTGGTTGGTTTTTTTTTTTTTTCTTCTTCTTCCAAATCCCCAGTGAAAAAGCCCAAGGTACCTTTCTTGGGTCAGGAGACGCTGGTTAAATGTCTCTTCTCACTGGAAGTTTGGCAATAAGCCTTTGGCTCCTGCTGCTGCCAGCTGCTATAGCCTGGCTTCATCCAGGGCTGTGGGATTGTTCTCGTCACCTGTAACACACCCCCAGAGACAGTGGGCTGTTTTCATTAGTGCTCCAAGGTGTCCTGCTTGATCCCCTGCCCAGCATCGCTCCTTTTTCATTGGAACTGACTTTTCTCACGTTAAGATTCAGATTCATCCTTCTTGTCCTGTTTCATCCCCTCCGTCCAGATCTAGTTGATTCTCTGACTTGGCTGCTCTTAGGACAGTCATTTCTCCCCGGTTCTACTGCTCTCCCCACCCTCAACCCAGATTCTCAGTGTGGCCAGCCCCAGTGCTGGATTTTCCTCTCAAATCTTCACTGCTGTTTACAAAAGTAATGTATTGACCTTGTGAATCATTACCGAGAAACATTAAAAATACATTTTATTAAGTGAAGAGTCATATTGCTATCTTACCTGAAACACTAAATATTGTGATTGTATCAGTTCATTAGTCTATAATTTTAGTGCAGTCTGAATTTTCTTTGTTGTGGGTATGGGTGGGGAGGAGAAGCAAGTGTTGGGTCATGACAGATGATTCAGATGTTAATCTAGAGAAAATAAACAGTTTTTAAAATCATCTCTGTCTCTCACCATTAGATTCTAACATCCAATAAGTCAGAGGTTCTTATCTATCTTCTTCTCTTCCCCTTAGAAACTTTCACAGTATCTCGTATATCCTGGTGATCCAATGTTTGTATGTGAATGAATAAAATGAAAAAATTGGAAAAAAGTGAAAATCTCCCATAATTCCAGTCTAATTAGGTGCCTACAGACATTTGTATGTGTATATCATGCATTTTCCAACAAAAATGGATCATTAAAATCAGCTAAAGCACTGATTTAATCATCTGTTTTTCTGTTCAGAAAACATCCACGGCCTCCCCGCTCTTCACGTTTCAGAGCTTAAATTTCCTCCTGGTATTCAAGGCATCTCACAGCCTCTTTCCACCTTAACTATTCAGACTTGCATCCTCCCTGCCAAAACATGCCTGTTTATCCCCCACTCCACGCTCACTGAGACTGTAAACCTCTCGGCCGTTCTTCCGGGCCAGCTTCATCCCCACCTCTGAGCACCTCCTTCCTCCCAGCTCCCTGGCACTTTGTGTTTTGGCCCTTTGGCTTGCTCTGCCTATTAAATGCTGTGTGTGTGCAGCTTGTTCTTCCAGCTTTGTGGTAGAACTCCAGTGTGGGAACCACTTTGGGGGAAGTAGTGATTCTCCTCAGCAGCCTGCACACTTCTCTTAAATGAGGCAGGTGCTCAGGAAAGCAGCGCTGAGTGAATGTCCTGGGCTCTTTGCTTCTCCTAGGGACCCCATCTCACGTTGGATTCCACACCATGACACAGCAGACAGACAGTCCTCTGGGGACAGGAAGCAGCCCACCTCCTGAGAAGGCCCACTCCATTCCTGGGCCGTTCTGATTGTTGGAAAAGTCTTTCTTGTAATCAGCCTGAAATCTTCTCTCGGTTAACTTCTGGTTAACTTCTGCTCGGTGACTCTAGTTCTGTCCTCTGGGGCTTTAGAGGGAAAAGGAAAAAAAAAAAGACAAGCCCGCTTCCTCTTCCACAAGGCAGCCTTTTCGATTTTCAAGGATGATGAATACATTGCCCCTTCCAGGGTTGAAGTGTTGAGGAGGCAGTATTTAAATTTTGAGTGGCAGTTAGGTTAGACTCTGATCGGTTATTTTTTTCGGCCTTCTGTGAGCAGGTTGGGAGCGCTAGGTGCCGTATTCTTTCAGCCCCCTCATAGCACTCACCGGCTTGTCTCTCTTCCCTTCTCTCTCTCCTGAGGGGAAGGTGGGCAGCTCCTCTTAGCCAGGACGTTCTGTTTGGAAGGTAATGGTAAAAGGTGAGCTGTTGTTACTCTGGTGCCCTCGGTAGTCCCAGATAAGTCCCCTGGGGCAAGGCCTGTGGGAGGGCTGGTTTTCTGTTTGGCTGCACCTGCCAGGTGAAACCAGTGAGAAGAATCAAGGAGTAAAAGAATCTCCCGTTGACAGAGCCGCCCAAGGCCAAGCAAGACCTGGCATTTGTAGGCGTTCTGCGTACAGAGAACATTATTCTTCATTTCTTCCCTCCATCCCTTCCTGAGGTCCCACCCAGAACGCTTTCGACTGTTCTTTGCACCCACGAGGCAGTGTGGTGGTGTACCAGAGAGACAGGCAGACCTGGGCTTCGATGCTGATGCTGCCACTGAGAAGCTCTGAGACTGCGGGCAAGGTGACTTACTTGCTCTGTGAGCCATTGTTTTCCCATCTGCAAATAACCCCCTCTCCATTGTGGAATTAGGGAGAAATTGCTTGGTTAGCTCTGGGTCCGGCCCTGGTTACACGGAAGATGTGCAGACACTAGCTTCCTACTCTGCTTGCTTCTTTCTACAGCTTTCTTTCACAACCAATTTTGAGAGATTTATAGGCAAAACACTCTGTGGCCTCCCTGGGGGAAATGAACTGAATGTGGGTATGGTAGGGAAAGCTAGCCTTAGGTGGGTATTTGGGAACAAACTGTCAGTTTCCTGTGAGTTCCTGGTGAGATCAAAGCCGGTAAAGTGAGCCCTCAAGTAGGGGAGGCTGAGAAGGTCGTAAATGGCAGCGAGCGGCCACTCTGGCTACTGTTGCTTCCGCACGTCTCTGGGCTGTTGAATCCTGGCTGCCTGCTGCCCACAGGGAACAAAGCCTCTTCCCTGGCTGCTCGACTGCATGTGGCGACCTTCAACTGAAATGGTTTACTTGGGGACCCCTCTTGATCTTTACTGAGCTGACTCTTCGGGGGTATATTTTCTCCACATGCGCTTCTACCATTCCCTGTGTTCCTCTTCCACTAGCTGCTGTCAGCCACATGCTACATTCAAGAAATTCAGTCATTTCCGAGCTGAAAACTTCCCAGCAGCCACACGCACACCTCCTGTACCTAAACTTGAAGTGCACAAACGAGCTGTGTTTGCAGCCATTGAACAGAGTTAAGAACCAAGAAAATAACTTCTGAAGCCTGTAATCCTCCTAATGAAAGGAGGGAGGGAAGACAGGGGCTGTGGGGTTGGAGGTTCCATGGAGGAGCCCCTTCCTGTGTCTCAGCAGATGAGTTGGGGCTTTTTACGTGCTGGGGGCCAGGGATACCCTGACAGGATGCTTACAAACTGGGCACAGGCAGGGGCACCATAACCAGAACACGAGGCGACACCGCCCAGAGAATGACACTGTGGACAGAGGCTTCCCAGAGCAAACAGCCAGACCGTGAAGGACAGGCAGGGTGTAGGAATTACCCTCACCTCAGCCAGAAAATCCTGTGAATCGAGATGGAAGTTTAACTGTCTCAAGACAGAGCAATGCAGAGAGAGTGGACGTGTCCCTATCAGCCCCAACTGAATATTTTCAATTATATAATGGTCCAGTTTTGCCTTGGACAAAAGAAAACACCTCCACGCCCAGGCAGCTCTTTTCGTGTGTTTCCTTTAAACACTAATGGACATTCTATCTGAGGAATGGGTCAAACAGGGGGATTGCTCGTAAGAATGTAGTATCCTGTTTCCGCCCGGTTCTGACAAGCCTCCTTGTCCTCTCTGGTCACCATCCTAGTGCATTTCAGGGTAAAATCACAGCTCAAAGCTGAGTGGTTTTTGGTGGGCCACGACTAGTCCACACTCTGACCGTCCCAGTGCTTGGACTGTCCTGTGACTCGGGCAGAGCTGCGGAAAACCGGCGGTCAGGACACCTCTGTCCTGCAAGGCCTTCTCCTCTGTTCCCAGAGCCGAGCCCTCACACTCAGGTGTTTATTTTCACACGTAGTCACACCACTGGTGGCACCAGCGCTGGCATGCTTGTTTTCACACTCCCTTCCTGCTGCGGAAAGCCCTGTCTGAGATTCTGGGCTGTGGATTCCTTCCTCCCTACCCGGCTGAGTGTTAAATAGCTTCTGACTGAGCATTCAGAGCGCCTTGAGGTTACTGTGATTAGCAAAAAAAGAAACTGTTTTTCCCTCTCTCTCGGTGACTGATAGAGAAAGAATCCTCCTGTGAGCAAAATCAGCTTCAGATCTCTAGCTAGAGAGTTGGGAATTGAGCTGCCACGGTAAACAGCTGACATAACAGAAGCAGCAATGATCCCCCATTAAATGTCTTTCAGCTGATAGGGGCTCCCGGGATAATTGACTTTCCAGCAGGAATTACTGGCTCAAACGAAATCACTGGGCATTAGGGCGACCTGCTGCAGCCTTTGAAAGGGGACCGTAACTCTGTCTGGTTTTGCTGACCTGACAGGCATAATTCATCTTGATTATTCATTGTGCTAGTTGCCACCAGATGACACCAGGTTTCTGTTGACTGTAATTACAGCGTGGGTTTTAGCTTTTTTTTTTTTGAAACAGTGTTCCACTTGGTTGTTGGCCTCTCTGAGCTGAAGGTGCTGTAGGAAGGTTTCTACAGCGTCTGCCTGGGGAGATGATGTGAGCACAGCCAGATAGCATTTCCTGAACACTTCCTTACACACGTCTTTCAGTAGATAAGCAGGGAAACAATTTGATGGAGCCTGTTTCATGTCAGCTGACAGGGCGTCACTTCTTCTTGGTTATCCTTAACCTGGTGTGTGGTAAATCGCTGCTCTCACAAAGTGGGCCTACAGCTCAGCCCACTCCCCAGCCCGAGACGTCCCTCCCCAGCCACTTACACACCCCAGCCAGCTGGCTGGCACACGTGTGCTTGTGCGTGTGGGCACTTTTGGCCCTGGCGGCGGGGGGAGAGAGTGATGGTCTCAGTGTGTCCAGTGCCATCCCTGGGTCCTTCATTGACAGGCGGGATGAGGTGAACAGGCAGCTTCTGCTCTGACATTTCATCCTCTCCACTAGCAGAGGGCCTTTCGGACTCTCCTGTGTAGTATACGTGTCTGTATATTTTTTTGAAGAGGTGCCTTAATTGGTTCAAATAATCAGTTAATGCCTTTTAAGAATGATTATAGGTGATCAGATATTCACTGGAGCCTTAAAATTGTCAGGCAGTGTGTTGTGTGCTACAGGTACAAAGATGAAGACACTTTGCTTTCAAGGAGCTTACAGTATGTGGGGATGACAAATAATTCCAAAATAACGTCAGGTTCTAAGCTCAAGATGAACAGAGAGTGCTTCCAGAGAACTTGTGCATCTGGGTGTGAAGGGAAGGCCCCGCTAGAAGATGATGCCTGATTTGAGAAAGAAGAGTTACTCAACTGAGTAAAAGCAGGAAGCAGATTTCAAGAACATAAACAAAAGCATGTACGCCACTTCCTCCCAGTCAGTTGAATGGTGTTGGTTTGACCTAATCAATTAAATTAGGATTAGGTTTTCGTTACTTCTCTAATGAAAATGAACTTCACCCTAATGGAACAGTCTCTCTGTATCTTGGGAGTAATCTCAGGCCCCCGGGGCCCTCATATCACTAGGCAGTTCTAATCACTAGAGTTAGGGCTTCTGGTGGTGAGGCTTGGCTGAGAGACCACAAGATCTTCGAGATCTTCATCTTTTCCCTTTGACCCTTTATCTTCTGCTGAAGTGTTGTGCGCGAGGCCAGGCTAGGTATCTTCACAACATACAGTATAATTTACAGGCACACCATAAAACATACAAACACATGCCACACTGAACCCGCAGAAGAACAGTTCACCTCAGAACGATGGCTTCTGGAACATCAACTAGGGGTGAGCCAGTTCTCAAAGCTAGGCCTTTGTGTCCGCTCTTCAGGGTTATCCAGTGTAACACCTGCTCCCCTCCGGCAAATGAAGACGATTCTTGCACCTGACTCCCTCTGGTTTTGGAACCATAATTGAAAGCACAAAACCGAGATGTCCCTTTTAGCGGGGCAGAGGCGGTTACTCAAGCGGTCGGTCTTTCAATGTGAGCCAGGAGAGCACAGTTGCTCAGGGTCCCCCTCTGCACCCTAAAAGACTGTCTTGCCCCCTCACTCCCTGCCTGCTGCCTTCTGACCTCTTGCTTCGTTCCCCTTTAGAATGGTGGTTTGGCCTGGAGTGATGATGCAGATGGAGGCCGGGGAAGAGAGATCTCTCGTGATTTTGCCAAGGTCTGTAATGTTTCCTTCGTGATAACAGAAGGGGCCGTTCTGCAGTGGGTTATTGTATCTGCTCCCCAAGGAATGAGGATAGAAGTGGCCTGTGAGTCACATCTGTAGTCATTCAGATGGTTGTGTATCGCTGTTGTAAGACTTCCTACATAAGATGGAATTTATTTTCACTATGGCGTGTTTTTGTTTTTTTCTTTTTTCTGGTGGGTTCGGGATTGCAGCTGTATGAACTGGACAGTGACCCGGAGAGGAAAGAGTTCCTGGATGACCTCTTCGTCTTTATGCAGAAGAGGGGTGAGTGTGCACCCTACTCATCATTTCAGTTCACTGAGTATTTATTGAGTGCCCACTGTGTGCAGGTCACTCTTAGCCATGCTCCCTGTGGAGGGCCAGCATCTTAGCCCAGGAGGACAAGAGCCATTTATTGCCAGTTGGTCCCATACTTAGCTGGATAATTGACAGTCAGGTTGAAGAGGGCAGAGAGGGCCTGGGTAGAAAATGAATGGAATGATCATCCAAATTCGGTCCTGCTTTATTCTTGTCACTGTTCTGATTAACTGGTCTCTGGAGTCATTTCAAATTCAAATACACTTTTTTTCTTAGCCTTATAGTAAGTAGTCCTGGATATCACTTAAAACTTGTATATGGGGCTTCCTGGTGGTACATCTGGCTTAATAGAGACTTAGAATGGCCAATGAAGAAATGGAGGCCCTCCAGGATGTGTTGGGAGGATTCTGAAATGATCCACAAGAAGGAAAAGCTAACTCTTTTTTCCTTATCCATGGGCTCTTTGATTTTTGCATCCACTGGTTTGGTTGGGGTGCTCCTGCAGTTTAAGTGTAGGGCACATGGACATCCGCTTTACGGTGCCTTACTGCGTCTGGTCTTTCTCTCCTTCTCATTCTCCTGCACCCACCCGCCCCCAACCATCTCCACTTGGGACCATGGCATGTCTCAGTCTTGAGCCCACAGTGACTCAACTTCCTGGCTTTGTATTCTGTCACAGCAATGGGTTCACCAGCTGGCAGCCCTCAGGAAGCATGGTCAGAACCCCAGCGTCTTTAGGAGATAATTCTCGGCAGCCTGGGTAGCGGCATCTTCTTCATCCTCAGGACAAAGCCTTAGGGGAGCTGCTCCTGCCAGCATGTTCCCTGGGACCCTGCCTGATCGTGTAGCCCTTGGTTTCTGTGTCAGCTCCTTTATTGAGACCTGGGAATGAAGTCCTCCTCTTTATCATAGGTGGGGCTGTAATGACGGCCTCCAGCAATGAAAGATCCTGAGTTAACTCCTCTTTTTCCCTCTCTCCCTCTCCCCACCAACCTCATCCCTGTTTCTCTCCCCCTCCTTCCAAAGCCTCATTGCCTTCTTAGTAGTGTGCCTATTACTGCTGGTTTGCTTACAAAGGCAATCGAAAGTTTTGAGTCTGGGTTTCCCCTCATCACCAAGCCTATCAAAGCAGTCTAAGCAGCTCTAATTAGTTTACTCCTCCAACTGTTATCTGGAGCTGCATGTGTCAGTAAAAAACAAGAATATAATCCCGAAAGATAATGTGACTGGCAGCAATGAAACTCCCTGGTTGCCCTGAGAGAGAGAAATCCACTTAATACTTTGGTCTCCCCTTCCAATTACCTTTTAATTATTTACAAGCTCCACAAGCCCAGCTGGTGCAAACCCAGGAGCTGATCTCGTCTCAGAGGGGCTGCTATAGCAATATAGATTTTAATCAGCAGTGTGGCTCCACTGCTTTAGATTCTGCTTTATTGTTTTTCTCCCTTCCCAGAAGGATTTTTAAAGGAAAATGGAAGTTATATCAGCCTAGCCAAGAGTGAAGATCCGAAATTGTGTGTTTACTGCTCTGTGTCCCCAGTAGATGAGGCTCTCCTTGAGGACAGCCGCTTTGTCATTTCTCCACGTCCCCAGTGCCAGCACAGGGCCCGACCTGGGGGCAGCGACGAGGAGGAGCCCCGCTCAGGACACATTTCCTGTTGGAACAGTTCTGTTGGTTTTCCTAACTCAGCTGCCCTGGTTGGGGGGGTGGGGCGTGGGGAGCCTCTCCTCCCCCACCCCACCCCCAATTAGCTGCCTGTGATTGGAGGTCAGCAGTACGGAGGGATGTATGCTGAGTGTCCTGCTATTGCATAGCACTGGGGCTGCCAGACTGCGTCTAGTCTATTCCAGAGTGAACCCAAAGCAGAAGTGACTCTCTTTGATCCTGTCTATTTACAGTTATTCAGGCCCTGAGTAAATCTTTTTTCTTTCTTCAGCACTTAGGTTCAGTATTTCACTATTTGCTGGTGTCAACAATAGAAGGGAAACAGTTGTCCGTTTTGGTGCTTGTTAATTACTCTAGTATAAGGTTCCTCAGCCTCAGCATATTGATTTTGGGGACTGGATAGTCCTTTGTGGGGGGCTCCTCCCCAGTCTTGATAACCAAAAATGTCTGCAGATATTATAAATGTCCCCCTGTTTAGAACCACTGCCATAGAAGGGTAGGAAAGAAGTTGAAGATCAAAAATTTGCTCTGCAGAGAAACTCTTCAGGGAAATCATCTTAGCTCCACTCAGCAATATCTGAGGGTGGCAGGGCCTGTGTCTGGCAATGGGAGGAACTTCCCGCCTGTAGCTGAGGGCCAGACAAGTGGGTGCTGGTCCCCATCCAAGGCTGGAGTGTAGGGACCCGAGAGTTGCTGTAGCTCCAGCATGGGAAGAGTGGAGGCAGAAATGCAGTGGTGTGTATGTGGTCTAGACAGGGCTGGAAGAACCCTTGTCTGGCCTAGATGAATCAGGTGGCATCAGATTGTGAAGAGCTGTGTTTGGCCAAGAAGGTAGCACTCCAGTCTGTGACATAGCCGAGTTATTGAAGGGAGCACCCGGGAGTGTCGCCAGAGCTCCCTGCTTTCAGGAAGCTCTCTGTGGCAAGCAGTGTGTAGTTGGGCTGAAGAAGGAAGACTGAGGAGGTTAGGTTGTTCCCTTTAAAATCACAGTGATCTCCCCGCTGGAAGACTCATGTCTGATGGCCTAAATTTAGAATGAGTGGTTCAAGGGGACTGGGAGCAGTTTGCGCTTCTAACCACATGAAGCTTGCTGTCTTTCCTCTTTGCAGAATGGTGAGACCAAGGGCCCCTAGACATTTGTGACTTATTTGTCATTCCCACATTGGAATCTGGGGCACTCAGGAGCCCACTCTTAGCTCGCTGGGTGCAAGGAAGAGACTCATAGACCTTGGCGGTGGGTCAGCAGCTCATCCTCCAGAGCTAAGATCAAGGATAAGCAGTTGATTTCAGAGGAGCCCCGGAAAGCAGCCAGAGTCTGAAAGGCCCAGTGATGCCCACCTGGGCCGTGAGTGGGCTGGGCAGCTTTGACACAGAAGCTACACCACAGAGGAAGTGGACCGGGCTCCAGGGGAGGTGGCACCCAGCCCGTAGCCCCGAATGACTGCAGCTGCAGGTGATAAAACGGCTGTGCAGTGGGAGAGGGGCCTGGCCGTAACTGCTGCTTTGTGCTGGGGCTCTCCGGCTTGTTAACATGTTTGGGTGAATTGACTGCAGCAGATGGGCCTTTCAGCTCCAGGCACCTTGGTTTCTAGGCCAGACCGGGTGACTTGCACCCTCGTGACCCCTCCCTCCCACCCCCAGCAGTGAAACCTGCCCCAAAAGGCACTTGAGAAGAGGCCGAGGCAGTGCCCAGTGGGCGCCTGTGTCCTGCTGGCCTCGAAACGGCTGCTGCAGCCTGTGGGAGACCTGCGGATGAGGCAGGTGAAGCTGGGGCCAGCATCCATCCTGAGCAAATCCTTCCTCTTCCGGGGGCCACAGTTTCCTTATCTCTAAAAAGAGAAGGTTTCGGTTACAGTCAATCTGGAAGTTTCTTCCAAGTTCTCTGTTCTGTATTATGTGTCGGTGGTTGTGTTTGTTGAGCTGTGAGCAAGCAATGAGCCACTCTCAATAACCAAAATAGAAGAAAAGCCCCTTGTGCAGTTTTCTGTTAAAATAGTTGTGTTAAAAGCTACACCAGGGAGCCCCACCCCCCACCAAACCAAATGCTTCATTCCCTTCCTTGCAGAATCATGTGTTTCTTCTTTTGCTGAGTGAAGCCACACTGAACTAAACAAGTTTCTTTTGCTTGTGCTTCCCACACAGATGTTTCTGTAGAAAGATGGGTTAGATTTCAGAACTCTGATGCCCCCTTTTCCTCACCTTTTGCTGTGTGTACATGCAGGTGTGTGTGTGTGTGTGTGTGTAAAACACATACATACACCTTTTTTGGTGTAAAAAAAGGCCAAAAAAAAGCCAAACATTTGTAAACAAAATTCTTTGACTAATTTAACTCACTGTGGGTGATTTCTGAGGTGTTATTTATTCCCTGGTAGATTTTCCAGGGGGTACTATGGGCAAGGGGGGCAGGTGCTGATTTGGAAGTCTCATAAGCAAAGGCTTATGAACATTCTTCCCTCATCACTGAGAAAGAAGAGCTCATTCTCTTGTTCCCCAGGCAGTGAAGCAGAAGTATGATTTCATCAAAGAGGAGGAAGATGATTTCGCTGTTAATTTTATTATTGTTACCCTGTGTACTTTACAGAACCCTTTCAACCCATTATCTGATCTGCTGTTCCCCATAGCTCTACCTCTGTGGGATAGAGAGAGCAAAGATTATCACAGTAGCCGTGGAGAACCAGCCCCCGGGTTAAATGACCCCCCTGCGGCCACAGAGCCGCTTTAGCACGTGGTTTCCTCATCCCCAGGCCGGGATTCGTTCTCTCACTCTCACTCCCCTGGAGAAGCTTGACCCCTAGCACCAGCAGCTCCATCACTTTCCACTGGGGCAGTGGACAAGCCTCCGCTCTCCTTCAGCCTTCTAAGCCCCACAGGGACTGTGGCCCACCTGCACAGGTCAGGGCCCAGGAGGGTCCGACAGCATCTAGCTGATAAACATGGGGCACAGGTCTTCATGCAAGAAGAGTGTTCATCTCAGAGTAAGACAGCCTGTCTCTCAGGGAAGGGCAGATTTGACGGGTCACAGTGGCACAGAGGCTGCCGTCTGTCAAGGCAGGATTAGGGGGGCACGGGAAAAGCCCTAGCAGTAGCATCATGGGCCCCCTAACCAAGTACCCACAAGCAAGGATCTCTCCTCCAGCCCCTGCCCCAGCTTGGCACACCAGACAGAGGACCTGCTTGGTCACAGGGAGGACAAGTTGTGTTAGGGCTTCACCGGAGAACTGGCCTCCCTCCCCCACCAGTTCTGTTCAAGGCTGCACACTGACCTTGGTTTTCCCAAATGGATTGTTGGATCTGTTTTTGATGTGTATATACAAAGAATTTACTGTGGGAAAAGGGCTTGGTCTGCCTCAAAGTGCAATTTGAGTGTTTTTCCTTCTGTTGTGTGCTTATCTATCCATCTCAGGCAAGGAAATGTTCGTGACATATATTGCTTTGCCTCTTGGTGAAGGGAGTTCCTCATATATTCTTTGTACCTTGCATTAAATGGTCTGTGCCATGGACACTCTTCCTGATAGATTAAAATATGTTTGTCTTTGACAGATAAAATAGGCTTTGGGGCTTCATTTTCCAACTTTATCCCCAAATGAAAGTCCAAAATACAAATCTTTGTCTCAGGATTAATCCTTTGTTTTAGGCCAGATCGTTTTCTCTCCCCAGGTGGTAGTGATGTTCTAGTTCTAGGGTTCCCCTCCCACTTTTTTTTTTGCTTTACCGGAGCTTCATTGCTACGTGTGGGCTCTCTAGTTGTGGCAAGCAGGGGCTGCTCTGTAATTGCAGTGCACTGGCTGCTTATTAGCATGGCTTCTCTTGTCGCGGAGCACACGCTTTAGGGCATACAGGCTTCCGTAGTTGAGGCTCTCAGGTTCTAGAGTACCAGCATTAGTCGTGGCACACGGCGTAGCTGCCCCAAGGCATGTGGAATCTTCCTGGACCAGGGATTGAACCTGTGTCCCCTGCGTTGCAAAGTGGATTCTTAACCATTGGACCACCAGGGAAGCCCCATGTTCCCACTTTTAAATACCTTATTACTAACCAGTTATCCATGATAATAGGAAGAGATCACTGGTTTTTGAAAAGCGTGATTAATTTGAATAGCTTATTATTATCTTTAAATTCAGCCTCTTCCCCTTCAAAATCATTTATTGGTACTTTTAGCACTTGGTAAAATTGGGTTGAGGGCTTCCCTGATAACTCAGTTGGTAAAGAATCTGCCTGCAATGCAAGAGACCGCGGTTCGATTCCTGGGTCAGGAAGATCCACTGGAGAAGGGATAGGCTACCCACTTCAGTATTCTTGGGTTTCCCCTGTGGCTCAACTGGTAAAGAATCTAGCCTGCAATGTGGGAAACCTGGGTTCAGTCCCTGGGTTGGGAAGATCCCCTGCAGAAGGAAGGGTACCCACTAGCCTGGAGAGTTCCATGGACTGATAGTTGGGCCTCCTTTGTTCCAAAGTGAGCCAGTATTCAGTAGACCATCCAAGGATTGGTGTAGGGAAGGTCTGAAGCGAGAGTTTGACCCGCTTACACTGTGGGAACATCTCCTGGGTCTTGAGAGGCTAGAGGCACAGTTGGGCAGTGGAACCTCAGACATCCGTGCACTGCTCAGGGAGAATGGCCTTGAGTTGTTGGGCCTCTCCCCAGTCACCCCTCCACCCTTCTCCTGGACAACTCAGGCCGGTCTGTTGACCAGCAGCAGGCAAAGCAAAGACCTGATGGTCCACCTCCTCCTAACTCCTTAGTTTTCTTCTCTGAGCATAGGTTTTATGGGAGGAAACAGCACCACCATGGCCCTAATTTTATCACCAGCCATAGTAGAGTACAAGACTGCATGTGCTAGGAAAGCACTTGGTCTGAGCTCGAGTATCAAGAAGGGTAATGGGTCTGAAGTTAGCCTCTCAGGTTGTGCTGCCTCCAGAACTCCATTCGTTGCTGGTGGGACTATAAATGGGCATCACTACTCGAAATCTGTTCAGTGGTGTTTACTAAAGCTAAATGAATGCCAACCCTGTTACCCAGCAGTTAAACCTCCAGGTGTATCCCCAATGGAAACGAAAGCTCTGGTTCACTAAAAGACACACGCAAGAGTATTCTTAGCAACACCATTCATTATAGACAAAAACGGGAAAGAACTGAAACGTCCGTCAGTAGTAAAACGGACAACTAAATGGTGGCATAGTCCTCTAGTGCAGTGAATCCCACACAGCAGTAACAAAGAATGAATTGCTGTGTACCCAGCTGGGATGGCTCTCACAGGCCTAATGTGTAACACAAGAAGCCCTTCACGGAAAACTGTATATACTGCATTCTTCAGTTTGTGTAAAGTTCAAGAAAATCACCTATAGTGATACAGGATAATGGTTACCTCTGAGTGGGGTGGGCAGTGGGTATTGATTGGGAAGGATAATGGAAGAGTTTTCTGGAGTGCTGGAAATGTTCTGTATTTTGCTATGAGCAATGGATAGTGGGGTGTACACAGCAGAAAAGATCTGGTGGGCGGTATCCTTAAGCTACTCATCTGGGCCCTAGGCACTAGGCCCTGTGTCAGTCAGGCCTCCTCCGTGAGAGCTCGTGGTAGAGGGCTGAAGGGTGCGTGTAGGCCCAGTCCAGTATCGGGGTATCTGCACATCCTTACTCCACCCTGACTTCTGGAACAGTCAGCTCCACACACATGGCATGCCACCACTCCCTGCTGCCTAGTGTCTCAGTGGGAAGTATTTTCTACATTAGCGAGTCACGGGGAAAATACCACCAGTCATTCCCCTACTTGTAGAGCTGGGCAGGAATTCATATGCAGAGGAGTAAGCAGGAGGCTTGCCTGCCTCTCTGCGTTCCCGCTTAAATGGGGTCTTAAGTCTTCCAGGCTCCCAGCTCTCTTGACGTGTTATGGAAATGATTAATGATCTTGTTCAAAGTCAGGAAAGGCAGCGAGGGTCCTGGGCAGGGCTACGCCCTGGGTCCTGGGCACTCACCCCTGACCAGTAGGCAGGAAGGCAGCCATGTGCCTTCTGTCCTGGGTCCCTGCCCTCGATTGCTTCTGGTCATCCCTGGAACGTGCCCACTCTCTGTAGTGGGGAGGAAGTGGTCCTCTCTTAATATGCCCATCATGCTCGAGGAACCCATCTCCCCGCTCTGCACTCGTCCCTGCTCTGCTGTGTCTCCAGTCCCGGTGCCAGGGAGGAGTCCGAGGACCAGGAGCAGGCTTTGTTTGGCTCCATTTGCACTGAAGGCCCCGGACAGCAGCACTAGGGCCAGCGCCCAGCCCAGCAGCGTTCCTACCCCCCCGGGGTAAAGCCCCCGGAGCCCCCAGCAGCGTGCCTGGTCCCAGCCTCATAAAAGCCCTTTCCGCATCTCCCTCGGGCTGCTTCAGGCTCCCTGGCTGAAATCTGATAAGGGGCCTCTTTGTTGGAACTGTCAGTCTCCTTTATTGAGGAGGGAACTGGAGACCAGCGGCATTTCTTGGGGTACAGATAAGGCCCTGGATTGCTGTCAGAGGGACCATGATTAATTACCCTCAATCCAGGCTCCTGCTTTGATAGCAGTGACTGACAGCCCACAGGGTTTCCCGCAACGTGCTCCCGCCCACTCTGGGAGGTGTAACAGGGGAGGGGATTCGGCCCCCTGCAGGGCCAATGCTGGTGACTCACGGAGAGTGCTCTGCACTAGCTGCTGGCCTCCTTCCTGGCTCTCTGCAGGTTGCTTTGGCTTTTATTGTGGACTGAGGCCAGCTGTCTCTCAGGTGAAGAGGCTCTTTAGAGTAAGATGTAATCCAGCCCACAGGGTGGGCCAGAAGCTCCCCCACTTCCCCCCAAGGCTAGGGGAATAGGCACTGCTTATAGACTTGAACTTCGAGTTTTTATTCCTAGACTCATAGGACTTTAGAGCTGGAAGTCATCTAGTCCAAATTCCCTGCTTCAGCCAGACAGGGAAACTGGGGCCTGAATATGTCAGCCCCCCATTCCCACGCCCCAGTATGATGTTCTTGGGTTTTTTTCGCCTTGTTCAGGGAGGGAAACTCAGCTAAAAGGTCTTCTCCCCCTCTTTCGTAGTTGAGTCTCCTTGGGACACAGGAGATGGCTCCTAGGCCCACTAAGCACAGGGCAGACCACAGAGCCAGACTAGCCTGAGGACCCTGCTTCTGTCTTAGTTGTTGAAAAAATCAAAACCAGGGCAGGTTTTATGTCCGGACTGGCTGCTTAATGTGAGAAAGCCAGGATGTCATCTAAAGTTGGCTTGCAGGATATGGTCAGCTTTGTTTCTGGTGGGACTGAGGGGCCCACCTGCTCTGGATGCTACTTTTAGGGGTTTTGTGGAGGGCCATCCATGAGGAGGAAAACGCCTGTTCCTCTTACCTGCCGATTCCTGGAACTGGGGTGCCTGGCCAGGCAGTAGGGGCCCTACTGAGAGAAATCACGACCCCCATGTGCCCAGAGTGGGGCTGGGTGGCAGAGCAGCCCTGGTGTAGGGGAGAGGTCACCCTGGGGACTCAGAATGCCACCTTGCTCCTAACTCATCTTCTCAGGTCCCGTATCTGCCCGTTTCCCATGCCCCTGAGCAACTCCCAGCCTAACGCAGTCAGTTGCTGTGTGACTATAAAGAGGCGAATTTTTAATGACTTTTCACATCTATGATGTTGTTGTCTTTGAAAGAAGTCATCTCAAATGACTAGACATTTAGTCCAGTGACTGCTCTGAGGGAATCTATAATTCCTCCCTGGGGAGCTGCCTTCAGAGGCAGTTCAAGCCACACGAGGAAATCTGTCATGCTGTATGGCCACACCTCATCTTCACACAAAATCAGTATAAACCGCCTGCTCACTTCATCCTATTTTCCTGGCTTGTTTCCTTGAATGACTGTTTCTAAAAGTAAAACACACCCTATATTTGAAGATCTACCACCTTGGAGAGAATCTAATGAAAACAGTATAAACTCTGAAAGCTATTCGCAAGTGTAGTTCCAAAGCCATGTGTTAGCTGGCTCTCCAAGGACACACTTCTGAAGGACAGCACACCCTCAAGCCCAGCTTGGTGGTCACTCACTCGGCCATGCCTGTTCTATGTATATCTCAGACCCAGCCACCTTCCCCTCTTAACACTTGTCTCCCCTTCTCTATGGCCCCACTGAAAGACTTCATGGTTTCTTTACCTTCTCAAAACCCCCAGCTCTCCATCCATTCCTGTGCTGCCGGTCCTCTTATTGCAGGGCTCAGACGCCAAGGGCTGAACCACTAGAGTCCTCACTTCCTTGGTCTATTTAATAAAGGTCCTGACACTCACAAACCTGCCAGTATCGAGAAGAGCCAGTGACTTCTGTTCAGGGCTGTCAGCATTAGGCACTTAGAGCCAGTGACAGACCCAGGCGGGCACACCACTGACAGGAGGAGCATGCGTTTGATATTCCCTGTCGGGT
>NW_011494753.1:8908548-8910319 GCF_000754665.1 Bison bison bison | reverse complement strand
GGGTTGGCACAGAGCTGGTTGCTTTGACTCTGAGAAGCATGTTGTTTGTTTAATCTGCATGGTAGTTTCGCTTATTAAACTTCATAATATTCAAGACATGATGAAGGGAAAAACAGTCCCTGCTTTCATGGAGCTTACGATCCTCCTGGGATACCAGACGAGCATAAGTGAAATATGTGTAATTATTTGTGGAACTTGTAGTGGTTATAATAGAAATTCAGAGAGGAAAGAAATATATTCGAACCAAGGTGGTTAGAAAATTGTTCCTGGAGAGAGTGAACATTGAAGGCCCGTATAAGGAGGATTTGAGCACATCATTTTAGAGTTGATGAAGAGGAAGAATAAAACCCAAAAAATAGAGGAGAAAGAATTTGGGTTGTGGGGTGAGGGTGAAAAGACCCAGCTGATTGAGTGAGAGTAAGTTATTGGAATGTGTTTGAAACACATCATACATAATCTTCTAAGTGGGGGCTTCCCTGGTGGCTTAGATGGTAAAGAAGCTGCCTGCAATTCAGGAGACCAGGGTTCAGTCCCTGGGTTGGGAAGATCCCCTCGGGGAGGGAATGCAACCCACTTTAGTATTCTTGCCTGGAGAATTCCATGGACAGAGGAGCCTGGTGAGCTACAGTCAGTGGGGTCGCAAAGAGTCAGACACAAGTGAGCAAATAACACACATACAATCTTCTAAGGAGTGTTCAGGAACCTGAGTCATGATATTGAACATGTGAGGCGGGCTGGGTTGGCAATAAGAGTCATTGTGGGTTTTTTAAACTAGGAAGTGAGTAATGGGGTGAAAGTGGTGTTTTCATCAGATTGTCTGGCAGTAGCATGCAGGTTGAACACGTGGATTCAGGGCTGCTAGGGTCTCTAATGGGGAGCCAGTGAGGGCCTGGCCTAGGGTGATGGCTGTAGAGAGCAAGTGAGCTTTGAAAGGTGCCTCAGAGGAGGAATCGGTGAGCCTCCAGACAACCTAAAGGTGGGGAAGAGAGAAGAGGAGCAGTCTCCCTCTGAGGTTCCTGCCCAAGACCTCTCAGAGCAATGGTGTTGCTGAATGAAGAGGCAAGGATGGGAAAAGGGAGCTCGCCTAGGGTATGAAGGGGAGCTGAGTGTGAACATCAGACCTGGAAGTGAATGGGTCACGTGTAAAGATGTTCCGGAAGCTTCTGGAACTGACATCTTCAGGGTCCTGTGGGAGGGAACCTTGGAAGTGGTCCTCCAAACTCTCAAGGCAAGGCCATGAAGGCTCAGGCAGACCAGCTATAGAGGAAGGAGACCTTAGCCCTGTTCTGCCGGGAGACCAATTTTGTTGTGTGAGACCTCTGTGCTTATGACAGGAATGAAGTCTGCTGTACAGAACAGCACAGGGAGAAGTTAACCAGCGTGTGCGCTGTTGTGTCTTAGGAGCATGCCGGCAGTCCTCTGACATTTTACCAGTGATCCTTTGGATTTAACTCCGTGGCCTTTGTCAAGACAAAGGTCTTCAAGGCCTCTAGCTCCCTCCTACACTGAGGAAGGGGGCCTGGGACCACCATAGCAGTGCCGTGTGTTTGCGCTCACACTGCTTCTCCCTCATAATCGTGGGACCCTTCACTCCACTCTGGCTTGAATTACCCTATAAAAAGAGCGAGGGCAGTGTGCAAGGACTGAGATGAAAATGCCATTCCTTGAGGGGAAAGAAGCAGGAGGAGCTGAAACAAACAGCCCTTCTCTAATCAAGCTGGCCTGACGTCCACCAGGCAGTCAGTGCGACTGCAGCAAGCCGGAGTGGGGG
>NW_011494753.1:8901577-8908448 GCF_000754665.1 Bison bison bison | reverse complement strand
GTGGGAGGGGGTCTGGCGGTGGGGGGGTGGGCAAGGCAGAGGAGGAGCAGCCGGTGTACAGTAAAAGGACTTGCCATCAAAAGGCAACAAGTCTCATACGGTGCCCCGGACGGTGACCCTTCCCGCTGGAATTCTCCCCTCTGACCTCCAGATCATTAATCCCGGGGCTGCCAAATGACAGTCATCCATCACGCCTCCTGACGAGCATCCCGGCTGCCCAAGAAAGGAGCCTGGCCGCGCCCTCCCTGCCGTCCCCGGGTGCTCATTAGTGGGCCTTCCTGCTCCGGGCCAGGTTTCCTAATCAAGTCCCTGACTCCTGTCACTTCCCTTCGGGGCCAGGGGGCGGAAGCAGCTCTGACCCTCCCTCTTTCAGAGGCCAGGGAGGGGGTGGAGTGATTAGTGGGGAGAGAACTGTTGAGTGGCTTTTCATCCCCTTGGAGACCTGTGTGCCCAGCAGCTCCTTTGACATGGTGGGGACACAGGAGACAAAAAAAAAAAAAAAAACCATTTCTCTATCCTGCAGCAGGAGAAGAGATAAGGAGAAAACAAGGCAGGATGAAAATAAATTAAAGCACGGTTATAAACGGCACTGAGAGCTGCAGAAGAGAAGCCCGGGAGCTGTCCATGTGGATTGTGGGACAGGCCCTCCCCTGTGCAGGGGTCAGGAAAGAGTTAGTTCACTGGGGAGGCAGCCAAATGACTTCTGAAGGCTCTAGAGGACTGAGTTGCCAAATCATTCAGTTCGGTCGCTCAGTCGTGTCCGACTCTTTGCGACCCCATGAACCGCAGCATGCCAGGCCTCCCTGTCTATCACCAGCTCCCAGAGTTCACTCAGACTCACGTCCATCGAGTTGGTGATGCCATCCAACCATCTTATCCTCTGTCATCCCCTTCTCCTCCTGCCCTCAATTTTTCACAGCATCTGGGTCTTTTCAAATGAGTCAGCTCTTCGCATCAGGTAGCCAAAGTATTGGAGTTTCAGCTTCAACATTAGTCCTTCCAATGAACACCCCAGACTGATCTCCAAATCATTAGGAGTCATATTGCTAGCAAAAAATAAACTCTTTGAAATCATGTAGTCTGGCTCTCTTATTTACAGCGGGGAGCAGACCCAGAGAGGCCATGTGCTTTACCCAAGGCCACACAGCCTGTGAGTCAGACCTATCTCTCTGTTCTTCCTGAGGAGACCTGGCAGCTAGTCTGATAGCTTCCAGGCTTTGGGAGTTTGACTCAGATTACACTTCTGAGCATATTTGTGAACATGTTTCCAACTCAGCAAAACGTGGCCATGCACAGATGTCTTCTTTCTCGGCCTGAAAATGACCTAGCCCTGTGTTTCTCTCCTTGCACCATCGCAGGGACCCCCATCAACCGAATCCCCATTATGGCCAAGCAGATCCTGGACCTGTACATGCTGTATAAGCTGGTGACGGAGAAGGGGGGCCTGGTGGAGATCATCAACAAGAAGATCTGGAGAGAGATCACCAAAGGCTTGAACCTGCCCACGTCCATCACCAGCGCCGCCTTCACCCTGAGGACCCAGTGAGTGGCCCGCGCCCTGCAGAAAGGCGGCTGAGGCCTGCAAGAGGGAATTAACCTTGAGGCAAGGAAGGAAGGAAATTCCACCATGTAGTGAGCAAAACGGGCGGAATGCCTGAAAGAGCCAGGAGCTTTCTGAGATGAATCCCTCGGTCACCTCAGTAAACTGAGAGTGCCTTTTCTCAGGCGTGTCCTGTGTCTGTTGCTTCACCTTTCCGTTTCGTTTCATTTCATTCATTTCATTTCACCGGCAACCCCACCAAGCAGGTTTTGTCCCTGTTTTCCAGATGACAAGAACTAAGTCTCAGAGCCTAGATTGGTTGGTCAGAGCCGTATCAGTTAGTAAGCAGGCTGAGGTTCATACCTGGACTTCTGTCTCTGAAGTCCACAATCTTTCCAAGACATCTTCTCCTACACAGTACCCCCACTCTAAGCCTGGCTCTTTATACTTGACATTCAGCTTACCCAGAGGAAAGCAGGCAGGCCTCCACTGGGATTGGTGACCTGTTTTTGTACCCATTTGAGTTAATTATAAGGGTGGCAGGAGCAGGGGGAGCATTGAAGAAGGGGGTCCAGAAGCGAATCTGTTCTTTGGGAACTCGGGATGTTGCTCTGTGAAGAAGACAGAAGGATCAGCCGTGGGTGGCTTGGGTGGCTTGTTAAGGCCTTGCTGAAAAGTAGAAGGGTCTTATCCAGTGAAACAGTTCCTGCAGAGGTTGGGAACAGAGCGACAACCAGCAGAGCCATCTTTCTCCGAGGGTTCTTAGGTAGAGAACTGCTTTCTTGGGGCATCTCACACAAAGCGGGACGGCACTTCTAGGCCTACACACAACGGGAAGGGTTGCGCCTGTCTGAACAGCTGACTCAGAACGGTTAGGAGATCAAGGAGCCAGAAAGACATTGCAAAACATGGCATTTCCCCTTTCTCCCAGGGCACTGGAAAGGTGCCACATGGACACAGAACATTAGTGATGATAGCCGTTTCCCTGATGAGCCATGACTCTAGTTCCAGCCGCACTTAGCCCTGGGTGCGGTTAGGGAGCCTGGGCTGGGGCGTCCCGCCATCCTGAGGGCTCCTCTTCCACCAAGTTCTCCAGGTTGTGCTCCTTCGTCCTGGAGGACAGAGCCTGCCCCACAGAGGCCCCTTGCAGAGGATCATCAGCTTACACTGGGCGGTCCTGGCACTGCATTTTGGGTGATCCTTCCTTCCTTCCCTCCATCCAGGTATATGAAATATCTCTATGCCTACGAGTGCGAGAAGAAAGCCTTGAGCTCCCCTGCTGAGCTGCAGGCGGCCATTGACGGCAACAGGAGGGAGGGCCGGCGGCCCAGCTACAGTTCCTCCCTCTTTGGCTACTCACCCACCGCTGCTGCTGGGGCCCCTGCCCTCCTCTCCCCACCCAAGATCCGCTTCCCCATCCTTGGGCTGGGCTCCAGTGGTGGCACCAGTGCCAGCGGCTCTCGAATATCCCCAGCAGCTCCTCTCAGGAAAGGTCTGCAGGGCTCCTGGGGGAGAAGGGGCACCAAGCTCCCTGGGTCCAAGATGCAGGCGGGAGGGCGGGTTGTGGGCTGCATCCAGCTCTGGTGCCTTTGTCAGGTGATGGAGTCCCGGTGACCACCGTGCCCGTGCCAAATCGCCTGGCTGTGCCTGTGACTTTGGCTGGCCAGCAGGCCAGTACCCGGACGGCCACGCTGGAGCAGCTGCGGGAGCGGCTGGAGTCAGGGGAGCCTCCTGAGAAGAAGGTGTCCAGGCTGTCAGAGGAGGAGCAGCGCCTGGTGCAGCAGGCTTTCCAGCGCAACTTGTTCAACATGGCACGGCAGCTGCCCATGAAGATCAGGATCAATGGCAGGGGTGAGCAGCAGCCTGTGTGCCAGGCCCCGGCTCCATTCAGGGCGGGTTCACGTCCAGGGACTAGGGTGGGGGCCCTCCAGGTGTTGCCCCCAGCCCTCTCACCCAATCCACAGAAGGATCTAGAGACCAGGGAGTCACTTGGGGGTTCAGTGGCCACGGAGACCTCAGTTCACCAAGCTGAGGTCATTTTCCAGGGTGCCTGCAGTTCCTCAGGCGTGCCCTGTTTTGTAGCAAAAAGGAAAAGCAGTTGTTCAAAGAGGAGGAGCCGGAGACCTTCAGGGCCAATTGCGAGGTCTTCCCTGTCCACTCCTGCTTTTTGATCTGTCTCAGTTAAAGGGCTTGCCCTTACCCCCCACTGCCCCACCACCTGGAAGAAAGACTGCGCCCCACTCCCGAGGCCCAGCAAGGGGCCAGAGCTGCCTCAGGCCGGCAGCCAGTGGCCCTCAGGAGGGAAGGGAGGAGGAAATACAAGTTTGGCAGCATAATTGACATCTGTCCCTTGCCCTCCACATTTTTCAGATGCCCCACCTTCTCATCCCTACAGCCACACACCCCACACCCCTCATTCCTGTTTCTCCCCTTTCCCCCTCACACATTTCTTTGCCATTCTTGACTCTCTCTCTCAGAACAAACATGAGCAGGCTTGTGTTGGGGAAAAATCAGGTGTGAAGGGAGCTGTGTGTATTCCCAGGCAGCCCCTTCCTGTCCCACTCTCCCCTGGTGAGGAGCCCAAGGAAACGAGATGGTGGCCCAGAGCAGGGCTCTGCCCTGTTCCCTGCTCAGGCCAGCTGCCCCTGGTCCTGCACAAGCCAGAGGCTAATAGATGAAGCAGCTCATCTGGAAGAATTCTTGGCTCTCAACATCAGGAACGGACAGAGTCTCAGGTGGGCCGGGCAGAGGCCTCGTGTGCCAGTGCCTGCCGCCTTCCATAGACCGTGGATGGCTCAGATGGAGAGGGAGTGACAGGGACTGGATAGGCAGGCCCCATCCTTGAGGACACCCCAGTCTAATTAAGGGGAGGAAGAAGCCAGGCGAGTTCTCAGTGGATGGGGCTGGTCTTAGTGATCTCCGACCCCTTCGCCCATCCTGGCCCCCCGTCTGGTGGATAATGGGTGCTCAGGGTTTGTTGAATCACACTGAACGCATCAGTGCACAGCTATGAGCCGAGGTCCGCCTCCTTCCCAATGTGACCCCTCTTCTCTGAGAGCAGAGCGAGTTGGGGAAGTGAAGTGAGTCAGTGGAGAAAGCAAGCGATAGGATATTGACCAGCCTGGGTCTCCTGCCAGACCTTATGGTCGAGAAGGTTACACGGGTGCTTTCGAACTCTGGGAGGCCTTAGCCTGCTGCGGCCGGGCTGGGAGGGTGGCCAAGCCTCAGAGGGGGTGACGGAAATGCCCAAGGGCTTGACCGGGCCTGCCGTCTCCCTTGTCCCCAGCAGAGGACAGAGCAGAGGCCTCGGCGGCAGCACTGAACCTAACCACAAGCAGCATTGGGAGCATCAGCATGTCTGTGGACATCGATGGTACCACTTACGCAGGTAAGGGAGGTGCAGGCTGGCAGCCAGTCTCGGTGCGGCTCCCTGCAAGGCCCCCTCGCCCCACACTCCTGTCTGAACACCTTCCCAGGGGGCCTTCCTTTCATGTTGTCTCAAAGTTCTAAAGGTAAAGTAGTTCTGGATGAGGAGGACTGAGGACTGCCAACAGGATGGCAGGTCCCCCTCCACCTGTGACGGAGTCATGGAGACCCCTTGTCTAACCCTTTTTTGACCAATTGGTTGGCTCGCTCATTAAAAGAAAGTCATTGAATGTAAGGAATCATAATCAACTCCATCCATGTCTTTAATATTGTATTGTAAACTAAATCGGGGTTTCCCAATGGCACTAGTGGTAAAGAACCCTCCTGCCAGTGCAGGAGACATAAGAAACCTAAGTTCGATCCTTGGGTCTGGAAGATCCCCCGGAGGAGGGCATGGCTGTCCGCTCCAGTGATCTTGCCTGGAGAATCCCATGGACAGAGGAGCCTGGTGGGCTACACAGTCCATAGGGTCACCAAGAGTTAGACACCACTGAAGCGACTTAGCACACATGCACGCGTAAGTTAAATGTGTCCGCCATTACAGTCTTCCTAAGCACAGGTCTCCTTTCTTTGACGGGTTCATCTCTAATCTTCCTAAACATGGTCTGGGAACACTTCCCTTAGAGCCTTTGGGGCCTTTCAGCAAATTGACTGCCCGCCTCAGCAGCTTAGACACACCTGCTGGCAGGGCAGTATTGGCACCAAGCGCACCACCCCGCCTGGAGCCTCACCCAGAGTTAGGCAGCAGTGAGATGGTGAGGGACTGAACCCCTGCACCTGTCTCTGCTCTCGCCACCTGCTCACACTGCCTTCTCCCCTCCTCCGCTCACTCAGGTGTGCTGTTTGCCCAGAAACCTGCAGTCCACCTCATCACAGGATCCGCCCCCCAGAGCATCGGCAGCAGCTCCAGCAGCAGCAGCAGTTCTCACTGCTCACCAAGTCCTACCTCGTCCCGGGGCACCCCCAGTGCAGAGCCCTCCACCAGCTGGTCCCTCTGAGGGGCAGGACCCAGCTCCGTACTCCCCACTCTTCCTTCAAGAGCGGCGGAAGTTGATGCACAGAATTTACCTCATCTCATGGAGCCCACATCAGACACCATTTGGCCAGATGTTGAGAGTTTGGACATGTCCATCTGCCCAGGCTCCATCAGGTCCTGCTGTACTCTAGAGGCAGGGAGAGGCTGGAGGGGCCTGACCGGGCAGTGTTGTCCAATCAGGGATTGTCCTGGAGAACTGGGCGGGGTCTGTGGGCGTCCAGCTTCCTCCAGGGCTCCCAGGCCCCCTCCCATCCCGGGCACAGTGTATTGACAATCTGTAAGCTGACACAGGGCTGGAGGCTCTCCACACCCTTTCCCCTTTAATTTATTTCTCTTCCCCTGCCTTCTGCTGTGACTCCAGGGTCACTGGTGTCTTTCCCTGCTCAGCTCCCCCATCTTTAACTCCCATGTGGGGCTGCTTGGAGCCAAGAGCACACCTCTGCGGCCCTTCTCTGCTGAGCATGGGATGGGGTCCTCCCAGTCCACCTTGCCTATACCATGTTTGGTTCCCGGAGTGTGGGTCCCTCAAATTCATGTCTTGAAGCAGTCCTCAGGGCCCCATATCCCTTTTTAATGGTTCCGAGCAAGGGCTGATAAGGGCAGTCCTCAGGACCCAGGGCCTGCTGGGGATCTGCCAAGGGAGAGGCAGAGCCCCGGGGGTGGCCCAAGCAGGCCCTGGCACCCACTCCACTGGCCCTTTTCTGACCCACCCAGACCTCAGGCCCCTGCCCCTGCCCCCGCCACCCTCCATTGGTCCCTGTTGGCCAGCTCTCCCAGGAAACAGCCCGCTTGTCCCTCAGGCCCCGCCTCTTCTCGGCGGGGGGCCATCTCAGCCCCTCCATCCCCAAACCTGCCAGTGTCAGGTTCAT
>NW_011494753.1:8901116-8901477 GCF_000754665.1 Bison bison bison | reverse complement strand
TCAGGTTCATTGAAATACCTCAGATTTGTAATTGATGTTTGACTCTTCAGGAAGTATTTGCATCTCTGAAATCTTTTTTATATGTGTTTGCTGACTTTTGTGGGTTTTTTTTTACTTTAAAATTTTTATTGTTGTTACTGTAGCACCAAAGAAATGAAAGCAGATGTCCCCCAAAGCCGAGCAAATGGTTTGGTACCCCAGCCCCTCTGGCCCTTCCCTAAGATCCCCCAGTGAGGAGGAGGGGGAGGCGGCAGGAGAGATGACTCAGGGATCACAGTGGCGGGAGGAGGTGGAACGGAGGGACCCCTCTCATGCAGGTTGGGTCCTGAAACCACACTGGTTGTCAGGATGGCCCTTGACC
>NW_011494753.1:8885644-8901016 GCF_000754665.1 Bison bison bison | reverse complement strand
TGGCCCTTGACCCATTTCCCACCAGAGCTGGGCAGTCCCTCACCAGGCTAGGGGCAGGGCATCTCCCCTTCACTCAGCGTTCCCACCTCAGGGCAGGTGCAGACCATGGAGGCCATGAAGCCTGCAGGGGTCAAGCTGCCCCAGAGGGTGAGGAGGTGCTGAGAGAGCTCTGTCTCTCCTCTTGGATGCTGGGGTGAAACAGGCTGCTCCTGTGTCATAAAGAAGAGGTGATTCTCACGCATGGCTCACCTCTCAGTCAAGTTCGCTCTGCAGTGTTCACTAGAACCCCGCCCACTGTGACATTATCCCGCGGTAGCGGTGGGAGGCTGAGGTGGACCCAAGCCCACACAAGCCCCACGCTCAGTCTGGCTAGGAAAGGGAAATCAGACACGAGCACAGAACACATACCTCAGCCCGGTGAGCTGCAGCGCCACCAACTCCATCTCCTCTCTCTCCCCTAGCCCCCAACACCATCTCACTCTCACACACACACACACACACACACAGTCCCATCTGCTGGGGGCTGACCCTCTCCTGGCCTCACCAGGCCAGCACAGGGCTGGGCAGAGAGGGGCATCTGGTGTCTGTGTCAGGGAGGAGCCTGGTTGGCTGGTGCTGGGCCCACTTGAAGGCATCACAGACATTTGGCCAGTGTGTCTTTCTCAGGACTTTGGTCACGAAGGATGGACCCTTGCCACCCGGAGGACACAGGGACCATGTGCTGTGTCTTCCTGGTTGTTGGATCCTCTCCTTTCCCCAGGCAGCTTGCCCAGTCTCGCCCTCTCATCAAGGCCTTGCTGCCCTGAGGGGCAGCAGCAAGGTCTCAACCTGAAAGCCAGAGGGTAGGCATGCCCGCCAGTGCCCCCAGAATGAGGCCCTGGGCCAAGAAGAGCTCTCCGGACGGTGCAGCCCTGAGGTCACATGGCAGCCATTGACCGGGGCACTCTGTCCCCTCCCCTTCCCCATCTTGTATTTAACCAGGAAAAAAATGTGATAGCACAGGGGTAGCCTAGGCAGTGGATGAATACCTCAGAAGTCCTCTTGCAGCAAGTGTCTGTATATGTTGTGGTTATTTTCTATCTTACATGTTCTCGAATGTTTATA
Organism: Bison bison bison; assembly: GCF_000754665.1. Classification (NCBI taxonomy): domain Eukaryota; kingdom Metazoa; phylum Chordata; class Mammalia; order Artiodactyla; family Bovidae; genus Bison; species Bison bison. The sequence continues at coordinate 8,899,912 of NW_011494753.1, read as the reverse complement.
TTTCAATAAACCTCTACCTCTTCACACAAGCAGGACACAGGTGCTTTGGCTCTTTGATTTGACAGTAACAGGAAGAGGGCAAGGGACTTCCAAATAAAAGGGGCTAAATAAACTATTCCTCTGATCCCTTGATTTTTCCTAAACTTTCTCTTCACTGCTCACTCACTGTTTCCCCAAAGCACTTACTCTCAGCCTGTCTTCTGTATTAGCTGGGTGCCTCTGATACTGCATGACCACCCGCACTGACCCCTGGCATCACGTCAGGGTCCCAGCAGGCACAGGGCCACGAGCAAGCCCTCTTTCAACTCCTGCTAAGTATAGTCCCCACACCTACAGAGCTCACACTCTTGTCTGGAAGGCACACACGACTCTCGACAAAACATGATTGGAACCCATGGGCAGATAAATGCTGGAGCAGCTCACTAGGGAATCCCTGGAAGGCTTCCTCAGATCAGATCAGATCAGTCGCTCAGTCGTGTCCGACTCTCTGCGACCCCATGAATTGCAACACCACAGGACATTTCATCAGGAAGAATGAAGTTGCAAACAAGACATGAGGAAAAGTGGACGAACTGATACATGTGGTATCAGGATCTGGCATTGGGGAACTGGATAGTACTGGTAGACAAAAGTGTGGCTGGGGCCAGGATGGAGCCCAGGCTGAGGGATTTGGGCCTATCCTCAGCATCAGGATACTACTGCTGTGTTTTGAGGAGGGCATAGGCTTAGAGGCTTTTCTATAAGGGTGACCTGGAACTGGGAGACATTCTAGATGTGGACACCCTGGGACACTGCCACTGAAACTTAGGCCTAGGCCCAGGCTGCTCAGCATTTTTCTCTACCGCAGTGCACATCCTATGGGCACAACCTGGGACTGACAACACTAAGAGAAATGGGCAGAGAACTAAAGCACTGGGCAGGTTTGTGATTGTCGTCCTCCATCCATGACAGACACCTCGCCTGTCAGACCTTTCTCTGCCATTTTGAAGTGCTGGAAAGTGAGAGTGACATTGGGACAGTCTTGAACCTCTCACTGATATTTTTAAAAAATTTTTGAAAGAAATAACCAACCCTTTAGTACTTATTTACCCATAATTGGGATAACACATCACAACTTCCAGAGACACATCACAGGGCTGCCACGTGGAGATTCAGCGGGCCTGTTATAGGAGGAGGCCGCCAGATGAGAAGAAGCATGGTCCAAAGACATATTAACAGCATGGAGTGAATGTGAGGTGACACTGAGGGAGAAGTGGCAGCTGAATAAGGGTCCAGTGAGAAATGGAGAATCTGGGAAGAACAAGGCACCAGGCCTGCAGTTCCATTCCACTCTCAATTAACAGGAAAAAAAAAATATATATATATATATATATATATAGAGAGAGAGAGAGAGAGAGAGAATATCTAAGACCTTGAGAAAACAAGAGTTCTTCAAACTAGACCCTCCAAAAAAAAAAAGTTCATCAAAAGATACCAAAAAATAAAAAACTGGCAGGAGATACTTGCAATACAGAACTGACAAAGGAGTAGTGGTCAGAATTTTTTACAAATGTTTAAGACAAAAGCAGTCTTAAGATCAAACCAGTCAATCCTAAAGGAAATCAGGCCCTTATTATACAGAGCGAAGTAAGTCAGAAAGAAAAACACTAATACAGTATATTAATGCATATATGTGGAATTTACAAAGATGGGAATGATGACCCTATATGCGAGACAGCAAAAGAGACACAGATGTAAAGAACAGACTTTTGGACTCTGTGGGAGAAGGTGAGGGTGGGATGATTTGAGAGAATAGCATTGAAACATGTATATTATATGTGAAATAGATCACCACTTCGGGTTCAATGCATCAAACAGGGTGCTCAGGGCGGGTGTACTGGGATGACCCTGAGGGTTGGGATGGGGAGGGAGGGTCAAGATGGGGAACACAGGTACATCCATGGCTGATTCATGTGAATGTATGGCAAAAACCACCACAACATTGTAAAGTAATTAGCCTCCAATTAAAAAAAGAAATCAGGCCTGAATATTCATTGGAAGGACTGATGCTGAAGCTGAAACTCCCAATACTTTGGCCACCTGATGTGAAAAACTGACTCATTGGAAAAGACCCTGATGCTGGGAAAGATTGAAGGCAGGAGGAGAAGGGGATGACAGAGGATGATGTGGTTGGATGGCATCACCGACTTGATGGAGATGAGTTTGAGCAAGCTTTGGGTGTTGGTGATAGACAGTGAAGCCTGGTGTGCTGCAGTTCATGGGGTTGCAAAGAGTCAGATACGACTGAGCCACTGAACTGAACTAAAGACAAAAGCGAAAAAGAAAAATTGAGCAGATGGGGCAAAGTCATAAACAGATGTTCTGCAGAAGGGGAAATAAAATGACTGGACATCAGTGATCAGAGAAACATACAGAAAAAACATTCGCTGTCATCAGATTGTCACAAGCTGTAGTCTTAAAATACCAGGCCTTGGTTCCCTGATGGTCCAGTGGTCCAAAAGAAGGGACATTTGATCCCTGGTCTAGGAAGAGTACACACACTAAGGGACAATTAGACCTTTGCACCACAACTATGGAGCCCTTACGCTATAGAGTGTGAGCACTGCAACAAGAAAAGTCACCGCAAGACTAGCCTCTGATCGCTGCAACTAGACAAAGCCCAGCAGCAATGAAGACCTAGTATGGCCAAAAAAAAAAAAAAAAAAAAATACACCAGGCCAAGATGGAAAGCTATGGGAGCTCTCAGACTGCTGGGGGGAGTGTAAATCAGCCTAACTCTGAAAGACACTTTGGCTTTTCCTAGCAAAATGGAACATGAACATGACGTGGGGCCCAGCAATTCTGCTACCAGATTTGTACCCCAGAGGAAATCTGCACGTGTGCCCCAGAACGTGGGATGTGTGTAGCTGGCAGTGATAAGGAGGCTGTAAAAGTCCCAATTACTGAACATTGGTGTGGGCCAGGTGTGCTTTTAAGTTCTTTGCAGGAATTAACTCGTTTGCTCCTCTACACGTATATGACACGGGAGGTACGGAGAGGCTGAGTAACTAGCAATGCTGTCCCAGAGTGGAGAGAGGAGCAGTCAGTGGTAACGGAACCCAGGGTCTGTGCCCTAACCACGAGCAAGGCAAAGCACTCTGTACTCAAGTGTCTCATGTAACACTAAACCCACAGACGTGTGAGGCAGTGACTTTGTTCATTCTGCGGATGAAGAAACTAAAGGGCAGAAATGTGCACGAGGTCACATGTAGTGAACGGCAGGCTGGGAACAGACTCTTAACGCAGTTGTCCCACCTCTCCCTCATGTGCATTTTTCACTTAGGGCCGGGGTAACCCAGCGCGGTGATGAGAAGGAAGCAGACCGTAGAGAGTGGGTGTGATTATCACTCTAGCCCAATCATCCCCACGCCGCGCACAGCAGGGAATCACCTGAGGGACTCCAGCATCCCGGGGACCAGCCTTCCCGGCCACTAGCCGCAGCCTCCCTCACCTCATTGGCCAGGGCTGGGTATGTGCCTTCCGCGCAGCCAATGGGGCGAGGGGGCGGGGCGACTGGGAAAGACGCTCGGCGAGTGGAGGGAAGTCCCCCAGCGCAGACCGCGTCTCCGCCCGCGTCCCTGAGAAATGGAGTGCAAGTTACTGCCCGCAGAGAAGGAGGAGTTGGTGGCCCGGGGCTTCTGGAAGAGAAGGTTTGTAACCACCGCCGGAAGGAAGGGGAGAAGGAACCAACCAGACCAGCAGGACTGGGAAGCGTGGGGCCACCCGTCTGCGCTTGGAGACGGTGAGTACAAAGCCCCGCAGCAGCCGGGACACAGGGACACACAAGAAGGCCAAGGATGGTGAGGTGGTCTGTGCCGAGGGAACAAGCCGGAGCCGGGTCTAAGATAAGCCAGTGGAGGGCAATGCTCGGCCTCCAGGGAGGACCTTTGGGACAGGGGGCAGTCCTCTGGTTTGGAGGCATTGACGGTGTTTTCCCTGGTTAAGGGATCCAAAAAGGTCCATGTGAGCAGAAAGGATGGGTATTTACTGTCCGACTCCAGAATGTGTGGAGGAGCCCTAGGGCAGTGGGACCTCAGGCTGGCCCCAGGAAGGGTCTGGAACCCAGAAGCACTGCCCATGGAAGGTATTTTTTGCCCTCCCAAAGACCAGCCCAACCTGCTGCCTGAGCTACAGAACAAAACAAGAGGACCAAACCAAAGGTCAAGTTTATGTCTTCTGCATGCATGAGACCCCCTGGTGTGTGTGTTTAGTCGCTAAGTCTGTCAACTCTGCGACCCCATGGACTGTAGCCCACCAGGCTCCTCTGTTCATGGGGATTCTCCAGGCAAGAATACTGGAGTGGGTTGCCATGCCGTCCTGCAGGGGATCTTCCCAACCCAGGGATGGAACCCAGATCTCCCACAATGCAGGCGGATTCCTTACCATCTGAACCACTAAGGAAGCCCGAGACCCCTTGGGCTGAAGCAAAATCTCTCTGTCCCAGTTTAACTTTCTGGGACTTGTCAGCTCCATTTGCTGTTACTGAAATCCAGCTTTTTCCACAGAGAAAAACAGGGTCCCCAGTTTAGTTTTATGTGTCCAGTCTTCAGCCTTGGATGGATTACTCTTTTGTCCCAAGTCAAGTGGCCCTAGGAAGGAGATCGTTGATTCAATTGGGTTCGGTACCCAGTGCTGGATCTCTCAATGGAGAATTTGGCAGCCCCCACAGTGGCCTGTTTATGTCAGGGACTGCAGAGAACATTTTGCAGAGGACAATGCTGGGGAAACAATCCCAGAGATGTTCTGTCCTGTCACCCTGCCAGAGTCCCCCTCGGCAAAACCCTGCTTCACTTAAGGCAGTTGATGGGGGGAGTGTTCAGTGACGGCATTGAGGAAGATTCTGGGGGCATGTGGCCCAGCTGACAGAGCTCTTTGAGAGAAGGAAGCATATAAGAAGGTAGGGAGGGAAGTTCAGAAAAAGAAAAAACAGCCAGATGACCTCAAGGGGGATGTAACCCTGAGCGGTCTGGCCCGTGGGCATTGAAGGTGGCCCTGCTCTCAAGCTCAGAATAGACAGCGTGAAATAAGAAACCACCCTTCTGGGACAGGTTAGGGAACCAGGGGCTGACCTGCTGTTTTGCTGTGTGACCTCAGGCAAGTTACTGCCCTTCTCTGGGCAGTTTCTTGTCTGTGAAATAGACACTGTAGAGCACAAGTAAATGAAAACTCACTGTGAAAAGTCAAAAGCCCAGTGCCAAGGCAGTGAGTTACAGGGTCCTAGCTGGCCCAGGGGCAATCAGTGAGCCACCAAAGCCCCACAAGGATCCCAGCATCCCCACTGGCCACTCCCTGCCCAGCTCTACTCTGAGCCACAGGGTCCCTTTGGGAAAGGGCCAGGCAGTCCCACCCACAAAGAGTTAGGAACCTTATGCCACATGAGCACTGCAGGCCCCATGGCAGGTAGGGGACAAAGACAGCCTCTGACTGTAGCTACCTACAATAGACTGACAGAGAGCTTGTCCTTGGGAGCTAAAGGCATAGCCACAGGGTCCTCCCCTCTCCCCAAGAGTCCTTGTCCCCGCTCCTTGGTTTCCTGAGGCCTGTCAGTCCAGATCCTCTGTGCTAGGACTGCTCGGCTTACTGGGGCTGGGCCGGGGGCTGACCTCAATCGTGTGCTATAGGGTGAGGTTGTGAACCTGTTCCCTGGTGGCTCTGGGCCTCAGTCTCTGCACCACTTTTCTTCCCCAGCCTGGGCACGGGCACTGGCCCTGGCCACCAGCTTTTCTGAGATACTCCTCTCCTCTGTGGTTCCAGGGCTGTGGCTGAGGTCTGGGAGTGGATAAGGCAGAGGCTTCCCCCGACAGAGGGCACAGGGGCAGGGCAGGTACCAGGTATGAAGGCCAGGCAGCTGAGGAAGCCAGGTGAACTAGCCAAGGCCCACACTGGAAGGACCCTTCAGGCCCCTGATTCTCCCTCCAGTTTGCAGATGGAGAGACAAGGGCAGAGAGAGAAACTAGGCCTGGATCGCACAGAGAGGTAGGGAGTGCCCCTCTGGAGAATCCCCAAATGATGCCTTCAGCTGAGAGCTGGCTGGAGGTGCCTGTCCTCCCAGCACTCCCTTGATGCTCGGAGCTGCACCAGCTCCTGTTTCCTGAGGACACAGTTCCCAGCCTGAGGGTCCACTGATGGACCTGCCCTGCTTTGCTCAGGATCCCCAGAGAGCAGCTGAGGCAAAGGACGGGAGCCCCCACCCAGCTCCTCCACGCAGAGTCATAAGGATGAGGCCCGATCACTGTTAGTGCGGTACGGAAGCTCCAGGCCGTGAACGTGCTACATTGTCTGTCATTGGTGGCCGCTCATTATATCCGATTGTTTCCTGAACTTAATAAGAAGTGGGAACAATGCCTTGTTGGTGGAACAATGGATAGATTATGTGGCTAAAGCCCCCCTACACTGTTGATCTTGGGTCTGTCTCTGGTTTTATGACCTTAATACTGATACCCAAACTGGACCCCAGGTATAAAGAAGCTCAGGGGCACCAGAAATAGGCACGGTGCCCCAGGTCTTGTGTGATCCTCACATCTTCCTTTGAAGTAGGTACTATCAGTATCCCCATTTTGCAGATGAAGAAACAGAGGTTTAGAGAAGGCAGACTTGTTCATGCTAACCTAGTCAGTTGGTGGTGGTCAGTTTTCTTCCCCTCCAAATTTTTCAGTGACTAAAAATTTCCCTGAATCCAAAAATATTGATGGGTGATACTCCCTCAGTGCTTCCTGTATGACTGATTCCACCCCACCGGAGAGCTGCCTGAGGGCAAGCCCAAGTCCCTAATCCCCTTCAGTCTCCATATCCTTCCCCGTCTCCCCGCATGCAGTCCCTATGCACCAGGTCGGGCCCACAGAGCCTTGACCCTGAGGCATTTGCTTTGTGCCAGTGAGGACTGAGTGCCTGGTCCCCACCCAGGGCCACCCCAAGACAGAGCAAGGGCCCCAAGGCTCAGATCTTGGCCCTCAGTAGAGACATCCTGATTTTGATTCACAAGCCTTCTTCTCGCCACCTCCAGAGATCACCCTACCTTCACCTCCCGGGTGGCCTCGGCCTCTTTCCCAGACCCTCTGTTTCCTGGGCACAAGGACCCAGGGTTGTCTTAGAGGGCCTGGCCCACACCATTGCATCCTCTGTCTGGGAGGCCCTACTTCCAGCCCCATCCCCAGCCCTGAGGGAGGGCAGCCAGGACCAGCCAGGCCAGCTATCACCTTCTGTGAGGGTGGGCGGGGGCCTGCTCCCAAGCTCTCCTCTCTGTCTCTGGGGGGGCCCACCCTGGACACTCCTTGGGTTCCATTGTGGGCCTCGGCTCTGGCAGCACCTGGGGCCTGGTGGGGACGGCAGGACCCTGGCCCCTTGCCCTCATCCCATTCTGAACCTCATTAACCCAACCAAGGCCAGTGGGCCACTCCACTGGGAAGCAGGCCATAAAGAGTTGGAGAGAGCATGACCGAGGGACAGCAACCCAATAGTAAACCACATAGGGTCACGGTATCACCAAAGGCCAGAACCCCTGAGTCCCGCCAGCCCACTCCCAGTGCACAGATGGGGACCTGAGCCCAGAGTCAGCAGAGGGTTTGTCCAAGGCCAGCAGGCCACAACCCATCTCTGTGTTCTTGAAAGCCTGCTGCCAAGAGACCCAGGGAGGATTCCACAATGGCCTGCCCTGCAGACAGTGGACTGGAGGCTGAGGGGAGTGGGCTTGGCTGGTGCCCACTCAGTAAATGCCAGTCTGGTCCCCAAAGAGAAGCCAAGCTAGGCCCAGACCTCCAACAGGCCTGGAGCCCACCTTGCCTGCACAGACTCCGGGAGGTTGCCTGGGTTCTCTGCTGGGTGGGGCCTGCGCCTGTGGGAAGGGGGCGGGTGCAGAAGACTCTGGAACACCTGGCTCCTGGCCTCCCTTCTTGGCCGGCCGCACTGTCCCAGTTCTCATTCCTGTCCTCAGGTGTGGGCAGACCTAGGTCATGCTCACCTGAGGGCACGGACCCTTGCCCCTAGTAGCTCTCGTTGCAGCTTCCAGGGCCAGCTGGACCCAGAGTCCCGCTCCTGCCCCTAGTCATCCCGTTCAGCCTGGAGCAGAAGGGCTGCCTCAGCCCAGGAGGCTCCACACCCTGGACAGGTGTGGACAGGTGAGCCCTCAGCTCTGCAGAGGCCCGGACAGGGAGTTTGGGACATATTCTACAGACAGAAAATCTGAGGCCCCGTGAGGGGAAGGGGCTAGTCCCTGTGACGAACTGGGGCTGCCTGCTTTTGTGCACCGGCCCCTGGTTTCTGGCTTGGGGAAGACTCTAGGGTCTTTAGGAAGGGCTTCTTGGGGGTCCTGACTCCAGATGGGCCCCTCTTCCCCTGACCGCAGACAGCTCCCAGTTCCTTCCATTTTCCACCTGGATCCTGGCAGCCCTCTGGTTGTTTTTCTTCTCCAAAGCCTGCATCTTGCTCTTGTCACTAGCCAGGGCCAGGCAAGGAAGGACAGATTGCAGCCCCATCTGAGGGGAACCTCACCCCCATCTTCTAATGCCAACAAACACCCCCACACAGGCTCCTCCATCTGGGCAGGGCCTGGCATGCAGAGAGAAGCCCAATTTCCAACCTGGACCCCAATCTGCCTCCCCCACCCCTATGTGGATGAGGTGTCTGGGGGCTCACTAAGTGGCCCTTCCTGTGGACATGCCAGCCTCTGCAGCTGTGTCAGGGTCCTGGAATTAAAGGAGGGGAAAAACAAGACGAACAGTTGGGTCCCTAAGATCCCAAGTCACATCCAACCCGTCCAACAAGAAGGCAGCGGGGGACTTCCCTGGTGGTCCAGGGCGAAGGCTCCGGACTCCCATGCACGGGGCCCAGGTTCTGTCCCTGGTCAGGGAGCTGGATCTCACATGCTGCAACTAAGACCCAGCACAGCCAAATAAGCAATTTTTTTTTTTTTTAATAAAAGGAAGAAGAAGAATGAAAAAGATTTTAAAAAGAAGGTAGCAGGAAGCACATTAGAAGCTGTCATGGGTTAAACTGTGCCCCCCGAAAGAAAAATGTGTTTGCACTCTAACTCCCATTGCCCCAGAGTGGGACTTCAGTTGGAGTTGGGGTCTGTACGGAAGTAAATTAAAAATGAGCTCATTAGAGTGGGCCCTGTGCTGTGCTCAGATACTCAGTCGTGTCTGACTCTTTGCAACTCCATGGACTGTAAGCCAAAGAGGCTCCTCTGTCTATGGGATTTCCAGGCAAGAATGCTGGAGTGGGTTGCCATTTCCTCTCCAGGGGATCTTCCTGACCTAGGGATCCAACCCTATAAATAGGGGAAATCTGAAAACACGGATGCAGAGAGAGTGCCTCCTTCACATGAAGGCAGAGGCTGGGGTGATGCCCCAGTGTCAAAGACTGTCAGCATCCGCCAGGAGCTGGGGGTGAAGTGGGAAGGAACCAACCCTGCCGACACCTTGATCTCAGACTCCAGCCTCCAGCTAAGACAGCAAGTTTCTGTAGGTTAAGTCCCACCTTGTACTGGGTTATGGCAGCTCTTGGGGCTTCCCCCGTGGTTCAGCAGTAAAGAATTCGCCTGCCATGCAGTAACCACAGGAGGTGCTGGTTTGATCCCTGGATCTGGAAGATCCCCTGGAGGAGGACATGGCAACCCACTCCAGTATTCTTGCCTGGAGAAGCCCATGGACAGAGGAGCCTGGCGGGCTATATAGTTCATAGGGTCACAAAGAGTCCGGCACAACTGAAGCAACTTAGGAGGGAGGGTGGCAGCCCTAACAGGCTAACCCAGAGGGTACGTAAGGTCAAAGCCCCATGGCAGCTCTTTGGCCCTAAAGGGACCCTGATTCAGAAGGCGGACTTCTGTCTCAAAGTGGCCAGGCCTGCAGTAGCGTGAAGTAACGCTAGTAGTAGTGAAGTGTAACAATAGCAGCTAACATTTTAGGACTACGTGCCACGTGTCCAGCACAGCACCGAGCCTTTTACAGGCTTGTCCAGTTTAACCCTCACAGCCAGCTGCTGAGGGAAAGAAACTGTTATTCTTCTTGATTTTTACAGATGAGGCCCAAAGAGGCTTCCCCGGTGGCTCAGCTGGTAAAGAATCCACCTGCAATGCGGGAGACCTGGCTTCAATCCCTGGGTTGGGAAGATCCCCTGGAGAAGGGAAAGGCTACCCACTCCAGTATTCTGAACTGGAGAATTCCATGGACTCTATAGTCCATGGGGTCATAAAGACTCGGACACAACTGAGCGACTTTCACTTCACTTCACTTCCCAGAGAGGTGGCGTACACAATGTGGGCACACAATAGTATAATGTGGGGTTAGGATTTAATGAGCTAGTGGTCAGGTTCCATAGCCCACAGTCTTTTTTTTTTTTTTTGCCTACTTGGGCTTTTATTGTTGTGGTGCATGGATTTAGTTGCCCTGTGGCATGTGGCATCATAGTTCCCTGACCAGGGATCGAACCCGTGTCCCCTGCATTGGAAGGTGGATTCTTAAGCTCTATTTGGGGGATGGTGAAGCCCACAGAATCCTGGAATTGAAAAGGAAGACAGAATGAGGTAGAGACTCTGAGAAGAGGAGGGTGGAAGGAGCCTGAGGTGGGGGGTGGGACTAGAGGTGGAGAGTGCTGGAGGCCCCAGGCACCCCTCGCACCCCGCAGCCAGCCGCTGGAGCAGCGTCAGCCCCTGTCCAGCTGCTGCCCCTCTCCCTGCTGTGCTTGGCCCATTGGCTGCTCCACACAGGACCCCATGATGCAGGACCAACTTCTAAGTCACCCCCTCTGCACAAGCACAGGGCCTGGGGCTCACATTCACTCACAGGTGAGTCATTGGAGGGGCTCCCAGGGACTAGAGAGAGGGGGATATCACAGGACACAGGCACGAGGCTGGGAGACTCTCGCGCTGGGGCCCACATCTACACTGGTTACAGGCCATCTGCATAGTGTTTGCACGTGGCTCCTCAGGGTCCGTCTCCTTCCTTCCCAGAGCCTGAATCTGCCCACAGGGCCCAGCCCTCGGTCACTGTGTTCTCTTGGACATGGGCCACCACACACCCCATAAAGAGGAGAGTCCCTCCAGGCCCCCATGGAGACCTCTCTGGCCTTCAGTAGTCTGGGCTGAGAAACAGACAAAAGCAGAGATTTTTTTTTTGTACACACGTGCGGAGGCAGAACTGGTACTGCAAATTTCCTTCCTTTAGCCCTTCCAGAGCCCAGCACTGGACCCCAGTTTGAGATCCACTGATTTAGACCAACTCCACCTTCTCTGGGGCTTCCCTGGTGGCTCAGACGGTAAAGAATCTGCCTGCAGTGCGGGATACCTGGGTTCGATCCCTGAGTTGGGAAGATCCCCTGGAAGAGGGTATGGCAACCCACTCCAGTATTCTTTTCTGGAGAATCTCCATGGACAGAGGAGCCTGGCGGGCTACAGTCCACAGGGTTGCAAAGAGTCAGACATGACTGAACGACTAAGCACAGCACACAGCGCAGCCACTTTCTCTGGGGCCTGAGGCCAGCTCAGCGCTGCAGCTGAGACCCCCTGTCCCTCTGCTTCAGTCACAGCAGTCGAGCGACTCTGGTCAGGGTCCTGTTGCACAGCACACATCCCATCCGGGTCCTTACAGTGCTCCACCCCGTGGCTCTCAGCCGTCTCCTCAACGTCTGTATCTATTGCCCTGTGTCTGTGTGTGCGCACATCTGGGACGATGTGCATGTGTCTCTGGGTGAGTGTCTGAGGTGTGTCTTGGTATGTGCGCGTGTCCCACTGTCTGTCTGCCTGTGCACGTGTGCATTTGGCCAGGAGACTAAGGGAGGATGCTGGTCAGGAAGAGGCCCCCTCCAGGAGGAGCTGGAGTTGAAGTCAGGTGGACAGGGCCTGGGACCCCCAAGCCCATGCTCTGGCCCCGTCCCACCTTCACAGCAACTCCTCACTCCACTTTTCATCTGGATCAGGAACTATTCACAACACGCCCAGCTCCATGTGTCTCCTCTCTGGGCCTTTTCAATAGCTCTTCCTTCTTGTTGAAATGCTCTTAAAAAGAAAAAAAGGTTTCTGGCCATGCTTCATAGCATGTGGGCTCTTAGTTCCCCAACCAAGGGTCAAACCCACGCCCCCTGGACTGCACTCAGAGTCTTAACCTCTGGACTACCCTTTGAAGTCCTGAAATGCCCTTTTTTCTTTTGCTCCTTGAAGATGCCTAGTCATCCCTCAGTGAAGATTTTGAAGCCCAGAAGCCCCCTCTCTGGGGAAGACTTTGCTGTCTGCCGCCCCACCCGCAGCTCTGAGTGCCTCTGCCCTCATCAGGCACGTTAAATTCTAACTGCCTGCCTGATGTGTGCCCCCTCCCATACCAGAAGCTGTGGAGGGCAGGGAGTGGTCTTCTCTGACTTCGATTCTTCTGTATATGAGAGAGGGCATGTATGTAGTGGATGGTTAGTGCATGCACGCTGCATGAGAGAGCAGAGAATGGCAGAGTGCGAGCGTGATGAGGAAGAGACAGAGGGAAAGAAATGGAGGACAAAGCCAGGGGCATCCTGAGAAGGGAGAAGAGATTCGTCATGCCAGGGGAGAGACAGGACGGTGGAGATGAGAATGGAGAGGGAGAGGAAAGGGGTGGACAGATTGCATGGACCCGGGGAGGCCAGACCTTATTCTGCCTCTGAAGCCTCTCGGTTCTTCCTCTGTAAATTTCAGGGCCACTGCTCCCTGCTGTCAGCATGCCCTCCAGTACTCAGCCACCTTCTCGTGAAGCCTGGGATGTGATTCTTCCTCCTGCAACTCTTTCCTGAGGGCACAGGTACCTGTTAGACCTGGAGTGTGCTGGTAGTAGGGATGGGGCAGTCTGGGCGCCGCATGGACCTCAGATCACCTCGTTTTCACCCATGTTCAATGATTGCTGTCCCAGTTGCATAGATGTTCTCACTATGTTCTGATGGCGGGGATGGGGAGTGGGGCAGACAGCTCCATGACGCCTCCCCGCACACATGAAGCCCTCTGTCCTGAGCACTTCCACTCCCAAGCATCCTGACTTGAGCTCAGCAGCTAAGGTTACCTCACCTCCCTCCAGCCTAGCCCTAGGCTGGCAAGTGGGGCTCAGCCATGAGGAGGGGATCCAGGACTTGTTGGCACTGACAGGTTTCCCACATGCTCCCAAGAATGATCCAGAATGTGGTATCCAGGAGTATTAATACCTGGGAAAGGGTATCTGGCCTTGGCCACATGATTTGGGGTTTGGGACTCTAGTCTCCTCTCCTTTACCCATGGTGACAGAGGCTGGCCCACCTCCTGCCCACAGGCCATCCCACCAGTGTGAGAACAGCACCCCCTACCCCAGCCCAGCTTGGACACCGAGGGGTGGACCAGCCTCCTGGCCCAGGGCTGCCCCTGGCGCTGCTAGCAGCAGCAACTTCTCCCCAAGCAGCCACACACGCTCTGCTTCCAGGGCCACACAAGGCTGTCTTTTCACCTCGCAGCTGCTCTCAGCAGGCTCCTAGATGTTGGTGGCCCTGGCCCAGTTCCTCTGAGAGTCTCTTGTTCACCTGTGTATACCCCACTCTGCCCCGAGTCATGATTCAGCCTCAGGGCCGGTGAGGGGCTCCCCTGCCTGGGATCTGTCTGCTCAGGCTAGCCCTTGGGCCTTTACCCCTTCAGCTCCCTCCTCCTGGGTTCCTGACCTCCACATCCTCTGAGATTCAACTCTTCCAGGGCCCTCCTCTGACTATCACAGCCCGCAGAGGCTTCTCAGAACTCCAGGCTTCAACTCTGGACCAAATGATTTAAGGCTGGACAGTTCCTCGGTGCCCACCAGCAGAGGGTGCTGTTTCAGTGGACCTACAATGTGAACAAGGCCAGGAGCTGACTGTGGCTCAGACCATGAACTCCTTGTTACCAAATTCAGACTTAAATTGAAGAAAGTAGGGAAAACCACTAGACCATTCAGGTATGACCTAAATCAAATCCCTTATGATTATACAGTGGAAGTGAGAAATAGATTTAAGGGCCTAGATCTGATAGATAGAGTGCCTGATGAACTATGGACTGAGGTTCGTGACATTGTACAGGAGACAGGGATCAAGACCATCCCCATGGAAAAGAAATGCAAAAAAGCAAAATGGCTGTCTGAGGAGGCCTTACAAATAGCTGTGAAAAGAAGAGAAGCAAAAAGCAAAGGAAAAAAGGAAAGATATAAGCATCTGAATGCAGAGTTCCAAAGAATAGCAAGAAGAGATAAGAAAGCCTTCCTCAGCGATCAATGCAAAGAAATAGAGGAA
>NW_011494753.1:8884907-8885405 GCF_000754665.1 Bison bison bison | reverse complement strand
AAAATCTTCACAACCCAGATAATCACGATGGTGTGATCACTGACCTAGAGCCAGACATCCTGGAATGTGAAGTCAAGTGGGCCTTAGAAAGCATCACTACGAACAAAGCTAGTGGAGGTGATGGAATTCCAGTTGAGCTATTTCAAATCTGGAAAGATGATGCTGTGAAAGTGCTGCACTCAATATGCCAGCAAATTTGGAAAACTCAGCAGTGGCCACAGGACTGGAAAAGGTCAGTTTTCATTCCAAGCCCAAAGAAAGGCAACGCCAAAGAATGCTCAAACTACTGCACAATTGCACTCATCTCACACGCTAGTAAAGTAATGCTCAAAATTCTCCAAGCCAGGCTTCAGCAATATGTGAACTGTGAACTTCCTGATGTTCAAGCTGGTTTTAGAAAAGGCAGAGGAACCAGAGATCAAATTGCCAACATCCACTGGATCATCAAAAAAGCAAGAGAGTTCCAGAAAAACATCTATTTCTGCTTTATTGACTATG
>NW_011494753.1:8878165-8884807 GCF_000754665.1 Bison bison bison | reverse complement strand
ATGCAGGTCAGGAAGCAACAGTTAGAACTAGACATGGAACAACAGACTGGTTCCAAATAGGAAAAGGAGTACATCAAAGCTGTATATTGTCACCCTGCTTATTTAACTTCTGTGCAGAGTACATCATGAGAAACACTGGACTGGAAGAAACAGAAGCTGGAATCAAGATTGCCGGGAGAAATATCAATAAGCTCAGATATGCAGACACCACCCTTATGGCAGAAAGTGAAGAGGAACTAAAAAGTCTCTTGATGAAAGTGAAAGTGGAGAATGAAAAAGTTGGCTTAAAGCTCAACATTCAGAAAACGAAGATCATGGCATCCGGTCCCATCACTTCATGGGAAATAGATGGGGAAACAGTGGAAACAGTGTCAGACTTTATTTTTGGGGGCTCCTAAATCACTGCAGATGGTGACTGCAGCCATGAAATTAAAAGACGCCTACTTCTTGGAAGGAAAATTATGACCAACCTAGATAGCATATTCAAAAGCAGAGACATTACTTTGCCAACAAAGGTCCGTCTAGTCAAGGCTATGGTTTTTCCTATGGTCATGTATGGATGTGAGAGTTGGACCGTGAAGAAGGCTGAGCGCCGAAGAATTGATGCTTTTGAACTGTGGTGTTGGAGAAGACTCTTGAGAGTCCCTTGGACTGCAAGGAGATCCAACCAGTCCATTCTGAAGGAGATCAGCCCTGGGATTTCTTTGGAAGGAATGATGCTAAAGCTGAAACTCCAGTACTTTGGCCACCTCATGCGAAGAGTTGACTCATTGGAAAAGACTCTGATGCCGGAAGGGATTGGGGGCAGGAGGAGAAGGGGACGACAGAGGATGAGATGGCTGGATGGCATCACCAACTCGATGGACGTGAGTCTGTGTGAACTCCGGGAGTTGGTGATGGACAGGGAGGCCTGGTGTGCTGCGATTCATGGGGTTGCAAAGAGTCGGACACGACTGAGCGACTGAATTGAACTGAACTGAAAATGTGAATGGTGCTCACCAGAGTAGAGCTGTGTGGGGACCCTGCTCCAAGCTGTCCCTCCTGATCATTCTTTTCCATGGTGTCCTTAGGGCCCCTCAACCTCAGGATCCCCAGGGACAGCGCCCAGGCCCCCCTGCTTCTCTGCCCCAGCACAGGTGGGCACAGCCTGGCTGAGTTAGTACCTGGATTCCCTGCAGGGCTGACAAGTTCCCTGTTGTGGCCCCCCAGGGTGAGCATCAACAGCAGCTTCTGCAGGAAAGTTGAGCCCGTGCAGGCATCTCAGCTGCCCCCATCAAGACTCCGTCTGGGCACTGAGGCCATCCCACCATGGCTCCTGGCCTAGTACCAGCATCTCCTGCAGGTACACCCAGTCTAGGGGCCCCTCCCAGTCTTCAGACCCACTGTTAGGACCCTGAACAAGCTCTTCCCTGCACTCTCGACTGTTTTCCCATCTGAACCTCGAGAGGAGTCAGGTCTTCCTAAATGTAGGGAGAGGGTGTCCAGCGTCTCCTGTACCACCCTCCTTCCCTAGCTACTGCTCCAAGAATGAAGACCTGGGAATGAAGTAGAGGGAGGGCTGAAGGTGTAGGAGGGCTAGTGTTCAGGGCCATACCAGCCTCCCACTTGAAGGGGGCCTCTGGTCATCCCTACCTCAGGGGCCCCCAGGGCCAGGGGATTGTCGGCTCATCCGACAGTCTGGCTCATCCGGTCCAGACACAGCTGGGCCTTTTCCACTTCTGTCTGCAGTAGCAGGAAAGTGGGAACAGAAGGGACTCTGCCCATCCTCTGCCACTCCACCCTCTGCCATCTTCTGGCATCATCACTTGTCTTCTGTGTCCTTGTCTGGCCTCCTCCACTCCTCTGTCCCTGTGATTCCCATAGCTGGTGCCTCTCTTGCTGCAGGCCACAGAGCATTCCACCTGCTGGGTTGGTGGGAGGCGGAAGGGAAGGGCTGAAGGCAGCACAAACCCCTGGAGAGGGCGGGTCCAGCCTCACCACACACATCCCCCACCCCCAGCAGGGCAGTGTCTGTAGCCCCTGATAAAGCAGGCCCTGCTTACCCCACCAGCTGCGATAAGCCTAGCTGAGGGCCCAGTAGGGACCTGTGCCCTGAGGCTCTGAGGAGCTGCCCAGCCGTTGTCACTGCCAGCTCCAGATGTGAAACCCTCCACCTCCATTTGGACTCAAGACACATCCCCTTCTCTACCCAGCTCCTCATGGTTCTGGAGCTCCAGCAAAAGTACAGGGGATGCTGTTGTGGGATGCTGGAGAGTTGACAGGCAGGTCAGCTGGGTCCCCAGGGTCCCTCCTGGTCTGGTAGGGAGCCACGGCTCTAGAAGGGTCAGTTGTGGGCTGAGACCCCCAGGCCACTAAAGGCTCAGGTACCTAGGCCATTGTAGGCGGCTCCCATGGGGCGGGGGTGCTGGGTATCTCCCCTAGAAGCCTCAGTTTGCATAACCTTCTCTCCCTCCCTCGGGATTGAAGCTTCACCAGGGGTGCCTGGGCTTCTGGGGAAACTCTCCTGTCCACTGAGCTAAAACCAACTACCTCCCTCCCTCTTACTCTCCTCAGGAGGGGAGGGGCAGAGGTTCCCCAGTCCATCCTTTGCATCTGTCTGCTGCTCCCAGCCTCAGCAGGCAATGCACCAGACACCTCCGAGGGGTCTGTTCACAGATGACACATTCAACATGGTAGCCCTGCTGAGGACTCCATTTTCCTCTGTCTCCTTTGGACACCCTAGACCCTGACAAGATTTCTTCCTGAGAATATGACATCAGACGTGGGCCCCAGCCCTGAGTATTCTGGGGTTTTCATCTAGTAAGGGGAGTTTGTTTGCTCAGGCGAGCCTGGGGCTCTGGACCAGCAAGGAGGATCAAGGGGAGAGGACCAGAGTTTTACTTTCTCTTCAGAGCCAGCAGCTCACTGGCCCTGATGAGTCCCAGCTCGCATTCCCAGCTCTGCAGCACCTGTGCTTGCTCAGACGGGCCTCCAGTGCTGCCCGCGGGCAGCCAGCTAGCTTGGCCCACTGCTACCTGCTCTCTGCCAACCACACCCTTCTGTGCCTCCAGGCTTGCTCAGGGGCCCTGTCTGAGCATCTGCCAGGAAAAGAGCAGCCAGGCTTCGGCAGGGGTGCCAGAGACTGCCGAGCCCGCCTCCCATACATTCACTTGCATCCTTCAGTGGGGTTCAGTGGCAAGCACACTCCAGTGGCCAGGGGTGATGGGTGTGATGGGGACAGCAGGCAAGGCCAGGCATCAGTTCATGGGGTTCTGCTTCCGTGGGTCCTAACAGCAGGACAGAGGGGAGGCCCTTCCTCAGATGCGGAAACTGAGGCCCTGAGGCTGAGCAGGCACTTAAACCCTTCAACCCCAACCTTTCGCCCAGTATGCTCCCTGGTGATTCAGATTTCAAATAAACACCAGCCTCAGCCTCCTGAACAGTTTCTCAGTTCCAACAGATTCCATGATCTGTGACTGCTGACTATGGCCTGGCCAATGCTGAACAACTGCGGGTTCATTTGATCCTCCCGGGTTTGGGGTAGGGGGGGTGGAAGTTCAGAGTTTGGGATTCATTTGCCCCAGGGCACACAGATAGTCAGTCAGTCCACTGCGACCTGGGCTCACGTTCCCCAACTCTCCTGCTCTCCTTCCTAGTGTGGGAGTATAGCAGTGGCAGGGGGCAAGGGAACATTTGGGGAGATGCTATATTTTAGCTCTGATACAGGGGGTCAGAAGCCCTCCGTTCAAGTCCCTGCTTCAGCACCTCTCTGGCTTTCATGGCTTCAACTGTAAGATGGGGGCCTTACCCACAACTGACCTGCCTACTCCTCCCGTACATTCCCAACCTGCCCTCGCTCTGGATGTACCTCCACCCACCAGGCCCTCTCCCTTCTAGACTCCTTGACTCTCCTCTCCCAACTCCAGGCTTAGGTTCCTATAGCTCCCTCCTCAGCTGTCCCCCTCGGGTTCACCATCACACAAATCATGTTCAAAATGGACCATGAGGACCAGCTCCTGCCCCCACCTCCCCCTGGCACAGCACCCATAACTCCACCCTGGCTGGGTGCTCTGTCTTTCCCACTTAGAGGCAGGGACTCTCTGTGGGCAGCCCCCAGCCCTTACTGAGACCTTGAGCTTGCCTGGCTTGGTTTGAGGGTGAGGACTGAGGATTTATCACAGTGGGGAGTGGCACGGGCCAGGCTGTTGAGCTTGTGTGACCAGCGCAGAGAAAGCACGGCCACCAACGGCTGTGGGAGCAGACAGAAGGGCGCTTGACCCTCCCTGGAAACTCCCAGGAAGGCTTTCCCGAGGTGACCCTTGGGCTAAGGCCTGAAGGTGAATTAACTGTCCTGGAAAGGGCAAAGATGGATGTGGCAGACAGAGCAAGAACAGCAGGACAAGGAGGGGATCAGAAAAGCTGGGGTCTGGAGAGAGAGGTAAGCTGAGCCAAGAGCCCAGAGGGGCACAAGGGAGATGAGAGGGGCTGGAGTTGCTGTGGGCTCAGGTGGCTAGTGGCAGAGTGCGGGGCAGAGGCATGTCCTTGGTGTGGCACAGAAAAGACTTGGCGGGCACATGGGCTGAGGCTCTGAGAAAGAGCTTGGACGTAAGGTGTGGAGGAGTGGAGTGGATCGTCTCTGCAGGTGGCCCAGGCCCTGAGCTTCTCAGCCATCCATTGCCAAGGTCTCAGCCATCCAGCACTGGAGGAATAAGGGGGTGGGTGGGTGAACCAGGGGTGAAGGAGTTGCCCATACTTTACTTTTTCCAAGTGCCTGATACCCTGCCTCTCTTTCCTCTAGGTGCGAGTTCTTTTAGGAACAAAGAAACAAAAGAATGAGGCTCTAAGGTAGAATTTCAGGCAGGACAGCTGCTGGACTTAAGATTTTAGAGAGGGAGTGACCCCATGGACTAGCCCACCAGGCTCCTCTGTCCATGGGATTTTTCAGGCAAGAATACTGGAGTCAGTTGCCATTTCCTTCTCCAGGGGATCTTCCCGACCCAGGGATTGAACCCATTTCCTGCGTCTCCTGCGTTGGCAGGCAGATTCCTTACCACTGAGTCACCTGGGAAGCTCTCCTTTAAGTTCATTGCCTTCAATACTGCTACCAGAAAGCCACATTCTCTTTGGCTGGGGGAGAATGGATACATGTATATATGGCTGAATCCCTTGTTGTTCACCTGAAAGTGTCCCAGCACTGTTCATTGGCTATACCCCAATACAAAATAAAAAGTTAAAAAATAAATTATAATGCCAACCCTCTCCAAAAGTATAACCAGAAATTGAAAAGAGAAAAGAATATTCTTATTTTTTAATTCTTTGGTTGCGCTGGGGTCTTCGTTGCTGCATTCGGGCTTTCTCTAGTTGTGGTGAGTGGGGGCTGCTCTTCCTTGGGGTGCACGGTCTTCTCAGTGCTTGGCTTCTCTTGCAGAGCAAAGGCTCTAGGTGCCCAGGTTTCCGTAGTTGCAGTTCTGGGGTTCTAGAGATCTGGCTCTAGCTCCAAGACATGTGGAATCTTCCTGGACCAGGGATTGAACCTATGTCCCCTGCATTGGCAGACAGATTCTTATCCACTGTGCCACCAGGAAAGTCCTCTATTTTACTTTTGAAAAAGAAAGCTCTGCTTTTTTCCTGGGTTCTCCATGGTAGGAGGGCTAGTGGGAAGACGGCCCGATTTACCCCCTCAGAGCCTGGGCTAGGGACAGGAACCTCTCTGAGCTGCTCCTCCCTCAGTTGCCAATGTGATCCCGGCTTCCAGGAACCACAGGATCTGCGGGCAACACGAAGAGGTGGGAGGAGATACCAGAGTCCTCCCACCGCGACTGAGTGGATGAAACCCTTAGATGAAACCTGGCTGTTGTGGCCACAGGCCATGGGCCAAGCTTCGAGGCCCAGGCAAGAATGGCAATTCGTACTCCTAAAAGAGCAGGATCTAGGGGCGCAGGCTTCCGGACTCTCGGGCACCAACTGCACACTAGAAGCGGTTCCTGAATTTCTATACTGGGGAGTTGGGTGCATTTGGTTGGAGGGGGACCGGGAGCCGGTTTCAGGCTGCAGTAGTGTAGCAAGCACCCCGTTTTTACTTAACTTCGGTTGTTTACTTCCAGTAGGGATGGTGGAACTAGTGGAGAATTTGGGGGTACTAAGCACTCGCTCAAGCCACGCCGTCAGACGCCAGTTTAAAGAAGAGCCAGAGGTTAGCCACTGGAGAGCTCCTTACTCCGAGGGGGCGGTTCCGCTCCTACCGAGCTTGGTTGGCGGGGAGGCTAAGCCTCGCGTCAGGGGCGTGCCCGGCTCTCACTGGGGCAGGACCGGGACTGGGCCAGGGAAAGGGCTGGCAGGTACCCGGCTTCCACGGTGTGGTCTGCCGGGGAGGGGCGGGGTCTGCAGGGATGCTGTGTCCCTGGCGTGGCGCGGGGACAATTAGAGGCCGCTTCGCTTAGCGACGCCAGCGAGAGCCCGGGGGCGGGGAGTGCACGCTTGCAAACCCAAAGACCCTACCTCACTTTTGTCTTCTGGAAAAACAGGGCCTCGTTAACCCGCCCTGGCCGAGAGCGGAACTGTAGGTGGTCGGGGCTTTGGTGAGCCGCGGTAGAGAGGTTCACCGAGACTCTCCGGGCGAAATTGCAGCCCAGTCTGGCCGCGGCGGGGCGCAGGGCTTTTCTT
>NW_011494753.1:8877278-8878065 GCF_000754665.1 Bison bison bison | reverse complement strand
CCCCCCCTTTCTTCCAGACCCCGTCCTATCAGAGACCCCGCGTACAAGACAGTCCGGTATCAGCTCAAACTGCTGTGCACCTACACTGGGGCTTGGGTGTGCCGCCATGGCTTAAAAAAAATAAAAAACCTGCACAAAGAATAAGGTTTCATTTGCTTCTTCCACATAACCGGTAGTTGGGACCGTCTGCTCGAGTCTCCGTGATCTTTAGCGCCCTCCTGGGCCCCGGAGCCAGGCGTTGCGCTCAAGCCCCGCCTGGTTTTCACAGAGGCGACAGCGAAACAATGCCCTCCTCCCGGCGCGCAGGAAGGGACAGACGGGCACGGGCGGGGTTGGGGCTCCACCTTTGGGCTCTCGGCGCCGTCCGCCGCCGGCCGGGTCCCCGTCGCGTCTTTAGGGACTACGTGCGACGCGACACGGTGGGAGGGCGGACCGCGGTCAAGGACTTCCCCACGACCCTACAGGAACCAGGTTCTGCTGCTGCCCCACGGAGCCGTACAGAGAAGACAGGTCCTCCAGAGCCTTCGAGTCGGGGGTTAGAGCGACCTGGGGGCTGAGCCAGGTCTACCCGGGCTGAGGACGGCTGCGTCACGCGAGGGGCGGGGCTGCCACGGGCGGAGGCCGGAGCCGGAAGCGGAAGAGGCGCTCGGAGCGCGGAGTGGGGCCTAGCAGCAGCCTGAGCCTGGGAGACCGTGAGTGTGGGGCCCGGGCCCGCGACGGGAGCAGTGGCGGGCGGGGAGTCGGCGGGGGGGGCGCGCCATGTGTGGGTCCCGGGGCGCTTTGTTCG
>NW_011494753.1:8871556-8877133 GCF_000754665.1 Bison bison bison | reverse complement strand
TTTCTTCTCGGCCTACCTCAGGCCGCGGCCCCGACCTCTCACCCCTGACCCGCCGCTTCTTCCCCAGAGGGCGATTACCACAGACCCCGACCGCTCGCTCCCGCGTGTCGGCGTCAGAGTATGAGAGGCCTCTGAGGCCCCTGCAGAGATCCATCCAGTTTTGGCCCTGTAGCCTGCCCGCGGAATGGGGTCGGGGCCCTACCTGGGATACCCTGGAGGGGCTTTCAGACCCTCCCCTCCCCCTGGCTCGAGGCTTAGTTCTCAGACACCTTCCCCGCGCGGCTTGGAGTTTGATTCCGGCCCAAGCTGGCCTGCCTCCCCCGCCCCCCCACCGCCCACCCCAGGTCTCCCCTCGCCTCCACTGGCGGCGGTTACGGGGGACGGGCTCTGAGATCTCTGGGACCCGAGCGACAGGAAGGGACGCGAGCGAGGGCCGCAGGCCCCCTGCTTGTTTTGTTGTGATGGATCCGCTCCAGCCCTGAGGAGGGGCCAGGCCAAGCTGACAGTACAAATGCCCGGGCTGTTCCTCGCTCCGGGAGTCTCTGTGCTTTAGTTCCGGGTGCGGGTGTCCTGGCGTGGGGGCTGGGGTGGGAATCGCCTGAGCCAGGGCTCCGTCGAAGCGGAGTTGGCAGCCTTCCAGCTTCCCTCCTCCATGCCCTTGAAAAGGAGGAGCGTTTCACCCGGTGGTGGCGGCTTGCAAGGTGGCAGGTTTGAGGTTGCAGTGGTGGGGCAGCGTCAGCCAAAAATAACCGTGGGGCGTTGGGGTGGCAGGGATCCGGGAGGGCAGCCGCTGACCTGGCTGGCTGCTCTTCTTGTCAGCCCAGTTCTCTGGCCAGGAGCAGCAAATGAGATGTAAGCCTGTGCTCAGAAAAAAGCTGGCATCCTCTGCCTGGTTTTCTTCGCGTTACCTTTTTCTTCATTGTGCAGAGCAGAGCCTTCCAGAGCGTAATTGTGGCCCTTACCTTTTAACAACCTGTTTGCGGAGGTCTAAGAATTAGAGATAATTGATGAGAAATGGGCCCTAGAGCCCTAGCTGGAAATAATGAGCATCTGGTATTTCCAATATTTCAGCTGCCTAGAATGTGTTAAAGGGAGTTATATTCTCTATGATTGCCTTGTGTGTGGTGTTTTATATAGCTCTTATACTTGTCCTCTCCTTTGCCAAGTTGGCCGGGAGGTCGTGTTATCTCCATTTTCCAGATATGGTAACCAAGGCCCAGAGTGACTTGTAAAAGGTTAGGAGACCAGTAAGCACCAGCACTGGGATTTTGTTCAGGGTTTTCTACCCAGAGCTCTCTCCCCCCTGGTTCCTTGGAAGGGACTTTTAAAATGTCCTTAGGTGGCGCTAATGGTAAAGAACCTGCCTGCCAATGCAGGAGATGTAAGAGATGCAGGTTCCATCCCTGGGTCGAGAAGATCCTCTGGAGGAGGGTATGGCAACCACTCCAGTATTCTTGCCTGGAGAATCCCATGGGCAGAGCAGCCTGGCAAGCTACAGCCCATAGGGTCACAGAGTCAGACATGACTGAATTGACTTAGCATGCACACATGCAATGCTCTTAAGGCATTTAACACAGACCCAGAGGTGTTACCTGGGACCTTTTTAACGTTGTTAGTGAAAAGCTGCCTTCAGTACATCTTGTGAACCCAGACCTGTGCTAGGCATTTGACCTTAAGGCATGTACTAGGCATGTTACTTACAAGATGGCATAATTTAATCCTCACAGAGCTATCCCCATGTTGCAAGAGGAAGCTGAAGGTTGGAGTTGTTTAATAACTTGCCTAAAGGCACAAGCTGGAAATGGCAGTGCCAGGATCCAGATTGACTTCTCTCTGACTTTGAAGCTGTGCTGTTTCCATTAACAGGACCATGTCTGTACATGAATCTTGTAGGTCCCAGGAGGGAGTCTTTGGCCTGTTGTGAGCTAGACCAGGTCTTCCAGGTCTGATGCTTTGCCCAGTGCGGATGGGCAGTGCCTTTGTTCTGGTCACTGGAGCATCTTCCGTGTCACTTAGTGAGATGTGAGATACTGCCTTCATTCCATTACTTGGGGACCTGACCCAGCCATAATGGCAGGGAAACAGTGAAACATTAATCTGCTCATCACCAAAACAGAACTGCAGTCTGAGCTCTTGAGCTGTTGCAAAATATTTATCCCCAAGGGTTGCTGGGGCCTAGACTTTCAGGTAGAGGGTAGAAGACAGCCGCTAGCCAGGAGACTGAGGGCAGTGACTTTCTTGGGGTCCCAGGAAAGCTCCCAGGTGTTTTGTCAGATATGCTTTGGTGACCTGCTCATTCAAGGAGAGCTGTTTCATCCTTTTCTTCTCCAGAGATGGGGCAGCCTCAATGGATTTGTCAAAAATGTGCTTCATCAGGCAAGCCCAAGACTGACCACCATTGGTTGGCTATGGCCAAGTGAAGGATTGGGAGGGAGGCTGGCTATAGTCTCTGACCGAGCCCTCCCAAGGAGGCAGTGTCAGGTTTTGGGTGGAACAGGGAGCTGGCCTCACATAGCACATGGCTGAACCAACCTGGCAGTTTCCCGTGGTGAACGTAAATTCCCACTGAACTAGGAATAGTGAGGTGGGGCCCTTTTGGCCTGCCTCTGTGAACACAGAGCCTGCCAGACAGACAGCCTTCTGGCTCCTTCTGAGATGGGCACAGAAGAGGGTACTGGAGCAGGGGATTTAGAAGAGGGAACAATAATGGTCCTGTTGCGGGTGAGGCACTGCCTGGGCATGGCACCAGTGGCAGGTGGTCTAAGGGTGCGAAATAGGCCTCAGGCAACTAACTTGGTTGCTCTGAAGATGCCTGGCATCTTTACTGATTCTGAGACTGAATTTAGACCAACAAGGGCTGGATAGACCCCCATGTCTGCTTGACCAGACCCTCAAGTGTGCTCGGGAATGTTTTGGGGCCCCTCTTTGTCCGAGCGCTAGTCTGCTCATTTCTGCCTATGGTTCCTCACACTGATTTGTGGTCCTTACTCCGTTGAGTGGGGTACAATTCAGGGCCTCAACCAGGCAACTTGGCTTCTCAAACTCGAGGTCTTTCTCCCCTTGTTCCTGCGTGTTGGCTGCCTGCCAGCAGCCTTTTGACTCTGACCTCTGGCTCAACAGAACAGGCCCTTCCTAGGACCCTACAGACGAGCAGGAGGGAGCTGAGCACAAGAGGCTCCCTTTCTTCCTGGGGGTCTTCCGTGGTGGTGCTCACCAGCCCCTTCCTGCATTCGGCCTCAACACCGGTCCTGGCTCACCTGGTTCCCTGAGTGCTCAGGCCACCAGGCCAAAGCTGTGCTGGGGAGGCAGCTGTTTGTTTGTTCACCAGCAGAGAAGGGTGTTACCCATTGTCTGCTGTTTGACCAGTGTGACCTCAGAGTTCTTCATCACTTCATAAACCCCTGGGAGGGGCTGCCCCCAAACAGAACAATGGGCCTCTTCTTCAGGAGCACCGAGGCAGCCCAGTGGCTGGCTGCATGTTCAGCAGGGCTTTCTGTTTCTGCGTCCTAGATGCATCACTGTAAGCGATACCGCTCCCCTGAGCCAGACCCGTACCTGAGCTACCGATGGAAGAGGAGGAGGTCTTACAGTCGGGAGCACGAAGGGAGATTGCGATACCCGTCTCGAAGGGAGCCGCCGCCACGGAGATCTCGGTCTAGAAGGTGAGAGGGAGTTAGGTGGGAAGGGAGGCCCCCTTCCGCCTTGGGCTGGGGAGATGGTCTGGAGGCTTGTGGCGCCTGGGCCTCTTCAGGCAGCTGCGCCTCTGCCTGGCTGCGCTTGGGTCACCACCCTGTCCTCTCCTGCCTCCTCCTCTGATCTCAGCTGCATCCCCTGGCCTCTGTTCACCGCCTCCTGCCCCTTCTTTCTCTGTCCTTGAGTCTTCCTTCTCCTAACATGCTCCCCCGCTTTGTAGGCCAGCATCTCCCCTGCTAACCTCAGCCTTCCTCAGTGTGGGTTAGGAACATAATCTCAGCCCTTTCCAGAGGTTGGTCTCTGGTCTTATCTCAGCCCCTAGGCCTAACTTACAGCCTTAGCAAGCCACCGGGAGCTCTGTGATAGGGGAGCGCTCAGAGGCCCTCTGCCATGCCCACCTCCCGTGCTCTGCCTCCTGCGGCCCCGGAAGGATGCCGTCAGGACCCCTGGTCTGGAGACTGGGGTTCACATACCGGTGCTCCCCTCCCCACCTCCCGTAGTCCGGATGCCTCTGCTCCAACAGACGACCCTTGTGAGCCCTTGGCAAGGACCCCACCACACAAGTCTTGCCTGGCAGCAGGAGCCTGCTTGGGGGGAGGAAATTCTGACCAGTGACTCTTGGCAGCCATGACCGCTTGCCCTACCAGAGGAGATACCGGGAGCACCGTGACAGCGACACATACCGGTGTGAAGACCGGAGCCCATCCTTTGGGGAGGACTACTACGGATCTTCACGTTGCCATCATCGTCGGCGATCACGGGAGAGGGAGCCATACCGGACCCGCAAGCACGCCCACCACTGCCACAAACGCCGCACCAGGTCTTGTAGCAGCGCCTCCTCGGTGAGTGGTGGCCGAGTGTGCTGGCTGGGGCTTGAGGGCCTCGTCTCTTTCTAGCCTTCTCTCAGGTGGCTGGTCTGGGTGAGTACTGCCAGCCATACGCACGCGCATTTGGTGTGTGTGTGTGTGTGTGTGTGTGTATGTATGTGTTGTCTGGTCCAGTTGCAGGGCTGAGCAGGGGCCCAGCTCCTCTGTCTTCTGGCCCACTGGCAATGGAAACTTAGGGGTTCTGGTTACGGCGCTGGCTGGCCTCTGGCCTCCCTGTCTCCACACTGCTCCAGGCACAGGCCATGTGTGTGAGTGGCCAGGGACACTTCTTCAGAATCCTTAATAGGGTTGCTGGTATGTGGTCTAGAGCTGTTTGACCTGGTCCTTCCCACCCAGAGATTGCCCCACCACACAGCTGAGTGATCTGACTGGTGTGGACTGTATCCACCTCTGCAGTCTCCTCTCTACACCCCTCACCAGAAGGCCTGGAGGCTGGAGCGCCCATGGGTGGGGGGCGGGGTCCGTCCGTCAATGAACTTGGACTGGGACCTGCCCTCTGACCTTCAGGCACGCCCTCTTCAGTCTAGCCTCTTCATGTGAGGGGCAGTCAAGGCGAGGGGGATGAGCTGCCTGTGGGGTGGGGCATGCGAAGAAATGGCAGAAAGGCCCCCAGCTCCAGGCCGTGTCCAGTTGAAGGTCACATGGCCAGAGCAGGGCCTGGAAGCATTCTTCTTGCGGAGTGTTGTACAGATCTCTGCTGAGACCAGGAACCTGCTCTGCGCTCAGCTCTCTGGGAAGGAAGGCCAGTTGTGTGTCTCGGAGGGTACATGCTGTCTTGTCTTCCCTTCCCAGCCCTCTGCCCTCCCTCCATGGCTCCGGGCCGCGAGGCCCCAGGGAGCAGTGGTGCTGCAGTGGAGGGGCCAGGTGTCTTTCTGCCGAGCTTTCCCGTGACTTCTCTGAGTGGCCGTGGGTTGAGGGTTGACCGGGCACACGGCATGGCCTGGTGCCCTCTCTGCACACTGCCACAGGCGTGTGGCTCTGCTTCTTCTCTTTTTGG
>NW_011494753.1:8871247-8871456 GCF_000754665.1 Bison bison bison | reverse complement strand
GCCCTTTGTTGTCATGAGGCTCAGGTTGGGTCTGGCCTGTGAATCGCCTCAGTGCCAAGGCCAGGGCAGGAGCTGGCTTGGGGCCTGTGTGGGCCGTTGTGGTGGTAGGCCTTGGAGAGTTGACCGGCCCAGAGGATCCAGCGCTCCTTCTCTGCTCGAGGCTGGTGGTGCAGGGGCTGCCGATGGAAGGCTGGTTCTGCCGGGGATGC
>NW_011494753.1:8867299-8871147 GCF_000754665.1 Bison bison bison | reverse complement strand
GTCTGGCCACAGATGCTGTCTAGGGGCAGGTGGCAGCTGTCGGGCATGTGCAGGACCGCGTGGGCAGACAGACTGGGCATTCTGCAGCTGAACCAGAGTGGCCTCTGACCATTCTGGATGATCTGACTGAGGCTCGGCCCGCCGTCTTCTTGTACCGTTCTCACTGCGTCTTCACCCTGGCTGAAGCCGACACGGGAGGGCCGGGAGGGGGAGACTCAGTGGAGGAGGGAGTCAGGCCTGCGACTCTCCACGTGGCCCAGCCCCTTAGCTGCAGAGGCTGGGCATCTTTCTGAGCATTTGCGGCGCCTTTCTTTTAGATAATGTCCGAGTTTTCTTTACATACCTGTAGCTGTTTTTACTTTTCTGTTTTGAAGTCAGTTTGTGTCTTGACGTGTCCCTTGCAATATCCCTATCGTTATATATGCTGTGTGCCTTATGAAATGCTGGGATCTGGAAAATCCAATCAACCAACCCACCGGCTCCTCACCGTCTCCACCTCTGCCTTTGACTGACACCTCAATCTGTCAATCGGAACCGCCTACCATGCGATTGGTCGGATGGCGTTTCGGGGGGCGGTGCATGCAGAGAAGCCAACAGAGCAGTAAGCGCAGCAGCCGGAGTGTGGAAGATGACAAGGAGGGCCACCTGGTGTGCCGGATCGGCGATTGGCTCCAAGAGCGATGTACAGCCACCTTTCGTAAAACTTTACCTCTCTACTTTCTATCCCCCTTGTTAGACGAGACCTCTCCTGCCCGAGGGGCCTCTATTGCGCGTGGTGCCTTAGAGGGGCCACCAGTAATTGCCTGAATGACACAGACTCTAGCAACTTCTGTTTTTAAGAGTGTAGCAGTGAGAAAGAAACCTTTTATGTTTTTGAGAATTTGAATGCTGTGAACTTGCAGGAGCTGCCAGCCCTCTGTCCTCCAGGCTCTCATGCCCTGTTTCTTTTCTCTCCTAGATGAGATCGTGGGGAACCTGGGTGAAGGCACCTTTGGCAAGGTGGTGGAGTGCTTGGACCATGCCAGGTGAGCTCTCTTCCTGGGAAGAGCTGGCCTGAGGTTCTTGAAGGTGGTGGCAGAGCTTAACCTTTTTCTCTTCTAAGAGTAGCACCAAACTCCAGTGCATGTTGGGTTTTTGCTGATCCCCTAAAATAGGGATAAATTCCTGGGATCCATGGGCATGTGGCATCTCTGCCTAAGAACTGGTGGTCACTGAATGGTGCTATTCCAGTTTCCCCACTTCCTCAGGACTGTGGTGGAGATTAGAACAGGGCAAAATCCTGGCCCCTCTGTGGTCTGGATCTGCTTCCTGTGAGCTCTTTTTAGGGGCCTGGCAGGGGTTTGAGCGTACTGCTGAGCCCAACTCAAGCATGAGCCTCCACCCTCTGGAGATCTGCCTGAGAGGCCATGCAGGCCCCCATTGAGAGGAGCAAGATCCTGGGCTTTCTTACCAAGTGGGCTGCTGCCATCTGCAGCGTGGCTAGGGGTTGGGCCCCTTCGAATGTGCTCAGGTAGAGCAGGGGTACACCTGTGTGTGTTGGGATCCTGCTGGGGGTTCCTTGCTCCTTTATAGGCTGAACAGTGAAAAACTTTTTTGTCCCTTGCCATTCCTTGAGACCAGAACCCTTGCCTCCTCTCCCTTAGGCTGGGAGGCTGCTGCCTGTGAACCCACTGCCTTCGAGCCTTAAATGGCCCCTCTTTGGTGTGGCACTTGGGCCAGAAAGTGCTTGTGTCCTTGCTGTCTCATTTGAGCCACGTGTTGCCTGTACGTGACTCTTGTGTGATTTTAGGGATGAAGAAATATGCTCAGGGTCTGTCTGTACCCCCAGCTCTCGAATGGAGGAGCTGGGTACTGCTCTACTTGGCGCTCCCATGTTGAGGGGTGCCTGGAAAGGATAGTTAAACCTAGCAATTCAGCCCACCATGTGACCCCAATTTAAGGTAGTGATTATTTCCAACGAAGCCTCCCTGGGCACCCAGTTCGCTTTTAAACACCCTTCAGACCCCTTGTGGCCCAAGAAGTTAGGGCTGGGACCAGTGGGCATAGGGACATGTGGACTGTACAGTGGTGAGAGGTGGCAGATCTGAGAGCTATCCCACCTGGGGCTCTCTGGGCTGTCACTCTGAGCAGCTAGATGGGAAGCGAGCCTTTGAAGTCACTAAAGGCCAGGCCCAGGGTTCAGGGAACCTTTAGGGAGTCCAGAGGGAGTTGGCCAATGGGCTTATTGTGAGAAGGCAGAATTCAGTTCCACAAAAGGAAGGGCCGCCCAGCTCTGGCAGTAGCTGTGTGGATGTGATGAGCTCATCTCAAGGGTCGGAATGCTATTGAGGGATGCTGTTCCAGGAGTCTGGAGTTATGTCTTTTCCTCTGAGGTCCTTTCCTACCCTGAAAATCTGGAAAAATAGGATGAGAAAAATGCACCGTGTTCTAGAAGATGCCTCTGCCCTTCAGCCTGTGAACCTTTCTGGCACCAAGGCCAGCTTCCCAGAGGCCTTAGGCCACACCCTTGTGGGCCAGGGCTTATCACTGTAGTTTCCCACTGGGCATCTGAGCACTGGCTCTCCGTTCCTGAGAGTGTTGTGCCTGACAGCCTAACTTCCCCAGTTATTCTTTGCTGGGCACCTGCTCGTGGCATACAGGGGTGGTGCTGGGGGTAAGGTGGGAGGTGTGGAGCAGGAATTATTAAAATCCTCATTGGACGCTGAATAAGGGTTCCTGGCACTCGGGGATCTCTGACAAATGCCATGGCTGGTACTGAGGCAGGTGGGGCCAAGAGGTGCGCTGAGGGATCGGTCCTGGGGTTCAGTGAGGGGAAGAACCTCTGCTGGCACCTTTGCCTCCTGCCAGGCTCTCACTCCCTCCTGGAAGCCCAGGAGGAACAGTTTGTGTCGAGTAGGTGATGTGCTCAGGACAGTCAGCAGGTACTGCAGAGGGTTCTGAGTGGGATGGCCTGGCCAGGGTCAGGACTGACGGGCCTCCAGGTCAGGTAACTGAGCAAGCTCTAGGGCTGGTGCTGGTCAGCAGAATGGGGCTCTGCTCCTCTGCCCACTCCCCCCAGGAGCTGGCAGCAGCTGAGATCATAAAAACCTAAGACTGGCACAGTTGTCAACAGCAGCTCCGTACTGCACAGTAGAGGCCTGGGGTTGTGTGGGGCAGGCTGGGCGTCAGGAATCTGCTGTCTTCAGGGCAGCCCTGTTCCTGGAGTCCTACGTAGCATTTGCCAGGAGCTGCTGGGTTGGGGTGGAGGGTGGGGGAAGGGCTGCATAGCTTTTCATGAGGACTGCTGCTTCTGTCCCGGTCCAGAGGGAAGTCTCAGGTTGCCCTGAAGATCATCCGCAATGTAGGCAAGTACCGGGAGGCCGCCCGGCTAGAAATCAACGTTCTCAAGAAGATCAAGGAGAAGGACAAAGAGAACAAGTTGTGAGTGTTGGCAGGGAATGGGCGGGAAGCTTCCTAGGGGTCAGTGTCTGTCCAGTCCAGTGGCCCAGACCCACTGGGACTGAGCAGTGCCCTTTTGCCAGGTTGGCACCATGCCTTCTCCTGGCAGCCAGAGCCGGGGGAGTCCGGCGAGTGAGTCTTGCTGGAAGGAACATCTAGGTTTCAGTCTAGGCTCCGCTGCAACCAGCTCTGTGTTCTGAGGTGGCCTCCTCGCCCTGCATTTGTAAATTAGAGGCTTCGCTGGGTTGTGGTGGGCATTAGACAAGATATAAACCCAAAACTGTTTAGGTGCTCACGTAGTCAGCCATATCCAAAGGAGCACACAGACATGGAGCATTCCTCTCCGCCAAGCACTGTGCTGAGCCCTGCAGGCTCAGAAAGCTCGGCAGAGGGTGCTTGTCCTGTGGAGT
>NW_011494753.1:8861628-8867199 GCF_000754665.1 Bison bison bison | reverse complement strand
GTCCTGTGGAGTGGCCTGCTTGCGCCACCTTTCTCTGAGAGCAGGGACTGTGCCCATAGTTTTCTTTCTCTTTGTAAATCTGCATCCTGTGTGTGACCCAGCAGCCTGGGAGGGAGTGGGGACGGTCTTCACCTCAGGGAGCCGGTGGGCAGCCAGCCCCCAGCACAGGCCCTGAGCCCCATCCGTCCTTCTCCAGCCTGTGCGTCTTGATGTCTGACTGGTTCAACTTCCACGGTCACATGTGCATCGCCTTTGAGCTCCTGGGAAAGAACACCTTTGAGTTCCTAAAGGAGAATAACTTCCAGCCTTACCCTCTACCACATGTCCGGCACATGGCCTACCAGCTCTGCCACGCCCTTAGATGTAAGTTCCCACCCTCAAGCGGAGCAGGGGGAGCCTCCAGTCTGCAGCAAAGGCACCTGGCAGCCCTGCCCTCCCATCAGGTGCTCCAGCACATTCTGACTGTTCTGCTGGGCCCAAGACACTAGGGCCCCTTTGGCTGAAAGGCCTTCAAGTAGGAACCTGTGACGACGGAGAGGCTGCAGTCCTCTCCAGGGGCCTGTGGAGCTGGCCTCTGACCCCAGGCTCTCCGAAAGAGAAGGGAGAGAGCTGCTCTAGTATTAGCCCCCTACCATCCCCATGCCTACCTTCCTGGATAGGGTGAAGAGGTCGCAGACTGACCTGGTAGATCCCACCCACAGATCCTGTTAGCACAGACACCATGTCTTACCATCATTTCCCATCTGTCTGCCAGTCTCTAAAGTAGTGCCTGTGCTCAGTGCTGCAGGATTTGTAGTGGTTGAAACAGGTTGGAAAGGCTCAGTGCAGAGGTGGCTAGAGCTAGACTGGCAGGGTCTGCATAGATGACGGGACTGGGGAGAGCGTTCCAAGCCAGGTGAGCCACCCAGCGCTGGCCCAGAGCCTGGCATGTGCAGCAGCTCACTGTGGTGAAGAGAGGGCCCATGTCAAGAGAGATGGGCTACACTGTTGGGAGGTCTTGAGTGCCAGATGGGAGAAGTGATGAGTGGCAGGGTACAACCATCAGTGGGACAGGGTTGGAGGGAAAAGGCAGACGTCCCCCTGCTCAGGGATGGGGGTGAGGGGAGAAAGGCAGCACTGGCCTCATTGTTTCATAGGGAGCCCTGTGCTTGGTTTAATGCTCTCCTACTACTATCTTTAGATTTTAAGTAACTTTTGAATAAGGACACCTATATTTTCATTTTGCCTTGGGCCTTGCAAATTATGTAGCAGGTGCTTGGGAGAGGGAACCATTCCAAGACTGATACTGCAGCTTTGGTGAGAGACCTGGTCCCCTGTAGATAGGTGGAAAGTTTTCTAAATGGAAGGCATCTCTACTGCCCCCTCAAGAATTAGAACCCTCTGAGTTCATAAATACAGAGAACTCTTGAGAGGGAAGCCATAGCAGAGGCAGTGTGGTCTTCTCCCTGTGCCACTGCTGAGCTTAGGGGCTGAGGGTTCTAGCAGGCTGGCTCTGGAGGACGGAGCTGGCCTAGCGCTGGCAGGCGGGCCAGAGAGGAAGCCCAGGTTTTCAGTGTCTGCTTCCCTCCTCTCCTGCTCCCCCAGTTCTACATGAGAACCAACTGACCCACACAGACTTGAAGCCAGAGAACATCCTGTTTGTGAATTCTGAGTTTGAAACCCTCTACAATGAGCACAAGGTATTTATTGGTGGGGTAAAGATCGAGGCCCTGTTCCAGGAGTTGGTTACCCACCAGTACAGACTTCTGACCTGGCTCCCCTTCCCTGCCCTTCAGAGCTGTGAGGAGAAGTCAGTGAAGAACACCAGCATCCGAGTGGCTGACTTCGGCAGTGCTACCTTTGACCATGAGCATCACACGACCATTGTGGCCACCCGTCACTATCGTCCACCTGAGGTGATCCTTGGTGAGTGACTGCAGCTCTGAGCCCGATAAAGCAGGCAGTTGTTGGCAGTAATGAAAACGGAGTGTGGTGCCTGTCCACACCTGGAGCCAGTGTCTTGAGTCTCTGTGGTTGTTGACTTGGTCTTAAGAAAGGGACTTCTACAGCGTGGTAGCTGCCCTGTGAGCTCTAGGCTGGGAGCACAGAGACGAGTCTCATAGCCCACCCCATTTTGGCTTTCAGAGCTGGGCTGGGCACAGCCGTGCGATGTCTGGAGCATCGGCTGCATTCTCTTTGAGTACTACCGGGGCTTCACACTCTTCCAGGTAAGGCCTCTCCCTCCTCACCCCCCTACCCTAAGCTGCAGAGGCCTAGTGTGGGAAGGACCCCCACCCACCCATCAGCATGTTGTGAGATTAGACTCCTGAGGGTTGTAGGTGCTTGGGAAGGAAGAGGTCAGTCAGGGTAGCTGGAACACTCAGGGACTCTTGCTGTCAGTCATCAGGGATGGAGGATTGGGGTGGGAGGAGTGTTCCAGGCAAGGGGCACAGCGTGAGTGAGGGCACAGAGATGGGCCAGGGCAGGGCACTTTCTGGGGGGAGAGAGGAACTAGCCAGAACGAGGTGTCGTCATGCAGTACACTTGAAGGGTCGGGAAGTCACCGAGGGAACAGGCTGGCTTCCTCCCTGGTCCCACATCACAAAGGCTGGGGCTGCTATCCCATTGCTGGGTTTGCATCTCCTGGGGCAGGGAGAGACCTTGACCATCCTTCTTATCCCTTATTCTCCGAGGGACCTTAAGGGGCGGAGGCTGTCATGATTCCCACTTGCTGTGTCCCTCACCCTTCCACAGACCCACGAGAACCGAGAGCATTTGGTGATGATGGAGAAGATCCTAGGGCCCATCCCATCACACATGATCCACCGCACAAGGTAAGGATTGCTCCCTCAGGGCTTTCCTGTCTCGAAGGGACCTGGTAGAGCTGTTGCCCAGACCTCCCTGCTGGGTCAGGCCGGGGTCCCCTGCCTTGCTTCGCTGCTCTTCTCCGCGCTGCTGCTGTCTTTCCCATTTTGACTCCACCATTCCTGTCTTTTGTTTTCAGGAAGCAGAAATATTTCTACAAAGGGGGCCTGGTTTGGGATGAGAACAGTTCTGACGGCCGGTATGTGAAGGAGAACTGCAAACCTCTGAAGGTCAGTTTCTGGCTTCCCCCAGCTCAACTCATGCCAAGGAGACTCCAGGCCTTGGGCAAATACACAGCAGAGGCCAGGCAGCTAACAGTGGCCTCCTTGCCCCAGCTCTTTGGGAGCCTGTGCCCAAGGCTGCCGGGTGCTGGCAGTGAGGCTTCTTGCAAACTGCCCTAGAGGGGCCCTTAGCTCTTCCCCTTCCCCACAGGGTGGCTCTGATGTACTCAGGGGGCATCCGAAGAGCCAGATATCTGAGACCCTGCTACTTCCCGCTCCCTCTTTTCTCACTAGGCAGGACTGAGGGGAGGGTGGGGGAAGACCTAGATATGGCCAGGAAGCCTCTGTCAACTGCATTTGGTGCTTGGACAAGTGAATTTCACAGAGGTGCTGTGTACCCACCTGTCAGAAGTTTGCACATGGGGGCAGAGGCATCAAGCCAGCAAGCCACCTGGTAGCCTGACAAAGTTCAGAGCAGACATGATTACAGGCACGAAAAGCAGACCTGTTCCTTGCCCAGGAGGGCAGAAGTAGTTCTCCAGGGGGGCATCCTGCCTCCTCAGCCATGCAGCAAGGCTTCCCAAAGGCAAGGGGACCGGCTGTGGCTTCCCATGGCCCGCCATCACACTGAGGCACTTTGTGTCCCTGAGCAGAGTTATATGCTCCAAGACACTCTGGAGCACGTGCAGCTGTTTGACCTGATGAGGAGGATGTTAGAATTTGACCCTGCCCAGCGCATCACACTGGCGGAGGCCCTGCTGCACCCCTTCTTTGCTGGTCTGACCCCTGAGGAGCGGTCCTTCCACACCAGCCGCAACCCAAGCAGATGACAGGCGTGCGGCCACTGCACCGGAGATGGAGAGCG
Organism: Bison bison bison; assembly: GCF_000754665.1. Taxonomy (NCBI): domain Eukaryota; kingdom Metazoa; phylum Chordata; class Mammalia; order Artiodactyla; family Bovidae; genus Bison; species Bison bison. Next base: position 8,863,269 of record NW_011494753.1, on the reverse strand, counting down.
GGACTGGGCTGCCCGGCCCCTTTCCTCCAACCTCTACCACCGGCCCCAGGGCCAGAGCCACGCAGTGAACAGTGCAATGTGAAGGAAGGCAGGAGCCTGCAGGGGAGGAGACCTGATGCCCAGCTGCCAGAAAGCACAGATTTGACCCAAGCTATTTATATGTTGTAAAGTTATAATAAAGTGTTTCTTACTGTTTGTAACCCCTGGTACCAGTGTGTCCATCTCCAGGCTCCTTGCCTTCTCCCCTCCCTACTTTATTAATAAAGTCTTTCTTAGCGGTGCCGCTTGTGGAGAGCTACGTGTGAACTGGGCCAGGCCCGGAAAGGCTAGCCAGAAGCTCGGGTGTCCCCCTGAGCCCAGAAGAGCAGTGGTAGGTCTGCTCAACAGTCCGGAAAGGCACCTGGGCCTGTCCTGCGCCCACTTCCCTGCTGGCCCCTGTGCCTCTCAGCCCCAGAGAACATGCCAGGACTGGCCCACCGGGTTTACCTTTCCTTCCAGCCCTGTCTCTGGCCGAGACATCAGGCTGTGTATGCCCAGTAACTGGCTTGTTGAGATCAAGTGTGAGGATCAAGGCAGGTTCCCAAGGCTGGGGATGCAATGCCTCAGCGCACTGCAGCCCACAGAGCAATGTACCACAGGACACAGGATTCCTGTCGTCAGCTTTATTTTAGTGCTGGTTTTTGGTTCCCCAAGAGCTGCATGAATGAGTTTTGGCCACCTGACTGGGGCCCCGTGGGAACTGGGCACTGTGGGTAGGATGCCTCTGAAAAGAGGTGAAGATGGAGGAATCATGCTATCTTTACCACCTGGGAAGGCCCAGGCTGAGGGCAGGAAGAGGCTCCAGTGCCGCCTGGGGAGAAAATAGAGGCTTGGGCACCAACTCCCATTAGCCCCTCAACACAAGGCCATCACCCACAGGGTCACCGTGACTTAATGGAGCAAGTAGAGTCTTCTGGGCCAGGGTTCTAGCTTGTTTTTCACTGGACCCAATGAGGAGACCTCACCGCATTAACAGGCAGCCAGAGCCTGTTGAGTGGTTGCTTACTAAAATGCCTGTAACCCAGCATTGCTCCTCAAACTACAGCCCCACCTTTAGAGAGAGGGCCTCATTCAGGAGCTTCTCGGCCCTGAGAGTGAGCAGAGGTTCAGGAAGGATACACAGCACAGGATTCACAGTCGCTGGGTGCCCTCCACTGCTGGAGACAATTTAACATCTGAGGGAGGCTGGGAGGACAGGAGGGACCAGCCCTCTCTGCCCTGCCTAATCTGCCCCAGCTATGCTCCTATAAGGAAAGTGATAAGTATCCTGAAACCCAGGGTACCAGGGCCTACCCTGCATCCATCAAGCCCCTCCACTCACCCCCTTAACCATACTGGGTGGGCACAGAGCAGAAGGAAGCCTGAAGCCCTAAAAAAGGCTTTAAAGCACAAGCCTCTGCAAGGGCCCCTCTCGGGAACTTCCAGGGCCTGTGAACATCTGGGGGCTCAGTGCCTTAGGATCTGAGCAGCACTGTGTTCCTAAGGCTGAGGCCTACCAGCTAGCTCATCCAGAACTAGCCTCATTTTGGCATCTTTGAGACAGGGTGCTGGCCCTGAGCCTACACATCTAGAGAGGACCATCAAAGGGTTCAAGGCCCAGAC
>NW_011494753.1:8844611-8861528 GCF_000754665.1 Bison bison bison | reverse complement strand
TGGAGGGACATGCGCCTACAGCTGCAAGGGACCATTTCAGGGGAAGGGCAGAGGGGGCAGGAGAGCAGGGGTGTGTGTGCAGGCAAAGAGGAGGCGGGAGTGGTGGCTTAGGACAGAAGCACCAGGGAGCCTCTTCTGGTTCAGCACCAGGCTCCCCCAGGGGCCTCCCCAATACTGAACATTAAAGCTGCACCCTGAGGGGTCTGGCCCCAGACTAGGCAAAGGCTCAGTCCCCAGCTAGAGAGTATGGGATTCGGGGGCACTGCTGGCAAGATGGGCACTGTGGTTCTACAGTAACATAAGCTTATACTACCTGTGCTGAAGACAACAGAAAAACAGTTAAAAAAAAAAAATCCCAATACAGTAACACCATTCAGATGCCACCCTGCGCCCCTTCCCTGCCTCTCAGAGTGATGGAGTGGAAACGAGGAAGGACCCTCGGGAAAAAAAAAAACCTAGCATAAAACTTGATCAGCTCAGGAGAAAGGGTCAAAGCCCCCATCATCTTGCGATGGGGCTCAGGGAAGGCCTCAAAGCCCTCAAACTGAACCGAGAATGCAAGTCTGCCCTCTAGCAGACAGCGGCAGTGCAGCCAGTTCTACATGATCAGAGGAAGGGCTGCTTGGCTGGAGGAAGCGGGGAGACAAAGCCACAAGCTCTGGACCAGAGCCAGCACAGACCCCCAAACAGGGCTGACCCACCCCGTGAGGCGTCGGCCCAGGCCCAGTGGCTGTAACCTGACATACGGTCTGTGAGCTGCCTATGTCTGTAAACAAAGCCGCACCTGACCATGCAGGGGGCCGAGTGTAGAGATGCCTGGAGCCACTGTGCACTTAAGCCTGCCACTCGCCCCGTGCCCCCAAGGGGAAAGCCTTCCCTGGCTCAGGGCACGTGACAGGTCAGTTTTAAATATGATCTGTTCTTTCAAAGAAACAAAATGAAAAGAGAAGAAATTTAACAACAGGTCCATGAAGCTTCACATCCTTAAGGCGTTCGCTGTCAAGTTCAGTGTCAGGAGCAGCAGGGGACTACGAGGTCCAGCCCACCCAGAGCCCTTCTAGGCAGAGTGCAGTGGGATGACAAACTTGCAGCCGAAGGGCGAGTGGTAGTTGATGCCCACCTCCTGGAAGACCTGCTGGGGAATGCCGATGTCGCACAAATAGACACGGCCCGCATGCTCCCCCAGAGGCAGAGGCAGGCCCAGAGCCAGTGACCACTTGGCATCGATGCCCTGTTCACCTTCATGCACAGGCGGGTCTATGCTGAGTACTGGTGCCCGGTTCTGGTTGGCCCAGGCCACAGCTGCCTTGTACCAGGGCTGATCCCGCAGGAAGGCATTCTCGGGGCAATCCAGACAGTTGATCACCAGGTCCACCGGGCTAGTGGGCAGATCTGCAGGTGGAAAGAGTGCCATCTGTAACCCCTATAAAGTAGAGAGCAGTCCAGGCTGGGACAAGAACCTCGGTGACCCCAACCAAGAGTGTCTTATTCAGACACCACTCCAATGCCTCTGCAGAGGCCAGGCTTTTCAGGGTTGGGCCGGGACTCAGGCTCTGGGAGTTCCAAGACCTGGTTGGGCTAGGTGCTGGAGACCAAGGGTATGTCAACCCGATGGACCACTGTCCTCGTGGAGCTCCCAGGCTGAAGCACTGTCGTGCTGCTGGGTGAGCAGAGCTTCTCAGGACATGATGCCCCTGCCTCCTCTGCACATCTAACTTCCTGGTAAATTATAAGCTCTGGGAAGGTGGGCTCTATTACCAAGTCAGCCTTGAGGGGGAGGATGTGACCAGGGCTCATGAGAATTGGGCTGACTGCCATTTGCTGTCTGGCCCAAGAAGTGTGAATAGGCAAGAGCGTGCCCACTCTACACCAGGCTGGCCTGCTCCCACAGCCTGGCCTTGCTGGTACCCTATTATAGAAATGAGTCCTTCTTGCAGCCCAAACTTAAGAATGGGGAAGGAATCTCTCACTTCTCCCAGGTGTGTAAAAAGGCTTCTCTGCTCTCACCAAGCCTCTGGCACAGTGTAAGAACAGATGGCTCAATAAGCATGTAAGTCCTGACCAGCCTAAGAGGTTAAACTGAGACTAGCGGAAATCAGACCAAACTCAAGGGTAAACATCCTGGAGCAACTGGAATAGGAAGCCTTGTGGGCAGCTGAGGAAGAATAACTGCCTGGAAAAGGACATCATATTACAGATCTTAAGAGGGGGAACCCACATATGAGAATCCCTCCCCAGGTCTCAGCCTTAAGTACTGACATACCTCAATTAGAGTCTCAGAACAGGCCACCACAGGTGGGGATGGGGGTGTCCCTGTGAGCCCTGAGGCTTTTGAGAGTGGGAATAGCATATTCCCTTCGAGTTAAGACAGGTTCTGGCCCCATCTTGCCATCTGATCCCTGGAAAGGCCCTTTCTCTGCGCCACATTTGCTTGCTCCACTTCTCCCCTGTTCTCACTTCAACCCACTCCAATCAGACCATGTTTCACCATACCACTTGAAACTGCTCCTGTCAAGATCACTAGGGGCTTCCACACTGCTGGATCCAGCAGTCAAGTCTTTGAGTCTGAGTGAGATGGAGAGTCACTTTAGGAATAAGTAGCAGAAAGATATAATGCAGCTCGGGTTCCAGGTGATCATTATGTCTATTGTTTGAGTGCAGACTGCAGACGTACACAGAATTATTAAGGCTGTGGTAATCATTGGAACGAGAAGTGATGGTGGCTGAAGACTTCAGATGAAGTCTCAATCTTCATCTGAACTCAACCTAGAAAGGCTTGCTGACACAGCTGCTCACACCCTCTTTTCTTTACTTGTCTTTCAGGTACCAGACTCTCCAGGCTTTCCTTCTCCTTCAGTGACCACTCTTTCCCTGTCTCTTAGCTGGTCCCTTAAACTTCTATCCAAAGAACTCACTCTAACAACCTATCTATTCTCTTTTCCTAAAAGATACCTTATCCAGGCTCATTACGGCTTTAAATACCACCTCCCCACACTTGTAACTCCAGACTGGATCCCTTCACTTAACTCCAGACTCATCTCCATCAATCAACATTTCCACCTGCCTATCCAATGGGCTTCTGCTCTTCTTCCCCAAACCTCCCCCAGCTCTTCCCATCTCTGTGATGGCACCTCCATCCTTCCAGTTACTCAGGTCAAGAACCTTGGAGTCATTCCTTACCCTTCTCTTTCTCTTATCCTTTACATCCAATCTATAAACTCTTATCTTCAATACTGCTTCAGAAACTAACCACCTTTCATCACTTTCATGCTGTCTGAGCCACCATCACTTCTCGTTCCAATTATTACAACAGCCTTAATAATTCTGTGCACGTCTACAGTCTGCGCTCAAACAATAGACGTAATGATCGTCTGGAACCCGAGCTGGATTATATCTTTCTGCTACTTATTCCTAAAGTGACTCTCCATCTCAAAGTTCAAACCTTACATAAAGACCCACACGCCCTGTATGACAGACCCTGAAATGTCTAAGTCTACTGCTTCCCTCCACCCAACCCTCCAACATTCTCGAGTTCCCTTCCCTGTTTTATTTGTCTCCATAACACTTACTACCATCTGACCTGAGAGAAATGTCACTTGTCATCTGTCCTAACCAGAATGTAAGCTCCACAAAAGCATGGATTAAGAAAAAATAAAAATCTATCGCCATATCCCCAGTGTCAGCAACAGCACCCATTCTGTACTTATCTGTGAAACGAATAAATGGATACCCACCTCTCCATCTGAGTGGTGGGAGGAGGAAGAAGGTGAAGGGATGGGAAGTAGGCAAGTCGACACCAAAGGTATTTATTTCCTTAAGACTCTAATACTCAGATCAGATCAGACTCTACTACTACTCATGAGCAAAGCGCTCTTTACTCTTTTTCTGCCTGTCGCCACTGGGCGGCGCCACCAGACCAAGAAAGCACTGAGGGTTCCCCAACCCTGTGCAAGGGCTCACCTTTAAGGCTAGACACTTGTTGGCCCTGGGTCTTGCTGAAGAGAGACAGCTCATTGGTAATGGATTCCAGCATCTTCACGAAGTTGGGCAGAAAGAGGATGACCTGGACATCGTGGTTGGCTAGGTGCCTTCCACAACTGATGCCCTGAGCCCCCTTCACGTGAGGCCCACACAGCAGGGCCACTGCAGGCCTCTGGTGAACATTCTTGGGATTCAGCCTGGAACAGAAGGTAAAGAACATCATCAGCCGAGACTTGCCAAACCTTTGCCCCCTATACCGGACACCCCCTGGCACCTGCTGCTCTCAGGGCCAAGGTTCTAGAGGGGATGGACAAAATCCACTACAGGCCAAGCTCACAGGGTGGCCTTCCCACTGGCCCACACTTCATCTTTGTGTCCTCTTAGGTGGTGCTAGTGGTAAAGAACCCACCTGCCAATTCAGGAGACATGAGACCTGGGTTTGATCCCCGGGTCGGGAAGATCCCCTGGAGGAGGGCATGGCAACCCACTCCAGTAGTCTTGCCTGGAGAATCCCGTGGACAGAAGAGCCTGGCAGGCTACAGTCCACAGAGTCGCAAAGAGTCAGACACGACTGAGGTGGCTTAGCACACACTAGGCAGTTCACTTGACCTTGTTCCGTAAACCACCAGTGCCAGAACACTGCTTTCTAACCAAGAACACTTTGTTCTCACTGTAGGACCTATTACATCAAACACTTCTCGGCAAAGAGGTTTTCCACCTCTGCAGCCTTCTTGACTCTTCTTCCCCAATGTGCCTGCTCTGCTGCAGCAAGACTGGTCTCATCACTCTCTCTTGCACCTGAAGGTTCTTTCTTGGTTCTGCTCAAACTACTTCACCTGCCCAGAGAGCCCTTCACTTACGAATCTCTGACCCACTCCTTCTAGGATTACTCTGGCTCAACTCCTAAGAGACTCACAGCAAGTACCAAAGAGGGTAGTTGTAAATCATACTCAATTAGTTGCCAGTCCAAGTTCTCGTCTCTGAGCTGCCAGTAAGCTAATAAGGGCAACGCTGGAGCTACTTTATTTCATAGACTGCTGGGTAGATGAATGGATGTAAAGCACTCTGAACAGGAACCGACACAGAAAGGGCTCAACTGATGCTGGTATCATAGTTCCGGTCACAGAGAAGGCAGACGGCTAAGGGCTTCCCGGCTGGGAGCTGCCTTGGACACTCACTTCTGATGAAGTCACTTTCAGCTTTACGCCATTCAAAGTGGAGACACCCCCCCCAACCCAAAAGAAAGGCTGAGACCCCTCTGGTCTCAGAGAAGCCGTAAATAAGGGGGTTAAAATTAGCCCTAGAGCTATGCCCAACTCCCAGACAGTGTTGTCTGCCTCCGGGCAGGAAGGCAGGGGAGATGAACAGCCAGAAAGAGGCTTAGGTCCCTGCTTGGGGTGGAGCAGGGACAGTCACTTATGGGTTTTCCCCAAAGAGAGGAAGACAGATGTTGTCAAGCCAAAGAGGAAACCCTCACTCTCCAAATAAATTCAGGGGAATTTGGTGGTGTACTTTCATATACACCAAGTCATTCATTTCTCCCCACCATGTTTGCATCGTAAGGCAATATGGTGAGTACTTCTCCCTGCTCACAGATAACTGCAGAGTTCATCTGACTCCCCCGGGTTTATTCCCTAAATGAACGCTTCCTCTCACAGAGGCATGCCCCATCCGAGAACTCAAGACAGACCACAACACCCACAGACCCAACAGCAGGGGTCAGAGTCCAGGCACTGGAGACCGAGCTTCACCGTGAACCACCAGTGTCACGTGGGCCAAGTCTTTCTGCTCTCTTGAGCCCTAGCTTGCTCATTTTAAAACCCAGTCTACTATTTATCTTCAAGGTGAAGCAACGAGGAGCAAATTAAATGCTATTGTGAAGGCACAGTGAAAAAATGCATGATACTTAACATACCATGGTACTTCACATCACTCTGCAGATGATGCTGTTAAAGTGTTGCGCTCAATATGCCAGCAAATTTGGAAAACTCAGCAGTGGCCACAGGACTGGAAAAGGTCAGTTTTCATTCCAATCCCAAAGAAAGGCAGTGCCAAAGAATGCTCAAACTACCGCACAATTGCACTCATCTCACAGGCTAGCAAAGTAATGCTCAAAATTCTCCAAGCAAGGCTTCAACAGTATGTGAACTGAGAACTTCCAGATGTTCAAGCTGGATTTAGAAAAGGCAGAGGAACCAGAGATCAAATCACCAACATCCATTGGATCATAGAAAAAGCAAGAGAGTTCCAGAAAAACATCTACTTCTGCTTCACTGACTACACCAAAGCTACACTTCATTGACTACACTGTGTGGATTACAACAAACTGTGGAAAATTCTTAAAGAGATGGCTATACCAGACCACCTTACCTGACTCCTGAGAAATCTGTATGCAGGTCAGGAAGCAACAGTTAGAACTGGACATGGAACAACGGACTGCTTCCAAATTGGGAAAGGAGTACGTCAAGGCTGTATACTGTCACCCTGCTTATTTAACTTATATGCAGGGTACATCATGCGAAATGCTGGGTTGGTGAGTACAAGCTGGAATCAAGACTGCTGGGAGAAATATCAATAACCTCAGATATGCAGATGATACCACCCTTATGGCAAAGAAAGCAAAGAGGAACTAAAGAGCCTCTTGATGAACGTGGAAGAGGAGAGTGAAAAAGCTGACTTAAAACTCAACATTCAAAAAACTAAGATCATGGCATCCAGTCCCATCACTTCATGGCAAATAGATGGGGAAATAATGGAAACAGTGAGACTTTATTCTCTTGGGCTCCAAAATCACTGCAGATAGTGACTGCAGCCATGAAACTAAAAGACGCTTGCTCCTTGGAACAAAAGCTATGACAAACCTAGACAGTGTACTAAAAAGCAGACATTACTTTGCCAACAAAGGTCTGTCTAGTCAGCTATGGTTTTTCCAGTAGTCATGTATGGATGTGAGCGCTGGACCATAAAGAAGGTGCAAAGAACTCATGTTTTTGAACTGTGGTATTGGAGAAGACTTTTGAGAGTCCCTTGGACTGCAAGGAGATCAAACCAGTCAATCCTAAAGGACATCAACCCTGAATATTCATTGGAAGGACTGATGCTGAAGCTGAAGTTCCAATATTTTGGCCACCTGATGCGAAGAGCCAACTCATCAGAAAAGACAGATGCTGGGAAAGATTGAAGGCAGGAGGAGAAGGGGACAACAGAGGACAAGATGGTTGGATGGCACCACCAACTCAATGAACATGAATTTGAGCAAGCTCCAGGAGTCGGTGAAGGACAGGGAAGCCTGGTGTGCTGCAGTCCATGGGTCTCAAAGAGACGGACATGACTGAACAATTAACATACGTGAAAGTGATTACGGAGGTATCTTCCTCAAAGGAAAGCCAGCAACTGTTGCAAAGAACAGTACTGTTGGCCCTTCTGAGAGCTCAGACACTGAAAGAACAGACAGGCACAAGGATAGTCAACCACAAGAAGTCCATTCCACAAAGAGGAATGGACTTAAGAAGGACATTCAGGTCCTGCCCCCAAACTGCTATTTCTGGGAAGCCACTTAATGGCCTCAAATACTTGCAGGAAGAGCTTATTCCAAGGGTTGCCCCAGTGGCTGCTCTGGGAGGAGGTTCAATGGTCAGCAGACCCAAGAGCATGATATACTGCAGAGGGCAACTTGCACTATTTCCTCCTTTGCGGTCTCCATTGGCTCTTCCCCAGGCCAGGCCAGAGATCCGGGTAGGAAAGCAGGCCTAAGTCAAGGGGCAAGGTGGATGAACACAACTCTACAGGGAGAGGGGTGGAGAAGCAAGGAGGGGAACCTCACTGTCAGTGTGGATCACCTTAGCCACAACTCTCCCACAAGACTAGCAATGTCCTCCTCTTCGCTGACAAATCCAGCAGACACCTGTCAACCTTAAATGTGCTTGCTCGCTCAGCATCACCACTGCTAACCATTCCTTTATTCCTTAAACACTATTTCTTTGGTTCTTAAGCCTTGCCCTCTTGGTTCTCTTACCTCTCTGGCTTTAAACTTTCTTAGCTATTCTGGAAGGCTCATCTCTTAACTAGGCTTTAATGCTGATGTTTCCCAGAATTCCACCCCGGGCCCTTTCCACTCTTCACACCTTCTCCTTAACGGAGCCTGCCTATTCTTATACCACATACCAGCTGATGACTTCCGATCTCTATCTTCTGCTCAGACCTTTTTCTAAACTTCAGATCCAGATTGCTAGTAGTCCATCTGCATGTCTCACAGTCCTAAACTCAACATATCCAAAACAAAACCTACCACCTCCTCCATGCCTGCTCCTCTTCCCACATTCCTTATCATAGTGACTGCTGTCACTGTCTAGCCCAGCGTTCAGGCTAGGACGCTTTAAGCTCAGTGATCACTGACACTTTATTTTCAATCACCTTTCATATCCACTCAATACCCTGCCTCTTGATTTTACCTTAAAAAGCTCCCTCATCTATCTACTCCTCTGATCCCCTCTTCCCTACTTGGGACTATCATCACCTGGCCCCTGGCTCAGTTTTCTGTTACAATTTTCTAACTGGTCTCATGGCCTCCAATCTTGTCTCTGCTAATCTACTCAGCCAAAGTTTTTAAACACAAAACTAATCATGTTATAGCAATGGCAACCCACTCAGGTACTCTTGCCTGGAAAATCCCATGGACGGAGGGGCCTGGTGGGCAGCAGTCCATGGGGTCGCTAGGAGTCGGACACAACTGAGCGACTTCACTTTCACTTTTCACTTTCATGCACTGGAGAAGGAAATGGCAACCCACTCCAGTGTTCTTGCCTGGAGAATCCCAGAGACGGGGGAGCCTGGTGGGCTGCCATCTGTGGGGTCACACAGAGTCGGACACGACTGAAGTGACTTAGCAGTAGCAGCAACAGCATTACTGAAGTACCCTCAGCAGTTCCCTATCACTCAGCTGTACCAAAACTGGGTCTCTGGAGGTTAGAAGGCAAGCCTCTGCTAGTTGGCAGGAGTCTTAGAGTCAACTGCTTCCAGGAAGGAAGAATCAAAGAGTGGTTTGTTGGAGAAGAGGCTTCCCAGGTGGTGCTAGTGGTAAAAAAAAATCCACCTGCCAACAATGCAGGAGACATTAAGAGACACGGGTTCAATCCCTGAGTCGGGAAGATCCCCTGGAGGAGGGCATGGCAACCCACTCCCGTATTTTTGCCTGGAGAATCCTCATGGAGAGAGGAGCTGGAGGGAGGGCTATAGTCCGTGGGGTCACAAAGAGTCAGACACGACTGAGCATGCGTAAGCACTGGAAGAATAACAAGGACTCCCAGGACAGGGTGAGAGTGGCAAACAAACGCTGTGTGGCGTCCCGGCAAGTGACTTTACAGAGACTCGCGTTAGAGGAGCAGCAGCAGAACCCCTGCGTGTGTGAGGCACCATGGGGGCGCCGAGGCAGAGCAGCATCATCCCACACTCACCCCCACCCCCCTCCTGCGGGCATTTACCTGTTGGGTCCTCCGAGCAGGGTCAATGCCATCTGACTGGCACACACGCCTGTCATCTCCAGTCTCCGCTCCAGAGTCAAGCCATGCTTCTCAGCCACAGCCAACAGCTTTTTATGCAGCTCGTAGGAAATACTTGGGACAACCAGGCCAGAGTCTGCAGTTTGAAAGGAGGTGAGGAAAAAGGCAAAGTGATTACAGGAAACCAGTTCTTCAAATAGTGAAGTTGATCCGCGAAAGCCAAGACTTTAAGACTGACCCTCTTCAGCCCATTTGCATAGTCCAAGACAAAGGCATGCTATGCAGCTCTCCAGAGCTCAAGCAGTCGATGTGGAACTACGTAACAACCTGTTCAGGCTACCACAGAGCCGGGGTGAACTTAACCTCTCTTAGAAGTTTACCTTTAGACCATGAAGAGGCCAAATCCACCAACATGTACCTGGTACTATCAAGAAAAGGCTGCCAACCACATTACAACATGCTTTTCTCAAAGTAGGGGAAATGCCCCTCCTGGCTGTGAGGTTTTTCCTCATAAGCAGACCCCTTATTCTTGCCTAGAGTGGAAAAGACACTTGCTAACCCTCCTGACCCTCTGGTCCGAGCTATTCAATTTTTAGGCAGGATGACCTGTTCACCCCATCTGCTCCCCACATCCTCTTCCTCCTACTCTCCTCTACTTAGCCCTTCTGTTTGGCCAAAGAAATTCAACTAGAAACTTGCTTTCTCGAATAATTTGTTGTTTTCTCCCCCTTTGGGTGACTGTAACCTAAAACTCTTACCAAAGAGAAAGAGTACATGGAAAGTAACCTATGGTTTGCTTTAAGCTACTGAGAAGAAATCTTTTACTCACTATAAACGAATTGCAACTAATAAAGGTTAGGGAAAACCACAGTCACTGAAAGTACACCATCAAAAACACTTGGTTTTACGAGGTCAAAGTCTTCAGCAGCTCGGTACACTTGAAGAAGTCTATAGCATTACATGTCCAGGAGCAAGGTGCTGTTTCAGAGCCCAGAAAACCAGGATAGGAAAGAAACAGCAAAGTCAAAAACTGTGATCTTTTGCCTTGACCTCCAAGGCCACCTTACAAAGGTTAAAGATACTGGACTGCCAAGGGAGCAAACTCTCTGCCAGTGAGCCCTGGGCTCAGAGACAGAAACACAGGTTCCAATCAGCAAGTTATCAAGGGATTTTGCATGTATCTAGTTTTGTCTGGATGGATCACATGCCCCCCACACCACTTTAAAAATGTATTTGGCTGCTGGCATGTGGGATCTAGTTCCTTGACCAGGGATGTACTCTGGGGCCCCTGGATTGGATGCGTGGAGTCTTAACCACTGGACTCTCATGGAAGTCCCTCAGGTGCCTTTTTAGATCCTGTGTCCTCATCTGTACTGGAATGTAAACCCCTCAAAGTAGGGATATAAGCCTCTTCCTTCCTCGACCCCCACCTCAGTTCTGTCATCTCAGCTGTATTTATTTACCAATAGAGGCAAGATCTCATCAGGTACTCAAACGTATAAATGATGCCAATCTACCGTTTCTTGTGTGACTGAACTCTAAGGCAGAAGTTTTCATCAGAAAGTTCATCGCCATCCTGTTGGTTCCAGAGCCCTCTATAGAAAAATTTCTCTTCCTCACTGATGATTTCAGGAGAAATTTCCTGAGGTTCTATCCATTATCCAGTCCTGCCTACATAGATCCCTAAAACCACAGAGAATCAGGCTGTGGCTATACATTTTAACAACAGAAACCCAAGCATAAAGACTGAACTTACAGTACCCATGTCTGTATTCTCTCAAGGAAAGGCAAAATAATAATGTAATAATAAAAACCATCTCCATGTCAAAACGAACACTGTCCTGTTGGTTAACTGAGCTCCTCCACCTGTCTGAGTCCTAATCCTGCTGGGAGCAGACATGACAGGCAGTGAGCCGAGCCTCGCCCCTTGCCCCTTCTGAAAAGTGAGCCATTGACACCCCAGATGCTGATGCTGGGGGCTGTAGCCTGATTGCATGTCAACAGCCGATTAAACAGCCATTTATTATGGTTGGTTTCAGACATGCACATATTATCAGAACTAATTGGGAACCACTGATAGCAGTGTGGAAAAGGGTGAATGAATTCTCAGGAATCCTAAGACACTAACAACCCTAAACCTGTCAGACAAGTCATGCACCTGCCTACTTCAAACACCCTCTTCACCTGCAGAGTCACGCAAGGCGAGCTTTCCCTCCAGTCCGTGCAGCTCTTTGCCTACTTATTCCCTTTCTGGTGAATCTGAAACAGGCCAGGGCAGTGCATCCTGTGCCTGCCCCTCCACTAATTGAACTTTCTTTCTGGAACTAGGTCTTGTGCTACACGTGCAGGTGCCTCCTCTCCAGTTCTGAGGGCTCTCCGAGGGCAGACTGAGCATTTTCTGCTTTCTCCTCACAGTTCCTAGAGGTACAAGGCTGATGGCACAGCGGGAGGAGAGCTTACCCTACTCTAGACGGCTGGCTACTGCAGCCGGAAACCGTGTCTATTACATCTCACTGATGTGTGCCAAGGGGAAGGGGCCCTGATGAACTGGCACATTTTGTAGCCCAGGGAAAGATCTGGCCAGGAATCCTTTCTGTTCAGTCTACCAGTCACAGCGTCCAGGACTTCACTGTACCCTACTCTGTTTCTCTAAAAGGAACATGCCAGCACCACAAAATGTTCCTTTTCAACATTTACGCACAAAGTCCAACAGGCAGACTGGCTTATCAGAAACAAGCAGAGGGAATAAAATAAACTCCGAAGGAAGGACACCAAGAACCTAGCGTGTGAAGTGCGAACAATAACACTGCAGAAGCCTGAACACGGGCCAAGCCCAATTATGTTTGGGTTGGAAGGTGGATGTTAATTGTTTGGGAACCAAGGCAATAACAGTAGTGGGTAGGGCTTCTCTTAATATTAATATGTTCTTTACAGCTGTCGGTGAAATAAGAGAGAGATAATTATAGCCAGTTCGTGACAAGCAGAGCCCTTCTTAGGATCTGATTAACCTTAGGGTATCAAGGAAAACGGCTTAAGCACACCCAGTACAGGCCAGGAGAGAAGACACTTCCTCCCCGCACAGCTTGCCCCACAGACGGGGAGGCAGGGCCGTGAAGCCCCGAGGCCCAGCGTCATGTACGCTGCCCCTTCTTCATGTCTCTGTCTCTTTCACACTGCTCCTTTCAGCACACACCATCTGGGGCCTTTCCCTCCCTTAAGGACATGCGGACATGCCCTCACACCCTCCATGTACTTCCCCACCCTCAGAAGCCTTCCAGTGCCGTGTCAGGTCTTCCTCCACAGCCTCTGCACGTACATCCCTCCCACTCCTTCAAAACTCCCAGCCTTTCTGTTGCGTAACAGAAAAGTGTTACCCACGGCAAAGTGTCCTCTCCAATCCAAACTCAATCCTCACACTGGCAGGGCCTCATACTTGGAAAGGCTGTGTGTATCCCATGTCTTATCAATGAGGAGCAGAGCTCAGTTACGGGCACAGGGATTTCTCTAGGAGTATGAATTCTTATTCCACCCTGTGGTGGTCACATAACTGGGTGGCGATATCATGAGCTCTTTTTTGGAGTATAAAACCACTGGTAAATTCACACCTTCAGACCCACAATGTACAGACAGCCCCTGAAGACGTATATTAAGGCTGCCATAAAACGCAATTTGGTGTCAGGTGTATCTTTGAAAGAAGAATTTGTTACAAGAAAGCTAAGTACTCCTAATATTCTTTATAAGAGTCCACAAGGCCTCCCATGATCTGGCCCCGCATACTACAGCTCCTTTACCTTGGAACTCAACCCCAGAGGCTCCAGGCATCTGGCTGCCTCTGGGTCCTGAGTATTCCAGGTTCCTTGTGGGCCTAGGAAGCTCGTTCCCTCACATGCTTTCCCTCTTCTGGCATTCTCCTCTCTCTTTCAATGCTCCTCCACACCACACATGGCTGATTCTTCCTTCTTCAGGTCTCAGTTTAAATATCCCCCAGTCTCAGCATGTTGCTTACTTCCTTCATTGTGCTTAATACAATTTGTAAGTAACTTTTGCCTTCCTTTTGGACTATCTACTCTGCTAGACTGTAAGCTCCACGAGGGCAGTGACTCTGCCTTGTTCACTGCCATATCCCCTTTCCCACTGTGCCTTCAGTGCTAGCACAGTGCCTAGTGGAGGGGCTACAGAAGTGTGTGTTGAATTCACGAATGAATGGGAAGGAAACCTGTGCAACAGCCTCGGGGCATTCCATTCTGCAGCTGGATAAGAGTCCAGCTGTAACCAAAGGCAAGTGTGGGTAAGATGTTTCTGACTCCCCACTTGTTCCTTCCCCCATTAACAACAAGACCAACCTCCTAGCCTCACTGGACCTCATTCCTTCAGGTTAAAGCTCTAGTGGAACAAGCTTTGGACTCAAGAGGTAAAGGACTTCCTAACAAAGATGACTCACTGATTACAAAGGGGAAAGTATCTTTACAAAGAAGAAATCTGTTGGACAACACCTTACCAAGAGATCAAACTTGCCTCAGGGAAGGACAAACTGATGCTGTGTCCTCTTATGATGTGACACCCCACAAGAGACAGAGCGCCACCAAACTCCTGGAAAAATGTTTAACACGAAACACATCAGAATGAAACAATATATCCAAACTAAGGGGTATTCTACAAATCAACTGGTCTAGACTCTTCACAAACGTCAGTATCACAAAAGACAACAAAAGTTGTGGGAACTATCCTGATTAAAGGACACGAAAGAGATCTGACAAATAAATGTAACACGCAACGGTTGATTAAAAATACAACTATAAAGGACATAATTGGGACAACAGCAAAGCTTTGCATACTAGATAATACGTCTGTATTAATTTTAAATTTTCTGAGAGCAAACTTGTAGTGTGACTGGAGAGAGCAACATCCTGTTGAATACATACGTAAGTAGGGGTGAAATGTAAAAAACAAAATATAATGAACTAAATCTCAAGTTGTTCAGGGGTGTGTGTTTATGTATTTCTATAAAGTAAATGTAGCAAAATGTTAACTGGTGCATCTAAATGAAGGACACACATTTGTTCATTCTATTATTCTAGTAACTTCTCTGAAATTCTGATTTTTTTCAATATAAAAAGTTGGGGAGGGACTTCCCTAGTGGTCCAGTGTGGCTGGGACTCCACGCTCCACGCTCCCAATGAAGAGCATGATCAGGGAACTAGATCCCACATGGCCACAACCAAGATCCAGCACAACCACAAATAGATAAAATTTTTTTTTAAGTCGGGGAGAAAAAAGAAAGATCCAAACATGATCAACAAATGTTTACAAATGTAGTAATACATCAAGCCAGTGGTAGGGTGGGGAACGGCAGGAAACAGAATAAATAAAAAGAATATGAGAACAAACCACATTCTTAGTCTTACAATCTAGCTGGAAGAAAAAAAATATATGTACAAATATCAGAGAACACAATCCTGACCACAAGTGTAAAATGTGGATTTCAAGCCAGGAGTTGCAGGAAGTGTCAAATCCTCAATCTGAACCACACTTGAAAGACAGGCAGAATCCTAGTCACAAAGATAAAAGAGAGAGCACACCCAGGGTGGGGGAGGGGCTACGAACAAAGTTCCAGGGGCTGGAATGGGTGTGGCAGGAGCCCAAGGCCTACCACAGGACTCGCTTAGAATGGTGGGCGGGCCAGATGTCAGGTTGTTTCATACAGGATGACATTATGCAGAACTGATTTCAAGAGACAAAGGGAGCCTGCAGGGTAGCACCATAAACTAGAAGATCATGACAATTTCAAGGGCCACACATGAAGAAGAGAATCTGGAGTCAATGAATACTGAGGATAGAGGTAAACTCCTTGTCAAAACTGCTGCAGAAGGAATCAGTGTGCTATTAAATTAGAAAAAAATGGCCTCCAGGGTTCTTTCTAGTCATGAATTTTTATGAGAAGGAAGAGGGAAAGATGGCCACAAAGTTTCACGCTGGACACTTAAAAGAATAGTGATTCCACTGAAAGAAATGGGAAACTAAGGAGTAAAAGATATGGGTGAGAGTGAATAACTAACTTAGCTTTGATACACTGAATTCAAGCAGGATGGTGGATACACTGAAATCCAACTCGTTCCTTGCCTGGCTAGACACTTGTGGCTATGAAATGGCAAAGAGCATATAATAGCAAAAAAGTCACATTTGCAGAGACCAATTCAGTTTTTAAAATGACAAACTGGTACCTTGATCAAAACTCAGGTGTCAGACCGTAATGTGATGGCTCCAGACTCCCTAGCCCTTAGTTTGAACTTAAACTCTTAAAACTCTGGGACTTCCCTGGCGGCACAGGGGATAGGAATCTGCCTGCCAGTGTTGGGGACACGCGTTTGATCCCTGGCCTGGGAAGATCCCACATGCTACAGGGCAACTAAGCCCACAACTATTGACATCTGCATGCCTAGAGCCCATGCTCCACGAGAAACCACCCAACGAGAAGCCTGCACACCGCAAGAGTAGCCCCTACTTGCCACGGGTACAGAAGGCCTGCACACAGCAATGAAGACCCAGCGCAGCCAAAAACAAATAAACTTTAAAATATATACATAAAAAGGGTATAACAGTGTAACCCCAGAGATGCTACGAAAACTGTGATAAGCATATGAAGAGCTTAGAATGGTGCCCAGGATAGTCGATACCCCTGAACACCCAATACTATGACATCGATCATAATGTTTCTCCTTCCCCTCCCCTTTCTGCCATCTCTAAATCTTGCATACACCTCCATAATTTACTTGTTTACACATCTGGTTACCCTATATCCTAAGGCCCCTGACGGACAATGACTTACCCAGAGGATCCAGAAAAATTAGTGCCTAGCAAAAATTTTATAAATGTTGATGCTTTGAAGTAACTTTACTGCGAATGTCTCTGCAATTCACACTACTGACTGAACAATAATTGGAAGCTTGGCATGGCACTGGCTGCTTTCTACATTTCCTTGACAGGAAAGCAGGATCTACTGGTGAGCATGAGTAAGGAGGGGCAGCACCAAGGCTCTCGTGAGTGCACGGCCCACCACTTGTCCAGAGGGCCACGATTAGGGATGTAGTTAGATGTATCTAACTACAACCATTCAAGAAGAGCCACTTTTCTGCCACCATGTTTTCAATTTCATTAAACTTAGCAAGTCCCCAATTCTTGGAGATATGGATCTTCTGGCGGCCAAGGAACTTGAACTTGGTCCTGCAGAGGGCCTCAATCACATGCTCCTTGTTCTGAAGCCTGGTATGAATGGACATTATGACTTGGCCAGTGTGGACCCCGGTCACTGTGCCCTGGGGCTTTCCAAAGGCACCTAACATACAAGTCTGGAGCCTAGACTGATGACAGCATGGCAGTCATGAACGTCCACTGGAATGGGCTATCTCCAAGGTCCGTTAGGGCAACCTGTGCAGCAACA
>NW_011494753.1:8821963-8844511 GCF_000754665.1 Bison bison bison | reverse complement strand
GAGGAGGCTGCTATTTGCAGCCACTGCACACCAGGCCCCCGTGGGGAAGTGGGGAAGACAGCACAGTCAGTTTAACTGGCTGCAATCACATGACCTTATTTAAATGACAAGAATTATCCCTTTGTAGATAAAGAAATAGGTTCAGGAGTCCCCACGCAGCTACATAACTCAATTCTCTGACCCTACAGAAGCCCCTTCATGGAAGCCTTTAATGATTATTAAGTCCCTTAGTGTGGCAACACTACTATTTGCTTTCTTAGGGCTCAGCCAAAAAGCAGTGCAGGCAGAAAATCACAAAAACAAGTAGACTTGGCCTATTCTAAATTCATGCACTCTAACTACAAGTAGACTCTCATCGCCATTCATGCCCTGCACATACTATGCCTTTAATCCTCTTGCTCATTCAACCCTTTTCAATCTGTCTTCAATCATGAAATCCTATCAAATTCCCCTTTGTCACTTCTCTCATATGTTTGTCTTCTTTTCTACTCAGAAGTCCAAACCCATGACACATGAGTTGTGTCATCAGCCTCACTCTTCTTCCTGCTCTGGTCTCTCTCCTTAAATTCTAACCTGAATTCTATATAAGACCTGTCTTCCTAAAGACTAATCTTTCTAAAACAGATTTTGGATCATGTCTTTTTCAGAATCCTTCAGCTGCTCTTCATGGCCATAAAACAGGGGACAGCCTTAGCACACGAGGCTCTCTGTGCTCTGGTCTAAAGCTGTTTACAACTCCCACTCCTCCCTCCACCCCCAACAAAAATCTCTACCTTGGTCAAACCAGCCAACAGCCAATCTCCCACACAGCCCTTTACTCACACTCTGCACCAGCATCTGCCCAGCCTACCCATAAATATCTTCCTCTTCCTCTCTGATGAAATCTTGCCCATGTTTCAAGGCTTCTGCCCTGCTCCCTCTGTGAAGCTTTCCCTGATCACCCCACCTTCAGGACCTCTCCTGCCTCTCAACACCCCATGGATTTAATGTCCACATTCTCACTGGACTTCAGGTATATATGGGATCTTTCCATTTCCCAGTACATCTTAATAACATGGGTGCAAGGACTGTCTTAGAGTGACTTACACATAATAAGCACAGCATTTTGACTGGCCCAAACTATCTTAAATATTACTTTTACAATATTATTAATGTTGAGCAAAGATTCTTCTCTGAAGACTTTTCACTCTCCTAACTGGTGTTCTTTGGGGACCTCTCACCTCTGAACGTAAGAGTGCTCACACACATCTTGCATTTTATAGCCAAACTTAACTAACATGTCTGCAACCGCTGGATACTATTATTCAGCAGGGGAGGTCCAAGCTGGAGGAATGTCCAACAATCTGCTGGAGACAGCAGCATAGTTCCAGGATCCAGAGGGGCTTTCCAGAGAGAAAAGATTTGGGTTAAACAAAGAGCTAAATTTAGTTGCTTCCTGAATGTGTTTTCCCAATCAATAGACCTTTTATAACACTGCCCCCACCACACACACATTTGGCAAAGAGTATTGCCAAGAGGAATATGAGCAATGAGAGAATAACAGCTCAGAAGCTGTTGACACCACTTAGCATGCAGCCAGTGTGTAGGATACCAGCAGCAAGCCGCCCGATTCCTGACACCCAAACCATTACCAAATGGGGAGTAAACATGTTGTTCTTTTGCAACTCTGGGTATTAGCAGAAAATAGGTTTGCAGTTCTAGGACATGAATGCCATAAGGCTAGACTGGGGAGCAAGCCAAGCCACTCTCCATAACTGCTGATCTAAGTTGGTCTACTTATAAGGGAAGTAAAGAGAGAAGACTATATTATAATCTAAGTGCCATTAAACTATCCTTCTCATATCCTTCTTTCTCTTTAACTTATCTACATTCGGAAAAGGAAAAGAAAAGTGACAGATAAGGTTTGTAAGTGCCTTTGCCTCTCTGGACCTCAACGTCCTCAATCTGCAAAAATGAGAAAATTACATTCGGTGATCAAGTAACCTAACTTTTTTGGTCCTAGCTTGTTTCCCTACATTTTCCAGATAGTTTGCCTTATTCTTATACTAACATTTGAATAGGAGAGCCAACTGGAAAAGTGCCCCCATCCAGGCACTATGTGAATAATACTGAGACAAAATCACTCGTGGGAGAAGTTGCTCAGCAAGATAACTGCGTGCTCGCTGTTTCCAGCACAGACCCTGCCTGACAAAAGGACTTCAATTCCACTCCTTATCACTGCTGAGAACAAAGAGAAAAACAAGACAGATGACGCTATAGGACCTCTTCTCCCCTCACTGTCAACGCTCCAGTGAAATCCAACTGGCTGCGACACACCACAAGCCGCCATACCTGAGTTCTTGGCCAACGTCTGGCACATGTGCTTTGCAGTATGTCTGTTAATCACAATTGTGATTAAAAAATATGAGAGGAGGGAACTTTCATTTCTTTCATTAAATTAAACAAAGTGTGAAGACTAAGCTGGGGAAATGGAGTACACAGTAAGAAAGAGTTCCCACCTCTCCTGTTGTCTACTTTGGCAAATGTTTTTTAGGTTCTTTTGGTTCTGAGAATCTTTCCTGATTCTTGCTGCTACTGTCTCCCTTTTAGCCACTTCACTCTGAGGCAGGCCATAATCTCCCCAAGCTTAGGAACCTCTGGGAAGTCACATACAGCATGAGCCAACCACCTCAGCTTCCAGACAGTTACCAGTAGAAGCAGCTTATTTTGTCACTGAGGGCAGTAAAAAGGAGAGCAGTCAAAAGTGGATGGGTAGCAGGATCTGAGTATACTACCAGCCTGCTGAATGAAGTTATTTGCCTTAACACGGGTGGTTAAAAAAAAAAAAAAAATTAAAGGAATCCATCAAGTCACACTGCCAGTATCACTTAAGTAACCTACGTTAGCAAAGAGGCATGCCTATCAGAGTCTGAAAGGTTAAGAAAGACTACTAATTTCTGTCTTTTACTGACAATCTGCTTATTTTCTTTTTACATGGAACCTTTTACACACAGCAAAACCAAATACAACAGAGCCCCGCTGATGTCTACAAAAATGCCATGCCGTATTTGATTCTCCCCAAAATGAAATTCTGCTGTCTCCATAAATCTCCCATAACTGCTACTAGCTTTCAAGCTACTGCTATCCTATTTCCAAGACTTCAAGCCAAAATGATTATTATCCTTATTAAAATGAATATGATTCCCCCTTTAGCTCCCAAATCACTCAATAACAATAGTTTCTATTTGTATTCCAAGAAGCCCAGTTAATAAGTTTGGGGGGAAGGGACAGAGACAGGGATGACACAGACCACCTGTCCCACAGCTGCCTCAAAGGCTACATTTGAAGAAAAGATTCTTATGCTAAAAAAGAGAGAAAGACTTTAAAATTACTGAGCCAACAGACACAGTGACCTATACATAACTACCAAGGTACCACTGTCATTGAACTTTATGACTAGCTCCTCAATGGCCAGGCTAGCAGGAGATGAGGACAGTATAGCAAACAAATGTAATTTATGGAAACCCTAATTTTAGCCAATGGTTTCAACCACTCAGCTCCAACTATTTCTTACCCCAGCAAACAACCAGTGCAACAGAGCTGAACTTATGGTAAAATCTACAGGCAGTAATAGGAAAGCCAAAGTGAAAACAGATCTAACTATGTCAAGCTAGAGAGTTAGCCTCTATGCCTTTAGCTGTTAACCATAACCTACTTAATAAACAGCAGACCAGATCCTGCCAGGCGCAGGATATAAATGGATATGTAGAAAAATCAGCCCCCATACCAATCGAGTGGTAAGCAGGATGATCAAGTGGCCACATCTCTAAAAGACAATATAATGGGCCAATGATCATGCCACTTAAGCTACTTCCTACTCCAACACTCTGACTCAGAATCTGGATCATTCTGTTTCAAGTACCAAAATAAAGTGGGGCAGTGGAGGAGGCGGGGGGATAGCCAGCGGGATGTGGGGTTAACTTACCTGTGCAGAACTCCTTGCTCACATTGTGGGGCACTGTGATCCGACGGTAGACAATGGGCTCTGACTCCAGGATGTTCTCATCGTGGCGGTACCGAGTAGGCCTCTCGTTTGGGATGCCCCGGGAACGGGTACCACTTCTCCTCTCATAGGTATCAATTTCCTCAAACACAGCTGCCTTGTCAAAAAGGGCCAGGTTCCCTTCAAAATCAAAATCTGTGTCTGGGATCTCCTCAATATCATCCCCAAAACACTCATCATCTTTATTCTTCATCTGGCCATTCTTTAAGCCACTTTTCTTTGGAGTTGCCTGATTTGGGTGCCTGCTACTAGATGACCCTGCAGAAAAAAACAGGGACTAAAGTCAGTATGCTCACAGAAAGTGCTCAGTGGGGAGCACAAATTACCACAAATCTCATGGAATAGTAGATTTCATAAAGTGCCCAAGTAACAGTGAATATGAAATAAGCAGTACTCCTGAAAATCTGAAGCTCTGCTCTTCATAAGGGAATTGGTAATGATCAAGGCTTTTTTGACAACTGACTATATCAAAAAAGTGGAGGGCAAGAACACAGCAGTCTCTCCACACAAGTCCAGGTGGTCTGATTCTGAACGTCCAGCCATTGATTAAGAGAGAAATAACCAGAGTAAAAGAAGGCCAAGTCCTCGTAACTTGAGGTTCAAAGAAAGATTTGTCCAAGTGGCTCTGAATTCCATGCTTACCAAGCAAGCCATTTTCTGATTTTTTAACTCAGTCTCAGGCTAGACCTCAGTAGGAAGGGAATCCCTGGGTTTACACAGATTCCAGATCTTGAGATGGATATACATCTGCCACTATAAGTTGATATATTTTGACTTACAGGCCTGTTTTTAGATCTTCTGGTTAATGTGACCTCTTTTCTTAAAATTTTATCACTCTGGGTTAGCAATTTCTGAACCATCAAATGATGACAAGGACCACACTGACATAATCCTGTAGAGGCCATATCAAGGTGCGTACCAACACCACAGCACTGAGGTCACTCTCTGTCTCTGAGACTCTCTGGCCACCACATGTCAGTCAACTACTCCTCCAGCAGCAAAGACCTCACAGAATTCTCCAAACCACGCCTTCCCAGAGAATCCTGAACTGAATTTATAGTTTGATCCCCATCTGACCACCCCGAAGGATGAACCAGGTGACTGGTATGCCAAATGGAACCTTTAACATAGTCTGAATAAATATAATGTACTTCCTTTTGTAAGACTGAGCGTCTCAATTTTTAAAACACTCAAGTAGAGGTTGGGATGATCATGAGCAAACCCCCTCATACAGATCACCCCTACTATACTGCTCTAACTTGTCACAGCAACTCCCTTCTATTCAGTGGACCACGGGTCAGGAGACCTAGGACTTAGTTTCAGTTCTGTTAT
Source organism: Bison bison bison (assembly GCF_000754665.1). Taxonomy (NCBI): domain Eukaryota; kingdom Metazoa; phylum Chordata; class Mammalia; order Artiodactyla; family Bovidae; genus Bison; species Bison bison. The sequence goes on along the minus strand of NW_011494753.1, from coordinate 8,839,137 downwards.
TAACATGTTATATAATCTTATATCTATCATCCAACTTCTCAATTTGCTTGTATGTAAAATGCTCACTGTGGTGCCCCTAACAGGGTTTCTAGTACACAGCAGTCCGTCAATAAATATTAAACGAATAACTCAACATCAGCAAGATTAATTACAATAATTATTCTGAAAGATGTATACTATACATATGTAACTCACGTTCTAAATCTTCCTCATGCCAAATATTGATATGGAAAAGGACTATGCTGCCAGTAAAGATGAGATTTAGGCCTCAGAGAAAAATCTAAGGCTGACCAAAATTATAAAAGGAAGGAAGAGTTGGCTGAGTCACTATAAAAAGCTGAGATTATGAATCACTGAGAAGCTTGTCAAAGTGTGGGTGAAGTTCTAGTTTCAATAATTTGACAAAAACATTTAATGAGAGCATTTTGTGAGCCACAGCTAAGTACCTGGAATACAGTACATAATCAAGACAAGTAACCCAAAAGGAAGGAGAGATATAATAATTAAAATACAATATAATGAGAAGTTTATATAAAGTGCTATAGAAACACGGATGAGAAAACAGAGCTGGATTAGGAATGGGAGAACAAGCATGAAAATACACGGTCAGGATAACACATTAGCAATATACGCAGGCAAGGGAAGAAACAGAGAAAAAGTCCAGTTTGCGAGATTATCATTGTACTGCCTCAATATTAAGTCAATATTATTAAATCAATATTAGGAAACAGGTCTTTGGCCCAGTGGTCTCTCTCCAGTGGTTGTGTGCACACCCAGGAGGGCAAAGGATGATGTGGGGAAAAGATACTGAGTATTTTATTTACTTTTTCTAACCAAAAAGAGGAAGAATTTAAGCCTTATGAACTTAAGGCACAGATGGAAATCAGCACCCTTAAGAAGTTTCATACTACCCAATCACTGGCAGTATTTGAGCTACCTGAAGAATGAGTGATGTTCCATAACAACAAGTGGATTTACATTGAAATGTTTAAACTATTGTAAAATATACATTACCATTTAAACCATTTTGAGTGTACAGTTCAACAGTATTAAGTACATTCATGTTGTACAACTATATACATTTTTAACTGCTGAAGCATACAAAAATAAGTGGCTTTAAAAGATACCTTAAGAAAAAAACTATGCAATAAAGATAATGCCAATAATGCAATCATAAGTGAACAAAAGAATGGCAGAGATAACACTTCCTCTATTCCTCTTACAGGCCTTCTTTAACCAGAGTGTTTTTAAAAATTAACCAGACCTAAGAAAATAGCCTCCAAAATTAAAAAATAAACAAAGTTATTCCAAAGATGAATCGATATGGATTACCACTTCACCCTAAGTCTATACTCTTTATCATAGCCCTGAGGCCAAATCCAGCCCAACCATCACCTGCTTCTGTAAATAATGTTTTATGGGTATATAGTCACATTCCTTTGTTTACATATTGTCTAAGGCTATAAAGACAAAGTTAAATGTTTGAGACAGAGACCTTATGGCCTATAAACCCTAAAATATTTAATATCTCACCCTTTACAGAAGAAGTTTGCTCACTCTGCTCTACATCATGCCTCTCAGAGGTATTTTCTACAGCTAAGACTGCCATTAAAATTAAAAAGAAAAAATATTTTTTTCTTGAAATTAACTGAACTTAACCAGAATTCTCTGACTCTGTTTTACTCAAGGTGTTAAGCCTGTCACTTGTCATTCAGATCTGCCAGCCAGCACCATGCCTACACCAGAAGCACACGCACACACACACACAAAACACCTCTGATGAATTAAAAATTCAAAACAACCACATCAAAAAACAAAAACCCCCAAACAAACAAAAAAAACTAAAGAGGTTATAAAAGAAAGGGCAACTTAAGACTAACTTATGAGAAAGAAAGGGAATCATCAAAAACTATGCCAAGCGTGTTGCGTGACTAAAAAGGACAGGAAGATGAAGTTGTCAACAACAATACAAGAGGGAGCATGAGGCAAGGACTTCAGAGGAAAGGAGTTCAGTCAAGTGCAGCATGAACTGACATTAAACTGTCCTGAACCTATCGCAATGACAGATGAAGACAAGCAATTAATCAATGGGAAAGAAGACAGAGGAAAAGAAACAAAACGGGAGATCATTTGTGGCTTGACCACAAACTACAAACATAACTCACAAACCCACAGTTCTTACTTTAGAAAGTATCAGGTATTTTCTCATGTTCCCGCTGAATACAGAACTTCCATTCATTCATTTGACAAAGATACACTAAGGATCAGCTATGCTCCAAATGCTTTTAAAAAAGCAGAGAGCAAAAAAATAATTTCCTTCTAAGAGGAAATACTGACATCACATATCAGCAAGAAAAAGATAAAGAGAATGTAAGGTAAATTAAAGGCAGGCTAACATGCTTAGTTGTCTCTTATTCTTCCCTTTCCTCATACTTAAAAAAAATACTGGGAAGTCCTAGGTGAATAAGCTATCTCAAAGTTTGGCTTACTCATCCCAAAGGGCCTGGCTCTGTATTAAACTGGCCTTTGGCCCCTGGGAGAGAAAAGCACTTCCCTTGGAAGAGATAAACAGTGCTTCCCAGATTTCTTTACCTTTCAATTACCAGGGCCAAGTGTGTGTTAAGACTAGAGCCTGGCCGCCTTCCTGTGCCATTTTGCTGCCAGCCTTTGGCACAGAGGCTCTTTGGCCATGAGAACTTATAACAAACCCATTGTTGTGTAACACTCAGTGCTACTTATTTATTGGAGCTTGTCACACACATATTGTACAGGGGAACTCTGTCCTGCACTTAGCACGCTAACGGGCACTTGAAGGTCAAATCACAAACGTTTTGGTGCCAGTCTCAAGGGCGTTTATGAGGAGGTTCCTGAGAGTATCTAGTACCTTCTTTTCAACTCCCAAATTCTAGACCCTAGTAATCAATCAACCTTGGGTTCCAGCAGCAGCACCAGGGTTTTCAAGTTGGCTGGATGTACGAAGCACATGCAAGGAGGTAATGAAGTCACATTAGGACCTCAGAAGGAGCATGAAAACTTAGTAAAAAATAATCTTAGGACCTTAGACGGTGGGATCACTGTTATATTAAAGAGACCATATACGAGGACTCAAGAGGTTTCCCTCTGCTCCCTGGAACTGATGCTCCGTTCACCTACTTGACAAATACTCGAGTGTTAGTTCAGTGACCACGGTTATAGGAACTATTCTTTATAACCACCCTCTCAACTCCCAACCTAAAAGAAGAGATTAAAATCTGCCTGTGCTAAATCTCTCATCAATGTTGGATTAGGTAACCAGAACCAACAAATCCTTCAACAACTCATTACTAACTTTGAAAGACAATAAAAAGCCAGAATTTATGAGAATTTATATTCTTATAGCTTTATCAATCTACTAGTCTCAACATCAATCTACACACACCAGAGAAAATATGATTTATAGCTCTCTAATGAAAAAAATACTTAATCTCCATTTCTCATCCATCAATGGAAAAAATCTACATTACAACTGTGATGGGAAGAAACCAATATACTTCCTTGGGATCCTTAAAATGCTACATAAATGCTAGATCAATCAATTCCAAGCAGACCTTTCTTCCTATTTTACAGGGTTCACTGATCAAATAAATAAATTTACTCTGCTTTCCATCACAAATCAATTCTGAGTCACATCCAATCACCAAACTCCCAGGCCACGGCCATCTTCCACACAAATCTGGATTCAAAAGAAATTTTTGGAAAGAGAACCCAACATTTTACTGTCCATGATCTCTTAACCTTATTTACATGCAGTAATAATCTAGGAAATGAGAATGGATCAAACAGCAAAAGCAAAAGAAGCATCAACCAACCAGAGTAATACTTCTGAGAGTGACCCTACTTTTTACTAGATCGGAGTGACTTGTTAAAGATCAAATAAATTACTTGTTTTGAAGTTAACTGTACTCTTTCAAAAGAGTTGCTATAAATGTTAGTATCAGGGGAAAAAAGAAACAAACTGATAGTTTCACCATATATCCAACAATCATAAAAAGTCCTGTCCACATAAAACCTGCACACAAATATTTACAGCAGCTTTGTTCATAATCACCAAAAGCTAGAAGCAACCAAGATGTCCTTCAGAAGGTAAATGGATAAACAAACTGTGTTATACCCATACAATGGAATATTATTCATCAGTAAAAGGAAATGAGCTATCATGCCACAAAAAGACAAGGATGAATCTCAAATAAATAATGTTAAGTGAAAGAAGCTACTCTGAAAAGGCTATATACTGTGTGATTTTAATTATGTGATTAGAAAAGGCAAAACTACAGAGGTAGATGGTAAAAAGATCAGTAGCTCTTTGGAGGGGGGTTACGGCAGGCAGTCAGGGAGGGAAAAAAGGACGGACTAAATAGGTGAAACATAGGGAATTCTGCTTAGTACTGTAAAGATATTAGATATAAGATATGTATTTGTTAAAACCCACAGAACTTTTTATAGAGTACAGAGTGAGACTTAATGTATGCAAAAGAGTGAGGAGTTTGGAGGATCCCCAGATGGGATGCAGAATGCAAGGAAACAACCTGTTATAAATACATGAAACAAATCAATGAAGGGAATGGGGGTATCCTTTAGGGTTAGTACTGTAATTCTGCTACATATACTGGAATTGAATGATTTAAGTCAGATGGCAGATAGTATGGGTTTCTCACAGCTGGAGGGAGAGGTTACAGATGAGGAGGAGCCTAGAATGATCCATGGATTAGACTTGGTCACATCATGAACTCATTTAGCTTAATCTAGTGGTGATGGTTTCCCTGGTGGCTCAGACGGTAAAGCGTCTGCCTCAATGCAGGAGACCCGGGTCCGATTCCTGGGTCGGGAAGATCCCCTGGAGAAGAAAATGGCAATCCACTACACTCATGTCCAGAAAATCCCATGGACGGAGGAGCCTGATAGGCTACAGTCCATGGGGTTGCCAAGAGTCGGACACGACTGAGTGACTTTAGCTAGCTTAGCTGAGTAGTGATGGTTACATATAGAAGTATTTATAGATATATGTATCTATGCTGGTTAAGTATATACATATATATTTTCCTGCTCTGTCAGCTTTTGAAAGGGTGACACCCAGTAGCAAGGAGCACATCTAGTACCTAGACAGCAGTTTGTAATACCATTCTCCAATAAAAGGAGACAGGACTCCTTGGAGACATGGCTAAGTCTAGGGCTGGGGCAGGAAATACAGAAGATAAACCTGGAGCATCTTGTAGTGCTAGATAGTAAGGAAGGCCTGGGGGAGGGGGAACCCATCCACAATGATGGGAGCATGTCCAAGGGACACAGGAGCCAACTGCAAGAGCTCACAGTGGCCAAAGTTGAAACAATTTGATTACCAAAATAAAGCGGTATTGAATTATAAACCAAAGTATAAAATAAACACTTGTAAGTCCACGGTGTTGTAGTTCAGTTGCTAAGTCATGTCCGACTCTTAGCCACCCAAAGAACTGCAGCCAACCAGGCTCCTTCCGACCATGGGATTTCCCAGGCAAGAACACTAGAGTGGATTACAGTTTGTTTCTCCAGGGGACCTTCTCCACCCAGGGATCGAACCTACGTCTCCTGCACTGCAGGTCTATTCTTTACCACTTAGCCACTAGAGAAGCCCTCTAAGTCCACACTGATAAAAATAAATAACAGAACAAATAAATGAGAAAGAAGAGACCTATCTCTAGTAGAGAAGGATTCCAAGTAACTTATGTAGCTACTCTGCATAACTCTCCACTCCCTAGGTGTGAGCTGCACATACTGACTCCAGAAGAGAAATCTGACACACACACAGCACCTCAATCAGGCAATCAACGTCAGCGTCAAAAGAAATACAAAGTGGGACTTCCCTGGTGGTCCAGTGGTTAAGAATCCACCTGGCAATGAAGGGCACATCAGTTCTACCCTTGGTCCAGGAAGACCCCACAAGCCATGGGGAAACTAAGCCCACGAGCAGCAACTATGAGCCCATGCGCTGCAACTACTGAAGCCTTCACGCCCAAGAGCCTGTGCTTCACAAGACAAGCCACCACAGTGAGAAGCTGGTGCAAAGAAACAAGAGAGTAGCCCCCATGCTCTGCAACCAGAGAAAGCCTACATGCATCGACCAGACCAAGGGCAGCCAAGAAAAAAAGTCGTATCATGTTGACGGTACATTGATATGATGCAATGAAAACGACACTATCTCTGTGTGTCTTCCTCCCCAAAACACATAACCCCAGTCTAATCATGACCAAAAAACATCAAATACCAATTGAGGAATATGCTACAAAATATCTAACCAGTACTCATCAAAACTGTCTAGATCATCAAAAACAGTGGAAGTCTGAGAAACCGTAAGAGCCGAGAGAAGACATGACTACTAAATGTAACGTGGCATGCTGGATGAAGCCTGTAACAAGGACAGTAGGTAAAAACTAAGGGAATCTGAAGAAAATATAGACTTTGGTTAATGTATCAAAACTGGTTCATTAAATGTAACAAATGTACCACAGTAATGTAAGATATTACTAATGGGGAAAATATGTAGGAAAAAATAAGTTTCAAATTGCCAATGAAGATTATCTTCCTGCATGAGAGATTATAAACTGCTTGAACATTCAAACTTTTAACAAACAAGTCAATTTTTTGCTAAAGAAAAAAGGTGGTTTTTTTGTTTTGTTTTAAATAAAGAATAAAGAAACAGAGAGAAGGTTAAAGTCTAAATGGAAAACATCATTTTCTATCCAAGCATTCGACAGTTTTTCAAAGGACAGAGAAGAATTAATAATTCAATTTCAGTCTCAGGTCAATTCAAATAGTTATTTAAGAAGCACTGAAGGAAAAGTGCCTTGAAATACCTTTTTTTTTAATTTTTTTTTCCCCAAAATTTCAATAGTTTATACTCATGGAAATCAGGCATCTTCAAAACTTTAAAAATGTTGGCTTCTGAAGGGCCACATAAATTTCTAGTGAATCTGTTATAATTCACTGCTATAACATTATTCCAGTAAATAGGTTAAAGAGCATACCTGACTCTAGTGAATTAACTATGCTTCTGTAATAAGCAAATGGCACTCAACCATTTGTCAGTAACACACAGAACTGGGCATCAGCACACATCAGTGTATGCTCTCCTTGGTGGGCTGGCAGGGACAGTGAACACAGTAAATTTAAAACTGTCAGTCTATCAGAAACTGTAAGATCACAGAGATGTCTAGGCCCATCCCTTCCTCTCCTCTGAGGATGGGAGTTAAACCACAAGAACAAAACATATTCAAGAATTCCCTTGAACAGCCTGAATGCAGGTTTAACTTAGACATCGCTACTACCACCATTTACCAGATCAAAAACAACATCACTTTTGTCTATGCGAACTCGAGCCAGATCACTGACATTTTTTGAAGGAAAAGAAGTGTTGGGAGAGGGCAAGGAGCGGGTGTGAGTCTCAAACAGCTAATTTCCTTTCCCTTTAACATCTTGAGGAAATAGCACGGGAATAAAAGAACCATGCTATATTTTTGCAAAACCCTGCCAGGATCTTTTTTCATTAGGGTAATAAAGGACTTATTTAAAGAACAGCAGTGGATAAGCGGACATGAAACACCAAGTTAAGAAAACACATTAACTTAATCCAACTTACAAGAGTTGTGCCGACGACGGAAGCTTTTGGACTGACTCAAGGATTCCGTGTGCCTGTCCACGTAGCTCTTTGAGCACTGTTGCTGCTGGGGAGAGATGGCAACATCTTGGCTCTTCACATCTGTCCTCTTAGGGATGTTCTGAGGGACACTGCTCGAAGAGGCTGGCTTCTTGACCAACTTGCCTGTGCCATTTTGATTGATACCAACTTGGCAACCAACACCAGAGGAGCCTAATTCTGTCTGATGAAGGTCTCCAAAATGTTGGGTTTCTCCAGGGCCTGGTATCTCCAGAATTTTTAATTCTGTAATGTCACCTGCCCTGAAATACATAAAAGAGTCCAAGTCTCAAAACTATAACAGTGATAACAGTGATGAAACTGAAATCCACAGCAAAAGCCACACCTTTGGAGGGCTTCATTTCAATGAGTAGTCAAAGGCAAAACCTAAAAAAGATGGTGGCGTACTTAAAGACAAGACTTAGCCACCAACATTCAACAGACACAGCACTGACCTTTAAAAGAGACCTGTTGCTACTCATGTATATGGAATCTAGAAAGATGGCACTGATGAGCCTATTTGCAGAGACACAGACATTGAGAACAGGCATATGGACACGGCTGAGGCGGGGAGGGAGGAGAGGGTGGGGTGCGTGGAGAGAGTAACATGGAAACATACACCACCATATGTGAAACAGACAGCCAATGGGAATGTGCTGTATGACTCAGGGAACTCAAACCGGGGCTCTGTAAAACCTAGAGGGGTGGGATGGGGAGGGAGGTAGGAGGGAGGTTCAAGTGGGAGGGGACATAGGTAAACCTATGGCTGATTTATGTTGACATTTGGTAGAAACCAATATAATACTATAAAGCAATTATCCTTCAATTAAAAATAAATAAAAATTTTTAAAAAGAAACAAAAAATAAATTAAAAACTTAGAAAAGGAAAACAAAAGAGACCTATTGTTAAGGGAGTGGGAGACGGATGGACTGGCATTTCAGGTTAGTAGACACAAACTATTACATATGGATGGATGGACAACAAGGTCCTACTGTACAGCACAGGGAACTACAGTCAAAATCCTGGGATAAACCATCATAGAAAAGAACACAGAAAAGAATGTGTGTGTGTAACTGAGTCACTTTGCTGTACAGCAGAAATTAACACAACACTGCAAATCAACTATACTTCAATAAAGAATAGAGAGACCTATTGTTAATCATAAAACCATCATTAATATCTTAGATTTCTATAATGCTTAATGGCTTTTTTCATTCATTTACTTACCTGCTCACTCAAAAGGTATACACAGAGTACTTACTATGTATGTGGTAACCCCTGTAGCAGGAGTTGGGTATATAAAGATGAAAAGCAATATATGCTCACACAGAACTTGAAGTCTAGTCAGCAGAAAATTCAAGTAGGTAATCAAAAGTGTTGAACACTATGACAGAGGTGTGTACTGGGGACTAGAGCCCCCAAAGCAAAATACATGTTAGTCTGGTAGAGATGGATGAAGCACTTAAGCTGAGCCTGGTTGGGAAGGGAAAATAAGAGTTGGCCAAGCAGAGTATGGGAGGAGAGGGGCACCTTAAGCCAAGGCTCAGAGACTGAGGCCATGTGAGGAACTGCCAATGTTACTGTTGTTACTGTAAATGTTATAGTGTTACTAAAGAGACAAATGCTTGTAGAGGGCCATCAGGAGGTAAGGCTGTAGAGAAAGTTAGGGATCAGATCACAGTCACACTGGATTTTTCTGGTGGCTGTAGGAACAGCAAGGAAACTAGAGACAGGGGCACCTGTTAGGAGACGAGGCAGAAATAAGAGGGGATGTATACAGCAAGTGACAATGCAAAGAGAGAAAGGAGGATGGAACCAAAAAAACATTTGGAATCCAAAGAATTTGGTGACTAACTGAACATGAAGATCAAGAGAATGAAGAATTCATTACGATTCCTAAGTTTCTAACCTGGGTGAAAGGTGTCATTAGGGCAATACCGAGTGGCAAATGCAAGGTGTGTGCAGAAAGGGGAGGAGTGTTTTTACTATGGGGGAGGCCTCAGAAAGTTAGAAAGTGATGAGAAGAGAGACAGTATAAAGGCTCAAAGTGAAGACACAAAAGAAAGGGGCAGGGTCTCAAAGGATATAGAAAACGATAACACATAAAGCATGTGTGATAAGGTTAGCCCTGAACACAAAGGGTATATCTTCTGTGAAGACTTCAGAGGAGGTAAGCAATAAGGATGGATACACACCTACAGAAAAGGTTAGGTCTGGGTGTTGTTTAGGAAGTCGAGGAAGCTCTTTCCAGAAAGTCTTTTTTTAAAAAAACGTTAAGAAAGGAAGGTTTCTGTGAAACTTGTGAAAAGAGAGATGTGAAGACAACATCTAAGCTTGAGATCTGTTGGCAAACACTAAAGAAAAATACGTTCCTAGAGCTAAGGACTTTAGCTACTAGCTAGAGTGTGTCTCTGGAGATAAATTATAATACAAATCTACAAAGAGAGATAGTTATGTGGGGGGACAGGGTGTGGGGGGGTGGGGAATCAATAAAGGCCTCACATATAAGAAAGAACAAATAATACAAAACTGAGAAAGGAAATCTGAAACCGTAGAAGAAAACAGAAAGATGATTCTAAATTTGACACATTTAAATATAATATTGCATGTCTGACAGAGATAAGAAAAATGTTTCACAAACCCTGAATCATCAGCTGAAAGCTAGTTACTACACAAAGTCTCTGCTGAAACAGCAGTAGAACTAGAAGATCTAAGGTTGTAAAATCTCTCCCCTGACAAAAGTAGTCCTATGCAAGAGAATACTGGCAATGAGACCTAGGTCAAGCTCCATAGACCACCAGACTGGATTTGAAGAGTCAGTTAGGACACTCACCTGAAAGTGACTTCTGGCACAAGGCACTTCACTCCATTGTGGAAAGGCCGGGTGAGAGAAATGGTCTGGCTGACCTGATCCACTGCTGACACTCTTCCCTGATAGACACCCAAGCTATCTCCACAGTTGATGGACACAATACTGCCCAGCCAATCTGTAGCCATGTTTCAGATGTGAGATTGCCGTGGAGAGAAGGAATCATGCAGTGTACCTTGAGAAACAGACAAATCTTCAGTAAAATTTAGAAAACATTATATCAGGTTATGTAATAGGTGCTGCTTAATAACACATATTCTATCACAACCTTAACTGAGGTAATAAAGCAGTAAAAATCAAGCTTTTTTTTTCCCACTAGGAGTAAGCATACTGATGAATAAGCAATATTGTTATGTATATAGTTCTTTTAAGTACTTTCAACCATATGTACTAGCCATTTACCCAGACATCACTTAAACGATAATGAAAAATCCTGGACAAAATTTGTTTTTGAAAAGTTGACTGAAGACATTACAGAACACTAAACCTAACAACTACGGGACATACATTCATTTCCAGTTCACCAACATATGCTGGGCCTTAAACTAGTACCAATTCATTTCAAAGGACTGAAATCTGACAGAGTATACTTTTTGTCCAAAACCAGAATTAAATTTGAATTTGATAATAAGATTTTTCAAATCTCTCCAAATAACTGTAAATTAAGCAAAACACCTCTATACAACCAATGAGTCAAAGAAGAAATCAAAAGGACAGTTAGAAAATAGTCCAAAGTCAAGGAAGATGAAAATAGAACATACCAACATGTGTGGGATGTGCTTAAAAAAGTGTTTGAAAAGAAATTTATTGGGAGAGGGAGAAGGTGGGATGATTTGGGAGAATGGCATTGTAACATGTATAATAACATATAAGAAACAAATCGCCAGTCCAGGTTCGATGCAGGATACAGGATGCCTGGGGCTGGTGCACTGGGATGACCCAGAGGGATGGTACGGGGAGGGAGGTGGGAGGGGGGTTCAGGATGGGGAACACATGTACACCCGTGGCAGATTCATGTTGATGTATGGCAAAATCAATACAATATTGTAAAGTAATTAGCCACCAATTAAAATAAATAAATTTAAATTAAAAAAAACCCCAAAATTAAAATATGCAGAAAAAAATTTATATATTTATATTTTCTAATATAAATGCTTATATCAGAAAGGAAGAAAGGTTTAAAACCAATGATTGAAGCTTCCATCTTAAGAAACTAGGCAAAAAGGAGCAAATTAACCAAAGGTATTAGAAAGGAACCAAAGAGTAGAAATCAATGAAATAAGAAACAAGAAAGATACACAAAACCAAAAATCTGTTCTCTTGAAAATATCAATGAGGCTGATAAATCCCTACTAGACTAACCAAGAAAAAGACAGAGAACATATATTGTCAATATCAGGAATGAACAACAGACATCACAGGCATTAAAAAGATAAATTTGACAACTCAGATGAAACAAAGAAATTCCTTGAAAAACAAATTACAAAAGTGATACAAGTGTAAAATAGACACAATCACTAACACAAAAAAGCTAGAAATAGACCCACACAAATATGCCTAACTGATTTTTGACTAAGTGGAAAAGTAATTCAAAGGAGGTAATGCAGCTTTTAACAACAAATGGTAACGGACAAAAACTACCAGAACTGATAAAACAAATTCAGCAAGGTGACAAGACACAATTAACATACAGAAACTGGCTGCATTCTCTACACTAACAGAGAAATATCAGAAAGGGACGTAAACAGACAATCCTTTTTAAAAATCACATCAAAAGAGACTAAAAATAAAAACAGGAGTAAACCTCAGCAAGGAAGTGAAAGATGCTGAGAACTACACAACACTAATAAAGGTAACTGAAGATGATTCAAAGAAATAGAAAGAAACCCCATGCTCTTAGACTGAGAGAATTCATATTGTTAAAATGGCCATAATTATCCAAAACAATCTACAGATTTAACGTGATACCTATCAAGTTACTCATGACATTTTTCACAGAACTAGAACAAATAATCCTAAAATTTATATGGAACCATAAGAGACCCCAAATTGCCAAAGCAATCCTGAGGAATAAGAATAAAGGAAGAAGCATAACCTCCCAGACTTCAGATAATACGATGAAGCTACAGTAACCAAAACAGTGTGGTACCGGCACAAAAACAGACCTGTGGGCCAATGGGAAAAGGCAGCCCAGCAAAACCCACGCCTATACTCGGTTAGTCTTTGACAAGGGAGGCAAGAATATACAACAGGGAAAAACAATCTCTTTGGCAAGTGGTGTTGGAAAAGTTGGACAGCCGCATGTAAATCAATGAAGTTAGAACACACCCTCACATCGTACACAAAAATAAACTCGAAATGGCTTGAAGACTTAAACATAAGGCATGACACCATAAAACTTCTAGAAGAGAACACAGGCAAAACATCCTCTGACATAAATCATACATTCTTAGGTCAGTCTTCAAGGCAATAGAAATAAAAGCAAAAATAAACACATGGGACCTATCAAAGCTTTTGTACAGCAAAGGAAACCATAAACCAAACAAAAAGATGACATACAAACTGGGAGAAAATATTTGCAAATGATGTGACTGATAATAGCTTAATTTCCAAAATATACAGACAGTTCATACAACTCAATAACAAAAAACAAACAACCCAATCAAAAAATGGGCAGAAGACCCAAATAGACATTTATCCAAAGAAGAAAGAGAGATAACCAACAGGCACATGAAAAGATACTCAATATCACTAACTGAGACATGCAAATCAGAACTACAAGAAGTATCACTTCACATCAGTCAGAATGGTCATCTTCCAAAAATCCACAAACAATAAATCCTGGAGAGGGTATGGAGAGACAGTAACCCTCCTATACTGTTGGTGGGAATGCTCATTAGTACAGCCACTATGGAAAACAGTATGGAGGTTCCTTAAAAAACTAAAAATAGACCTACTCTATGACCCTGCAATCCCACTCCTGGGCATATAACTGGAGAAAAACATGATCTGAAAAGCAGCATGCACCCAAATAGTCACAGCACTGTTTACAATAGCCAAGACATGGAAGCACCCTAAATGTCCATCAACAGAGGAATGGATAAAAAAGATGTGGTACAAAAATACAATATATTAATCAGCCATAAAAAAATAAAATAATGCAGTTTGCAGCAACAAGGATGGCCCTAGAAAGTGCCACACTGAGTGAAGTAAGTCACACAGAGAAGGAGAAATATCGTATGACAGCCCTTATATGTGGAATCTGAAAAGAAATGGTACAGATAAACGTACTTAAAAACAGAAACAGACTCACAGACTTTGAGAACGAGCTTATGATTGCCAAGGGCAAGGATGAGGGGAAGGGATAGTTAGGGAGTTTGAGATGGGCATGTACACTGCTATTTTAAAATGGATAACCAACAAGGACCTATTGTATAGCACATGGAACCCTGTACAAAGTTATGTGGCAGCCTGGATGGGAGGGGGGTTTGGGGAAGACTGGATACATGTATATGTGTGGCTGAGTCCCTTTGCTGTTCAACAGAGACATCACAACATTGTTTGTTAGTCCACTATACCCCAATACAAAATAAAAAGTTAAAAAAAAAACCCAATTGAAAAATGGGCAGAAGATCTAAATAGACATTTCTTCAAAGAAGAAATAGAGATGGCCAACAGGCACATGGAAAGATGCTCAACATCACTAATTAGAGAACTGCAAATCAAAACTACACTGAGGTAACACCTCACATTAGTCAGAATGGCCATCATTTAAAAGTTAACAAAAAATTAAATGCTGGAGAGGATATGGAGAAAAGGGAACCCTCTTGCACTGTTAGTGGAAACATAAGTTAATACAGCCACTATACAGAACAGTATGGTGATTTCTTTAAAAACTAAGACTAAAACTACCATATGACTCAGCAATCCCACTATGGGTATATACTCTGAGAAAACCATAATTCATAAACACACACGTACCCCAATGTTCACTGCAGCACTATTTACAATAGCTAAGACATGGAAGCAACCTAGATCCATCAACAGATGAATGGATAAAGAAGTTGTGATACATATACACAATGGAATATTACTCAGCCATTAAAAGGAACGAATTTGAATCCGTTGAACTGAGGTAGACAAACCTAGAGCCTATTCTACAGAGTCAAGTAAGACAGAAAGAGAAAAACAAATATTTTATATTAATACATATCTATATGTAATCCTGAAAATGAAAGAGGAGAGTGAAAGAGTTGGCTTGAAGTTCAACATTCAGAAAACTAAGATCATGGCATCCGGTGCCATCACTTATGGCAAATAGATGGGAAAACTGTGGAAACAGTGGCTGACTTTATTTTTCTGGGTCCCAAAATCACTGCAGATGGTGACTGCAGCCATGAAATTAAAAGACGCTTACTCCTTGGAAGGAAAGTTATGACCAACCTAGACAGCATACTGAAAAGCAGAGACATTACTTTGTCCACAAAGGTCCGTCTAGTCAAGGTTGTGGTTTTTCCAGTGGTCATGTATGGGTGTGAGGGTTGGACTCTAAAGAAAGCTGAGGGCCGAAGAATTGATGCTTTTGAACTGTGGTGTTGGAGAAGACTCTTGAGAGTCCCTTGGACTGCAAGGGGATCCAACCAGTCCATCCTAAAGGAGATCAGTCCTGGGTATTCATTGGAAGGACTGATGTTGAAGCTGAAACTCCAATACTCTGGCCACCTGATGTGAAGAGCTGACTCGTCTGAAAAGACCCTGATGCTGGGAAAGATTGAAGGCGGGAAGAGAAGGGGATGACAGAGGATGAGAAGGTTGGATGGCATCACCGTCTCAATGGATATGGGTTTGGGTGGACTCCGGGAGTTGGTGATGGACAGGGAGGTCTGGTGTGCTGCGGTTCATGGGGTCGCAAAGAGTCAGACATGACTGAGTGACTGAACTAAACTGATATGGAATCCAGAAAAAATAGTACTAATGAACCTACATGCAGGGCAGGAACAGAGACACAAACATGGAGACAGACTTGTGGACACAGGAAGGAAAGGAGATGGTGGGAATTGAGAGAGCAGCAGTGAAACATTTACACTACCATATGTAAAATAGTGGAAACTTGCTGTGTAACACAGGGAGCTTATCCTGGTTCAGTTCAATTCAGTCGCTCAGTCGTGTCCGACTCTTTGCAACCCCATGGACTGCAGCACACCAGGCCTCCCTGTCCATCACCAACTCCCAGAGTTTATTCAAACTCATTTCCATTGAGTCAGTGATGCCATCCAGCCATCTCATCCTGTTGTCCCCTTGTCCTCCCATCTTCAGTCTTTGCCAGCATCAGGGTCTTTTCCAATGAGTCAGTTCTTTGCATCAGGTGGCCACAGTATTGGAGCTTCAGCTTCAGCATCAGTCCTTCTGATGAATATTCAGAACTGACTTCCTTTAGGATGGACCGGTTGGATCTCCTTGTAGTCCAAGGGACCCTCAAGAGTCTTCTCCAACACCACAGTTCAAAAGCATCAATTCTTCGGCACTCAGCTTTCTTTACAGTCCAACTCTCACATCCATACATGACTACTAGAAAAACCACAACTTTGACTAGATGGACCTTTGCTGGCAAAGTAATGTCTCTGCTTTTTAATATGTTGTCTAGGTTGGTCATAACTTTTCTTCCAAGGAGCAAGCGTCTTTCAATCTCATAGCTGCAGTCACCATCTGCAGTGATTTTGGAGTCCAAGAAAATAAAGTCTGTCGCTGTTTCCCATTGCTTCCCCATCTATTTGCCATGAAGTGATGGGACCAGATGCCATGATCTTAAGTTTTCTGAATGTTGAGTTTTAAGTCAACTTTTTCACTCTCCTTTTTCACTTTTATCAAGAGTCTCTTTAGTTCTTCTTCGCTTTCTGCCATAAGGGTGGTGTCATCTGCATATCTGAGGTTATTGATATTTCTCCCAGCAATCTTGATTCCAGCTTTTGCTTCATCCAGTCTGGCATTTCGCATGATGTACTCTGCATGTAAGTTAAATAAGTAGGCAATTGCAGCCTTGACATATTCCTCTCCCAATCTGGAACCAGTCTGTTGTTCCATGTCCAGTTCTAACTGTTGCTTCCTGACCTGCATATTTCCTAAGATTTCCCAGAAGGCAGCTCAGGTGGTCTGGTATTCCCATCTCTTTAAGAATTTTCCACAATTTATTGTGATCCACACAGTCAAAGGCTTTGGCATAGTCAATAAAGCAGAAGAAGTTTTTCTGGAACTCTCTTGGTTTTTTGATGATCCAACAGACATTGGTGATTTGATCTCTGGTTCCTCTTGCCTTTTCTAAATCCAGCTTGAACATCTGGAAGTTCACAGTTCACGTACTGTTGAAGCCTGGCTTGGAGAATTTTGAGCATTACTTTGCTAGCATGTGAGATGAGTGCAATCGTGCAGTAGTTTGAACATTCTTTGGTACCGCCTTTCTTTGGGATTGGAATGAAAACTGACCTTTCCCAGTCCTCTAGCCACTGCTGAGTTTTCCAAACTTGCTGGCATATTGAGTGCACTACTTCCACAGCATCATCTTTTAGGATGTGAAATAGCTCAACTGGAATTCCTGTCACCTC
>NW_011494753.1:8789007-8821863 GCF_000754665.1 Bison bison bison | reverse complement strand
TCATCTTTTAGGATGTGAAATAGCTCAACTGGAATTCCATCACCTCCACTAGCTTTGTTTGTAGTGATGCTTCCTAGGGCCCACTTGACTTCACATTCCAGGATGTCTGGCTCTAGGTGAGTGATCACACCATTATGGTTATCTGGGTCATGAAGATCTTTTTTGTATAATTCTCCTGGGTATTCTTGCCACCTCTTCTGAATATCTTCTGCTTCTGTTAGGTCCATACAATTTCTGTCTTTATTGTGCCCATCTTTGCATGAAAAGTCCCTTGGTATCTCTAATTTTCTTGAGATCTCTAGTCTTTCCCATTCTACTGTTTGTCTCTATTTCTTTGCTTTGATCACTGAGGAAGGCTTTTGTATCTCTCCTGCTATTCTTTGGAACGCTGTATTCAAATGGGTTTATGTTTCCTTTTCTCCTTTGCCTTTAGCTTCTCTTCTTTTCTCAGCTATTTATAAGACTTCCTCAGACAACCTTTTTTTGCCCTTTTGCATTTCTTTTTCTTGGGGATGGTCTTGATTACTGCCTCTTGCACAATGTCATGAATGTTAGGTCCACGAATCAAGGCACATTGGAAGTGGTCAAACAGGAGATGGCAAGAGCAAACATCAACATTTTAGGAAATCAGAGAACTAAAATGGACTGGAATGGGTGAATTTAACTCAGATGACCATTATATCTATTACTGTGGGCAAGAATCCCTTAGAAGAAATGGAACAGCCGTCATAGAAACAAAAGAGTCCAAAATGCAGTACTTGGATGCAATCTCAGACAGACAGAATGATCTCTGTTCCTTTTCAAGGCTTAACCTGGTACTGTCACAACAGGCGGGGTAGGGGTGGTGGGATGTTCAAGAGGGAGGAGACATTTTTGGAGTTTAACCTGGTATTCTGTCAAAAATTAGGTTTAGGGTGGTGGTGGGGGTGGGCAGGAGGTTCAAGAGGAGGGGATATATGTATAACAGATGATTTATGCTGTTGTACAGCAGAGACCAACACAACATTGTAAAGCAGTTATCCTCCAATTAAAAACAAATTTTTATAAAAGCACTTCCAATATTATCTCCTAGAAACAGTATTATCACTATTAGATTACTTATCACATTTTCTTTATTGATTGCTTTTTGTTCCTATCTGCACACTGCACACATCATCTCCCAATGTGAGATGATGTATGAGAAACTCCTTTAAGGACTCAATGTTATTACTAATGTGAATGACTAAATTTCTGATTATTTTGTTAAAATGTTATGGGTAATAACCAAATTATCCATATTATCTTCGGGTATAAAATGCACATTTGTGCTCCATCTGTGTTTCTACTTTTTTACATTAAAATTTCAAAAGAAAAAAAAAGATGTTTAAATATATGTTTGTGTCGCATTACTCATATGCAGTTGAATGTTACTCAGCCATAAAAAGAATGGAATAATGACATTTGCAGCTACACGAATGGACCTAGAGATGATCATACTGAGCAAAATAAGTTAGAGAGACAAATACCTTGTGATATCACTTGAATATGGAATCTAAAATATGCTACAAATGAACATATCTATGAAACAGAAATAAACTCACAGACACAGAGAACAGCCTTGTGGTTGCCAAGGAGGAGAGCAGGTGGGGCAGGGAGGAACTGGGAATTTAGGATGGGCAGATGCAAACTATTATATATAGCATAGATAAACAACTAGCTCCTACTGTACAGCAAAGGAACCATATTCACTGCCCTGTGATAACCGTAACAGAGAGAAAGTGAAAAAGAATGTACATGTGACTGAATCACTTTGCTGTACAGCAAAAATCAACACAACACTATAAATCAACTCTAAAATTTTTTTAAGTTGAACAAATTATATAAATAAAAGAAATGAAAGGGCTGCAGTAAAAATGTCAGATAAAAGATTAAGGCAAAAACATTAAAAGAGTTAATTCATGCCTAAACAATGTATATTATTACTGAGGGTACAACTCACTAATAATATATATTGCTATAATTTTCCATTGAGGTAATTTGATTATGTCAAAACATAATATAGAACATAAAACAGGTATATAAAATATTCAAGAATAAATTTTTAAAGTCAATAGAAGAGAATTAATACAATCTTCTGTAATGAATCAAGCAGCAAAACAAATATTTTTAAAAATAAACAATACAGATACTGAGTTCAATAATCTTATCAGGCTTTGTATCTCCAGTGAAGGAATACACATACTGTATACCTGGCTTCAGTTGTTAGGACAAATGGTAATGGATATTCATCAGCAGAAAATCAACCCTGATCTAAGTTTCATAATTTATATACACATTTACTCAAAATGGGTCATAGACTTAAACGTAAAATGTCAAACTATAAAACTTTTAGGAAAAACGTAAGAGAAGCCTTCAAGATCGAGAGTGAGGCAATGAATTCTTCGACTGGACACCAAAAGCACAACCTATTAAGGAGAAACTGATCAGACTTCTTGAAAATTAAAAACTTTCATTCTGCAAAAGGATCCTTATTAGGAGGCTTTTTAAAAAAAGTTACAGGCTGGAAAAAAATATTTACAAATCACATATATGACAAAGACTCATGACCAGTATCTAGAATACACAAAGAACTCTTAAAATTCAGTGATGGAAAAAAAAAATCCAATCCATAGTGGGCAAAAGACACAAAACACATTTCAACAAAGAACTATACAGATGGCAAATAAGTACATGAAAAGATGTTCAACATCATTACATTAACCACTAGGGAAATGCAAGCTAAAACCACAATGATACACTACATGCCCACTGCTGCTGCTGCTGCTGCTGCTAAGTCGCTTCAGTCATGTCCGACTCTGTGCGACCCCAAAGACGGCAGCCCACCAGGCTCCCCCGTCCCTGGGATTCTCCAGGCAAGAACACTGGAGTGGGTTGCCATTTCCTTCTCCAATGCATGGAAGTGAAAAGTGAAAGTGAAGTCGCTCAGTTGTGTCCAACCCTTTGCAACCCCATGGACTGCAGACTACCAGGCTCCTCCGTCCATGGGATTCTCCAGGCAAGAATACTGCCCACTAGAACAGCTAAAATAAAAAACACTGACAACACCAAGTACAAGTAAGGATGTGGAGAAATTGAATAACTCATACATTCATACATACTCATATATTCATACACTGCTGATGGAACTACTAAATGGGGCAGCCATTTTTTTTATTAAAAAAAAAAAAAAAAGCCTAAACACGCAGACATCTCTGGTGGTCCAGAGGTTAAGAATCTGCCTGCCAATGCAGGGGACACTGAGTTTGATGCCTGGTCCAGGAAAATTCCACATGCTGTGGGGCAACTAAGCTCATCTCCACAACTCCTAAGCCAGCACAGTACAACCACAGAAAGCCTGCACACAGCAACAAAGACCCACTGCAGCCAAAAATAAATAGCCAAAACGGAGGCTATAAAAAAAAAAAAAACACCTAAACACGCAACTCACATGACCCAGCAGTTGCATGACTGGTCATTTATCTCAGAGAATGGAAGACTTAACTCACAAAAAAACCTGTACTTGAATGTTTATATCAGGTTTACTTCTAATAGCCTCAAACTGGAACAGGCTAGATGACTTTCCACGTGTCAAAGGTTAAACACAAACCATGGTAGGAGAAAAAGTGAAAAAAGCCAACCCCAAAAGATTACATTCTTTACGATTCCATTTGTGTAATATTCTTGAAATGACAGCTATAGAAATGAGAAGAGAAGAGTGGTTCCCAGGAGTGAGAGAAGGGGCAGAGACACAAGGAAAACAGGGATGGCTATAAATGAGCAACATGAGGGATCCCTGTGGTTAGGGAAACATTCTGCATCTTGACCATATGATGTCAATATCCTGGTATTGACACTATACTATTGTTTTGCAAGATGTTACCAATACGGAAAACCAGGCAGGATATATGGAATCTCTCTGTATTTTCTTATAAATACATATGGATCTACAGCTATCTCAAACAAAAAGGTCAAAAAAAAAAAAAAATCAATGTCTTCTACCACATTAACAAAGCAAATGAGAAATCATGTATGATCACGTCAACAAATGCAGAAAGATAATCTGACAAAATTCAACATCATCCATGATATAAAAAAGGAGCAGTGGCATCTATAAAACAATTATAGATAACATCATATTAATGGTGAAACAATGAATTCTTTCCCCCGAAGACTGGGACAAGGCAAGAATACTCTCACCGGTTCTGCTTCTTATTCAACATTATATTACAGGTGTTAGCTACTGCAATAAGAAAAAGAAATAAAAAGCATAAATATTGGAAATGAAGATGTAAAGTTATTTTTATTTGTAAACTTTATTGTTGACTGTGCATGTAGAAAACCCTAGGGAACGTACCCCCCCACACACACACACAAAAATCCTACTATATGAAACTTTAGCAGGGCTTCCCAGGTGGCACTAGTGGTAAATAACTGTCTGCCAATGCAGGAAACATAAGAGACACAGGTTCGATCCCTGGGTCGGAAAGATCCCCTGGAGGAGGATATGGCAACCCACTCCAGTATTCTTGCCTGGAGAATACCATGGACAGAGGAGCCTGGTGGGCTACAGTCCATGGGGTTGCAAAGTGTTGGATACGACTGAGCGACTTCACTTTCACTTTAATATAAAAGTTAAAACAAAAGCTACTGGGGTGGGGGGTGGGGGGTGGGGAACAGAACACCTAAGTGACCTTAGAGTAGAGAAAGATTTCTTAGACAAAACAGAAATAAGTAGTACTAATCATAAAAGAAAAAAATCTGATGAATTAGATTTCATCAAAATTTAAAAGTCCTGCTCATCAAAAATCATCATTAAAGAATACAAATTGGAAGAGGTGTTAAAAAAAAAAGACGCTGGGAGGCAACTAGAGCAGTCTATTTAAGAGACAGTGGTAAGCTGTAATAGGTAGAAGCAATGGAGAAGGGAATAAGTTGAGATTCAAGACCAAGACTGATACAGGTGATGGTCTGAATTTGGTAATGATTTAATATAGTAATAGGTAACAGAAAGGGGGGGGGAATAAGAAAATAAAATAAAGAAAATATTATTAAGAAAATAATAATAATAATAAGAAAATAAAATTAAGAAAATAAAAGGTGAATGGAACACATGTAATCCCACAGCTTTTACACACATACATCATACTGTGTAGCAATAGCAGCAGCTAGTATTTATTGCTCATTTACTATGTCTCAGGACTGAGTTAAAACTTTAGGGGCCTTCTTTAGGGCCCTTCAATCTTCATGACAACCCTATGAGACAGCTACTTTACTAACCCATTTTACAGATGGGGAATTTACAACAGAGAGATTATGATGGATATTTACACACTTGTAATCAGAGCATAAAGGCAGCTTCTTAGCATATTCTCCACGTGTATGTGCTATTCCACCGCATTCACATATCAGTTTTTCTCTCAATGGACATTTAGATAATTCAATTTTTCACAATTATAGTTAATGCAGCAAAGATCAATTTCATTCAGTGCTTACCTTGAATAATTTTCTCAGGATAAAGCCTCAGTCAGTCAAAAGGTAAAACCACCTAGGTTTGATTACAATATACCATAGTAGAAAACTATCTTTTTTCCAAAACAAATCATTTTCAATTTTTTTTCAAACGAAACCATGCTCTGGATGGGTTAAGATAATCATACATTTAAAACAAAGGTACTGTAAAAAAAAAAAAATTTAGGGAGGTATTCCATATAATCTAGCCCCATTTCAACATCATCCCAATGAAGGCTACCTCCAAGGATCAAGCATTTCAAGAAAACTCCCAGATTTATGATGGTAAAAAGATGTTTCTGCCCTCTATTATAACCACACCAAAACAAGAAAAGAAAAAAGGAAAGCCACAGTTAAGGAGAAAATATTCCCAACAGATAAGATCCAGAATATATAAGGAATACTTACAAATAAATAAAAAGAAAACATCAGTTTTTTAAAGCAGGCAAAAGAAGTTATACAAATAGTCAATAAACATACGAAAAGCTGTTCAACATCATTAGTTTATCAGGGAAATGTGAATTGAAACACAATGAGACACCCAAATGTCCAAGATGGATGAATGTATAAACACTCCATTAAAATAGAGTATCATTCAGTGTTAAAAAAGGAAGGTTCTGATATATGTTACAACATAGATGAACCTTGAAAACATTAAGTGAAAATGAAATAAGACACAGAAGGACATATCTTGTATGATTCCGCTCACAGGAGGCATCTAGAACAGTCAACCTCACAGGGGCAGAAAGTAGAATGGTGGCTTCCAGGGGCTGGGAGAGCAGGAGATGAAGTGCTACTATTCAAAAGGTACAAAGTTTCAGTTTGATATGATAAAAAAGTTCATGATGGTGATGGTTGCATGACAATGTGAGTGCACTCAATGCCACTGAACTGTACACTTAAAAATGGTTAAAATGGTAAGTTTTGTAATGTATACTTTACCACAATTTAAAAACTGTTAAAATGATACATTTTATCATTTTGTATGATAAAGTATACATTTTATCATACAAAATGATAAAATGTATACTTCATCATACAAAATGATAAAATGTATACTTTACCACAATTTAAAAACTGTTAAAATGATACATTTTATCATTTTGTATGATAAAGTATACATTTTATCATACAAAATGATAAAATGTATACTTCATCATACAAAATGATAAAATGTATACTTTACCACAATTTTTGAAAGTGTTAGGTTGGGAAAAGACCACCATAGATACTATATCCACTGCTGCTGCTGCTAAGTCGCTTTAGTCGTGTCCGACACTGTGTGACCCCATAGACGGCAGCCGACTAGGCTCCTCTGTCCCTGGGATTCTCCAGGCAAGAACACTGAAGTGGGTTGCCATTTCCTTCTCCAATGCATGAAAGTGAAAAGTGAAAGTGAAGTCGCTCAGTCGTGTCTGACTCTTAGCGACCCCATGGACTGCAGCCTACCAGGCTCCTCTGTCCATGGGATTTTCCAGTACTATAGATCAAAAATGAAAGCACCAAATGTCTGTGATAATGCAAAGCCCTGGAACAACTCTTAACTGCTGATAGTGTAAAACGATACAAGCACTCTGGAAGAGAGGTTGGCAGTTTCTTATAATATTAAATATATATCTGTGACCCAAAATTTCCTTTCTAGGATTTACCCAGGAGAAATAAAAACATATATTAACAAAAAGACTTGTACACAAGTGTACAAAGTACCTTTATAACAGTCAAAAATTGGAAACAAGGAGAAGAGAGGAAACAAATCATGGTATTAACTACACCACAGAACACCACTTAACAATAAAAAAGAACAAACTACTTACTCGACTAATACAAGGTAGATGATACTCAAAAACTGAAAGTCACACAGATACATTTATATGAGTCTATTTATAAGAATTTCTACAAGAGTAACTATAGTGAGAAAAATCAGAAGTCTTCCACCTATAGGTCAGAAAATTGACTAGAAAGAGGCAGAGGGACTTGTGGGGTAATGAAAATGTTCTTTGTTTTTACTGATGCAGTAGTCACAAGATTATACACAGCTAGCAAAATTTACTGAATTGGGCATTTAACATTTGTGCATTATTACTGTATGCAAGGTATATCTTAATTTTTTTAAAAAAGGAGGGAAACTACATGCAGCCAACATAACCTGTATAGTATGACACAGAATATTTAGTCATTCCTTCAATAAGAAGAGGTTAATTTCCCAGAAAGGTTTTCCATAAAACATAAAGACGAAAACTCACACACTGGATAATGCCGGCAAAGATTTCTATTAGGCATCTCATAAATGTCCAAAACCAAATTTTTAATTTCTTTAGCCTAACACTCAACATCCCCCAATTTGTTCCTTCCCAAGCTTTTTTCACTGCTTTTCAGGTGGCTCAGAAGTAAAGAATCCACCTGCCAAGGCAGAACATGTGGGTTAGATCCCTGGGTTGGGAAGAGCCCTTGGAGGAGGAAATGGTTACCCACTCCAGTATTCTTGCCTGGAAAAAACCCATGGAGAGAGGAGCCTGGCTGGCTAACAATCCCTTGGGGCGGGGGGGGGGGGGGGGGGGGGGGGCGTGTCACAAAAAGTTGGACACAACTTAGTAACTGAGCCTCAAGCTTTTCCCATCTCAATAAATGGCATCAACATATACTATACTGCTTATACAAAGGGGAAAAAAAGTCAGGAGTCTTCTTGATTCCTTTCTTTGTCCTTCGTCCCATACATTCATCAATAAGTCCTATTGTCACTACTTCAAAGATAAGTCCATCTCTCTCCATCTCCACTGCTACTTACCTACTCTAAGTCACTATCATCTCATAATTGCAGCAGTCCCCTGTTATATCTCTGCTTCGACTTCTGCCCCTCTAATTCTTTCTCTACACTGCAGCCAGAGCAAATTTTAAAAGGTAAATCAGTTGTCATGATTCTGCTTAACTTCCTTTCCATAGACTGCAAGCCCTACACAATCTCATTTCTATTAACCTCTACAGACAAATTCCCTGGTGGCTCAGATAGTAAAGCGTCTGCCTACAATGCAGGAGACCTGGGTTCGATCCTGGGTGGGGAAGATCCCCTGGAGAAGGAAATGGCACCCCACTCCAGTACTCTTGCCTGGAAAATCCCATGGACGGAGAAGCCTCGTAGGCTACAGTCCATGGGGTCGCAAAAAGTTGGACACGACTGAGCGACTTCACTTTCATAGACAACTTCATCTCTCACCACTCCTTTTCCCTGTTCTCCAGACAAATTGACCTTATCACTGTTCCTTAAATACATCAAGCTTGTTCCCTGCAAAATTCTGCACCAGGTATTTTCAGAACACTCTTTCCCCAGTTACATGAATGGCTAGTTCTATCTCGTCTTTCAGTTGCCTTCGAAAATGTCACCACACCAAAGAGGCCTTCCCTGGCTACCCAATTTAATGTGGCTAAACTCTCTATCACTCTCCAACACTTTCTGTTATAATTTCAAAATGACTCACCATATGAATTATCTTATTTATATTGTATGTGTCACCCCAATAGAATGGAAGCTCCAGGAGGGCAAGGGACCTTGTCTGTTTTGTTCAGACAATAAGATTGCCTAGAATGGAAAAGGAACTCAGTAAATATTAATTCAATCAAAGGAGACATAATAAACCTGACAGAAGTTAATCACTCAAAATCTAGAGTTATCTAAATATCTATATCTAAATGCCTTAGCTCTCCTTGGAAATGGTTCCAAAAACACAATATCCCTAAGCGTATTCTATGTGAAATTCTATGTAAGATATGAAACCTAACACTGTTCTACACACAAAAGGAAGTCAGCAAGCAGCAGGTGACATAGGGCCTTCCCTGGTGCTTAGCGGTCAAGAATCCACCTGCCAATGCACCAGACCCGAGGTTGACCCCTATGTCAGTAAGATCCCCTGGAGAAGGAAATGGCAACTCACTATTCTTGCCTGGGAAATCCCATGGACAGAGGAGCCTGAGAGGATACAGTCCATGGGGTCGCAAATAGTCAGACACAACTTAGCAACTAAACAACAATAACATACAATATTAAGCATAAAATGAAACACTGGCTTAGCTGTTCCACAAAAAAAAGAAATAGAACAGCATTTTAAACAGTTTCAAATATTAATTTCAGAAATATATCTACATAAAACATAAGTCTAAAAAAAGAAAAACAGTAGAAATATATTTAAAGGAGCATAAAAAGCACTCCTTCAGTTAAAAAAAAAAAAGAGGACTGTCTCAGTAGAAACACAAAAACGTAAAGACAAACTCCGGTAGTTCTCTATTTAACTGAGCAAGTATCACAAAACTATGCTGACAGAACAGACAATAAAAGAAACACTGCATCAGCAGGCTCATCCATAATTTTTTTTTTTTTTACTACAGAGTATTTCAAACATATACAAAGGTAGACAGACCAGCATAATGAACCCCACATACCCCTCACTGAGTTGCAACAATTATCAATTTATCTCAAGGAATTTAAGAAATCAAATGAATTTCCAATGCAACACAATTTCCATGACACTGATGACAGAAAAAGGCACAAAACACCCATGATTTTATGCTTATTTTCCCGTTCCTGGTTGACCTTTGTCTACTTAAAGCCACAAAATTATGAAGTTCCTTTCCTATCATTTATACTCCACCATAATCCTACTCTGATGCTTACTTTAGATTGATGCAAAACGAAAAGTTGTAACTGGAATTTTAGAAATGCCAGAAATCAATCAGATGGGAGAAGACTTCTATTTCTCCATTCAACATATATGTTTAAGACACTCACTACACATACAAGTTTATATTATGTCAATAATAACTAATAAGTAGGATTTTTAATAGTTTTAAAGAAAATTTCTTTATTAACTGAAAACAGTAAATCTAAAACAAGTGGAGTGCCAACATATGGATTTCTAATCAGATGAACACACTAAGGGAGAACACACCCAAATCAAGACACAGTATTTTGGACACCCCAGAAGGTTCCACTGTGCTCCCACAAAGGTAGCCATTATTCTGATATCTATCACAAAAGAGTCATTTACCTGTTTTTGAACTTCATATAAATGGAATCATAAAAGTTCTCTCAAAGCGTTGGCTTCTTTTGCTCCATGTTACATCTGGGAGACTCACCTTGTTGCATGTAGCAGCAGTTCATTCTTTCTCGTGGCTATATAGTATTCCATTACATAACTATGCCTCAAGGTATTTATCCATCCTGCTCCTGATAGACGGACTATTTCCAGTTTGGGGGCCATTATGAATAGAGAATTAAACAGTTTTGTATATGCCTTTGTAGTGGACAAATGTACCCATTTATGCTGGGCATATTACGAAGCAGTAAACACAGGTTCAATCCCTGGGTTAGGAAGATCACCTGGAGGAGGAAACAGCAACCCAGTCCAGTATTCTTGCCTGGAAAATTCCATGGAGAGAGGAGCCTGGCAGGCGACAGTCCATGGGTCGCAATGAGTTGGGCACGACTGAGCAACTGAGCACACTAGACACAGGCTGATCCTGCTCAAACGCTATTAGGATTTCCAGACTACCAAATGTCGCACTATGAGACACTACCGAATCACTTTTCTTGTAAGAAGCCTTTAGATAACAAAGTCAGGTAGACCGAAATGGTCTTCCACTCATCATGCAATTAAAGTAGTTGTCAGAAATGATTCAAAAGCAATCAGCTGATTACAGAGCTACAAACTTTCATCTCATCCACATCTGACAGAACTCTTCAGCATTCAGATCCAATCCTTTGATCTGCTAAGGACAATTAAATCGACAATTATGGATAAGTGGTTAGTTATGGATTTCTGAAAAACTAGATATCTATGTAGAAACGTGTCTATAGAATCGAAAGCTTGGAAATGACAGAGATCTTGAAAGAAAACATCTACTAGTATAATCCTAGTACTAAGTCCCTATCTTCCACAAAAGGCAGCATAGTGAAAAAGCCATGGACTTCTGAAGTCACACATTAAAGGCCAGAATTATGAGCAAATTATCCTAATCTGAGTCTCAACTGTCTCAATTATAAAATGGGAAGTAGAGTTGACCCTCGAACAACATGGGCTTGAATGGTACAGGTCCACTCAAAACACCTATTTCCTTCACCAAATACAACAGTACTACATGATGGGCAGTTGCCTGAATGTGAGATGCAGAACCGCAGATACAGAAGAACCATGTATAAGGAGGGCCGACTATAAGTTATTCTCAGATTTTCAGTTTTGCAGACAGTTGGAGGCCCTGGCCCCCAATTGTTCAAGAGTCAACTGCATACCAATTAAATGATCTCATAGAACCATTGTGAAGATTAAATGAGATAATCTATATAATTTTTACCATATACCAAATTTTATTTCAAATGTCTCTCTCTTTTTTTTTTGGTGTAGCTTGCAGGATTTTTGTTCCCTGACCAGGGATCAAACCCATGCCCCCTGCAGTGGAAGAGCAGAGTCTTAACCACTGGGTCACTAGGGAAGTCCTACAAACACCTCCTTTTCACAGAAGGAATACTGGCCAAATAGGGGATTCAAGTCATGGCCCTAGAAAATTATACCATGAGGGTCACCTTCCGTCTCACCTGAACAAAACTACAAAAATGCCTAAATTACCTCTACAACATCTTGGAAATGAAGTCTCAATCTTCAAAGTGGAATACACACATCTTTAGGAGTACACAAAGACATGCAAGCAAGGGAATCAACTTCCACCCTACTCTATCATAAAGCTGATCTGCCCAGGTATCAAATAAAGACTTTCAACCATAAAATGTATTACTTTAAAACTGGAGTCAGAAAACTACACCCATGTACCAAATCTGGCCCACTACTACCAAAGCAGTACTGGAACAGAACCTCGTACAGCTCTCTGCTTACCGTCTGGGGCTGTTTCTGCACGTCAATGAGAGACCTGAGTAGTACTAACGGGGACCGCACGGCCCACAAAGCCTACCAGCAAGCCCTTTACAGAAAAAGTATGCTGACTCCTGTTTTAGGATACAATTCTGTGGGGTGCATACAAGTTCAAGAAGAAAAATAAGAAATGGACAAATTCCAAGAAGGATAAAATTACCAAAACTGACTCAAAAAATTTAAAAAAATCCAGACAGACCTACACCAAGTAAAGAAATTGAATAAGTAGTTTAAAAACTTCCCACAAAGAAAAGCCCAGGCCCAGAGGACTTTGCTGGTAAACTCTATCAAATGTAAAGAAAGAAATAATTACCAATTCTACATAAATTCTTTCAGAAAACAGCAGAATAACATTTTCCGACTCATATTATGAGGGTAATTTTACTCTTGATACTGAGTCCAGTCCAAAGACATCACAAGAAAAGGAAACCTCAGACGAATATTCCTCACAAAAATTTTTAATATCAGCAAATTGAATTCAGTAATATACAGAAAGTAGGATACACCAAGATTCAACAGAATCCATTCTAGGAACACAAGACTGGCTTAACATCTGAAAATCAGGTAACGTAATACACCATTTATACACAGCCATATCTTCGAGGGCTTTTATATATTAAAAAGGTTATCTATATACTTTTAAAGCGTCAAATTACTATTAGATTTAGAAAACTCTGTATTTATTTTTCAAAAGTCAATATTTACAACCTAACAGAAATTACATACTAAACCATTTTCAATTAAATGTTTAAATTACTTAAATTTAAGATGACCCTTCCATTTCATTAAACTACACTGGGCAAATATTGAGATTAACCAGATGATACTCTCTTCACTTCATTAGGCAACAAATTTGATAAGAACACTCTTCAGATAAGGCTTCAAATACATACTGCATATAAAAAAGTGACAGAGCCTCAATATCGATCACCAAATTCCCAGCTGTAATTGTATCCATAAACAAATTCCTACACACAGATGCCCAAAGTCATGACGTCACCTAATTTAACCACAATAGGGCAAATCTCCCACCCCATCTCACCCACCAGGTCACCAGAAAAGACTCAAATGCCTTGCCAAAATTCGGACACATTATCATTACAGATATTGTACTCCTTTCGGATACTAATATGGACGTCGTGTCCTGTTGTAGTTGATAACAGATAAATGCCGTATCTTCCACCTTGCATTACTTACAAATCTTGGACTCTCAAGAATCTTAAACATTTTCTAGTCCAACGTTTTTCAAACTACAGGTCTTTAGCAGTCAGACCCATTACAGGTCAGAATCAGTTTAGTGAGTTACAATCAACTTTTTTTTTCTTTCAATGAAATAGAAAATGTCAGAGGGTACCACATACATAGAAGGCAAAATTTTATTTCCTGTGTACACACTCTACGCATGCAGGGGTCACAAAGAGTCAGCATGCAAAATACATTAACTGTGGGTCATAGGTCAAAAAAGTTAGAGACACTCTATTAGTCCCACAGTCCTCAAGAAGGCTTCAACAAAAGATTCTTAGTACTCAAAGAGTTATGTTTTTTGTAACCATTTCCAATTCATACAGAGAAACCAAAAAATAGGAATTCTGTGCTCAGTACACTTAATCTTCCATTCATAAATAAAAGACTAGAATCTATCTGAGGTTTCCAGTTGAAACAGTGACCTGCTCAGAGGCAGTCACTTAAGTTTTGATGGGATTACGACCTTTATTTGACAGCGCAAACTGAAATCAGTTGTCTGTGGCTAGGAAAGAGAACAAAAACCAATCTGGGTCTCGAGATCCACATCTGTAACGGCAGGAGAGGGCTGTTTGGACTCCTTCTACCTCTGAAATTGGGAGGTTTGTTGACAACCAACTGGCCAAGCAGGTGAGGACTATGCCTCCCCCACACCAAAACACTTGAACCATTCAACAAGTCAATTACTGATCAATTCAACCAATATCACACAAAGAGTACTGATAATAAGAAACTAAGACTTACACTAACAACAGTAAAGAATCAAGGGGACGTAAGTCTCCAGGAATAGCAGAAGCTGCCCCCTGCCAGTTATCACTAATTTCTCAGCCACCCTCTCCTCTCAGACTCCAGTTCATCTCCGCCCGCCCCCCTCCCCCACCCCCGCTATCTGTCATGGATGTGGTACTCGCGTTCTTCCCTGCCACCGTTCTCCACTGTGCAAAAGGAAACACGCAGGGAGCAATGAGGGGGTGGGCTGCAGGAGCCATTAACGAAGCTAAACTAAGAGCCTAGGCCGCTAATGCCTCACACCTCCCACAATTCCTCGACTGCTGAGAGTCCCGTTCCCTCGACCTCCACCTCAAACCATACCCCGGAGGCAAGTCCTAGTAATGGGTCCCCGCGCACCCGAAGCAGCCCCCATCTCGAACCCACCGCTCTAGAAGTCTGCAAGGCCTGGAAGCACGAAGCCTAAAAGCAAACTCTCCGGCAACCCCGGAAGACCCCTGCCACGAGCGCCCACCAGCCACCCGCCCCCCCCGTCGCGCCTACCTCTACGCCACCGAGCCTACGCCTCCTCGGTTCACCACACCAAGCCTGCCCCCGAAGCCACCGCAAGACCCCTGAGACTAAGGGTCTTCACACCCACCCCCACAGCCGCGGCCGCCGCCGGAAGCGCCTTGCGTCTCCACGCCACCGTCGTGAGGTCACTTCCGGCGCGACGCTTCAGAACCCGGGGGCGGGACGCCCGGGAAATTTGAGAATTTGGAAACATTAACTACTGGGACCAGCTTTGTGGCCTTCCAGAACCGCGCCTGCTGGGCCTGGTTCCCTGTGCCCCGGCTACCTATATCGGGTGGAGTCTGGGTTCGAGTTGGAGTCCTGCCTGCGTCCCAGGCTCGGTTGCTGGGGAGTTCTCTTCCCTCTCGTAGTACTGATGGAAAGCTCCGACTTTCCTTCCAGTTCCTCTTACGCTAATCGCCGAACCAGAGCCGAAGACTTTGGCTAGGAGACTGCCTCTGTTCTCATGGCCCCTATTCTCGATCAGTTGCAGCTGTGGGATGCAATTAGTAGGCCCCCGTGACGGATTAAAGGAAAAAAATATTCCCTTCGTGGTCTTCGTGGTTGATCTTCAAAGTTTATCAGCTTCAGCCCGTTTTGGGCTTAGTGTCAGTCAATCTGTGCTTGAATACCTTTCCCCACTCCCATCCCTAGTACTCAGTACATGGGAAAGTGCCACTCTCCTTCCTGTGGCATTTTAGAGTCTCGGTCGCCTTGATTTTGAAAAAAGCAGCCGTTTAGGATCAAGACTGAATGTAATGAGGAAGTTTATAGTTGGCAAGGTCGTCTTGAAGCCTGACACCTGGTTTAGGAACCACTGCTTGAGCAGGCAGCATAGAGGAGGGCAGGGGTTCCAAATCTGGCTGTGCAAAATAAGTCGAAGAACTTTAAATTTTTTTCTGTTTTCAAGAACTGTCCCTTTCCTTCCTCCGACACTGAAGATTTTGTTTTAGTAGGTCTGGAGAGTCCATGGCATCTGTTATTTTAAAGGTTTCTTCCAGTCAATTCTTAGCAAACCAAAGTTTGGGAACCCCTGGTGTATCAGACTCAGAGTTGAGTCTTTGCTCTACCTTTTCTTTTTAATTATTATTATCATTTTACAAAGGAGCTGTACCTCTCTGGAAATAATAGCTAACAGTTACTGTGAAATTAATGAGATTTGCTGACCATGATTGATATTCCACATACACACACCCAAAAGTTTGTTAATTTTCTTGTGCCTCCCTTTGGTTATGGTTCTATGCACGTGTGCTACGTCGCTTCAGTATAATCCACTCCAAATTATTTTTTAAACGCACAGGAGAATCAAACTTTCATCTTGTTTTCTGTAGCAAACACTGCTGTAACCCCAGAGGTCAGTTGGATATTATGCCTACTCTTGCATCCCCATCACCTTGCACTGCTGCTGCTAAGTCGCTTCAGTCGTGTCCGACTCTGTGGGACCCCATAGACGGCAGCCCACCAAGCTCTGCTGTCCCTGGGATTCTCCAGGCAAGAGCACTGGAGTGGGTTGCCATTTCCTTCTCCAATGCATGAAAGTGAAAAGTGAAAGTGAAGTCGCTCAGTCGTGTCCGACTCTTAGCGACCCCATGGACTGCAGCCTACCAGGCTCCTCCGTCCATGGGATTTTCCAGGCAGGAGTACTGGAGTGGGTTGCCATTGCCTTCTCCAATCACCTTGCACAGTGCCTGCCAAATAGTAGGTGCTGAAATAAGTGTGTATTGAATGAATGAAAGGATTGTCCAGAGATCCTCTGTATAGACTTTCCCTGGAGTTCAAACTGGGAGTCTCTAGTCAGATCTGAGTTTATCAGCCACTAAACTTTGGAAAAGATCAACAACTGCCTTAATTCTACTAAATGAATTGCTCTGCTTAGAGAATTCTGCTGTATTGTTTTGGAACTTTGACCTCATGGAAAGATCAATCACCCAGACTTTTAAGTTTCTTAAAGCTTTTAAGAATTATTGAGTTTCTCCTTTGATCTACAGAGAATGGCAAATACATTCAGAATTGGAATGGAGAATCATTGTTTCACACAGTTTTACACAAATGGTATCTTTTCTCAGCAGAATTGGGGATGTTCATTAATTGCACAAAAAATTCAGATTAAAGATCAGCATCTTATAGAGTTAGGGAAGCCAGGGAGTCATGCTATAAAGTCCTTCCAAACTCCTTGTCCTTGCTACAACCACCATATATACAGACTGACTCAGTGTGTTAAAACTGAACGCTAATTGGGACAAGAAATACACATGATGTGCCTGAAACATACTGTTGTACAAGATAGCAAAGAAGCTATCAAAGACTACTACATTTTTGTTAAAATAACTCAATGCCAACTTGAAGAGGCTCCCATTGGTCAAAAGTAGGACAGTTTGGACATCAATAATAACAATAGAAATTCATCAAATATATTAAGATCCATGTGTCACTAATGATAATTTTTGAAAACTTAATTTGAAACATATTTAACTGTACACCTGGTGCTCTCACTCCTATTCAAAAGAAATGAAAAATCTATATTAAAAAAAAAATAGTACACGAATGTGCTTGGCAGCCTGAGAGTGGCAGTAGGCACTACCATCCCAGGACAACATTTTGGCATCCAGAAAAAGTTACATAGAGTTTGGAAGAGGAGGAATCCAGGCTGATTACAACAGAGGCACTTTTTATGGTTATACCCATTTGAGGATTATCATCTGCAAAAACAATGCTAGAAATTGATCTCAGAACTCCTCTATCTTATAGCAATTGAT
Source organism: Bison bison bison (assembly GCF_000754665.1). NCBI lineage: Eukaryota > Metazoa > Chordata > Mammalia > Artiodactyla > Bovidae > Bison > Bison bison. The sequence goes on along the minus strand of NW_011494753.1, from coordinate 8,804,147 downwards.
AGCATATAAAATTGCTTATTAATAGCATAGAGAAACAGTATTTTTTTTTTAAGTACAAAGACTTTCCTGGTGGTCCAGTGGTTAAGAATCAGCCTGCCAATTCAGGAGATAAGGGCTTAAATGACTCCAGGTCTGGGAAGATTCTACATGCTGTGGGACGACTAAGCCCATGCACCACAACTACTGAGCCCACATTATAGAGCCTCATGCTCCACAGCAAGTGAAGCCCACGCAATGAGAAGCCCACGCAGTGCCGCTAGAGAGTAGCCCCTACTTGCCACAACCAGAGAAAGCCCACACACAGCCATGAGGACCCAGCACAACCAAAAATAAAATTAAAATAAATTTAAAAATATAAATAAAATTTTCATTCCATAGTTCTTTGATTGGTTCAGTAAACATTTGTAGAGGAGCTGCCTACTAAGTGTCCTGCACTGTGCTAGGTACTGGGATAGGAATAAAGCACTCCTTTCAAGGTGCTTACATTCTAGAAGGAAAAACAAAGAATTACAGATGAGCATGATACAAAAGCACAGAGCACCAAGAAAGCACATAAAACAAGGAAGTGGGAGAAGCAGACACAGACAGGGGAGCACAGGGTTTCCTAGATGTGACATCTAAGCTGATGTACAAAGGATGAACAGGGATTAATTAGGTGAAACTTGGAGAAAGATCATTTCAGTAAAGGGAGAGTTACATAGAAGGCCAAGGAAATGTGCGTTAGCACAGCCCACCAGGGAAACACAAGGAGTTCAGCTTGGAAGGAGCATAAATGTAAAGGGAGGAAATGATGATAGATCCAGAAAGTTAGACAGGAGCCAGATCCAAGAGAGCCTTCCATGCCATCAGGAGCTTGGATTTATGCCAAGGGCAATGGGAAACAAATGCAGAATTTTAAGCAAAGAAATACCCTGGTAGGACTTATGTTATGGAGAATGGACTTAAGAGAGACAAAACTGGTGGGAGTGATATCAGATGAGAAATGGCAATAATTCACACTAAGGCATTAGCAAGTCAGGCTGATAAGGAGAAGACAGTTTATAAAGATGTTTAGGAGAAATAGAATCAATGCCTAGGTTTATGGCTAAGACAGAAGATTGTTTGATGGTGCTGTTTGCTCAGATACTGAACTGAAGAGGATGACAATCTTATAGATAAGCAGTAAAATGATAAATTCTGTTCTGCTTATGTTGCGTTTAAGATACTGTGGGAGCAGCTGAAATCCTTAGATTTGGGACACTGGTGGCCTTGCCCTTGACTCACTCTGGAGGTAGCTTCCACTCTGATTTTCCTTGAGCCAAGACTTTTCTGTGGTGTTCAAGTGACAGACTGCTCAGAGCTCACACCCCTCCTTCCAGACCTGCTTCATTTTGCCTTCGCAAAATTCCCTAACTGTCTCCCAAATGGCTCCAAGCCCACTTTCAGCCTGTAGACAAGCCTCTTCCCCAGGCCTGTCCTCCTGATGGTGAACCTCACCATCATACAATGTCCCCAAGCCCAAGGAGTAGCCAGAAATGGGACTACTTGGGAGAAGTGAGGCTGAAGACTGGAAATTCAGGCTGAGATGAACACACCTGTGAACCTGAGAAACCCTCACCATAGAAGGGAGCAGGAAGGAGAGAGGAGGGGGATAGGGACCTCCGTGTGTCCTCTGGCCCTGGCCATGCGCATGCCAGGAGTAGGTCATTTTACAGTCTGGAACGTGTGGCCATCTGGTGGGAAACTGGATATATAGATCTGGAGCTCAGGAGAGAGATACGACGTTTAGAATTCATCAATAATCAGGCAGTAATTGAATTTCCAATAATGGAGTATCCAAGGATAACACATAACATAAAGAGGGTCAAAGGCCAAAGACAGAACTTCGAAGCACACCAACATTTACAGGATACACACAGGAAATAAGTGTTTTGGGGATAATGTTTTGTAGGTAAAACCAGTGAACAGCACCCACTTGCCTTTCCTGACTATAGGAAGGAGAGATTGTTTTAACAAGACTCGCTTCTGCCTTAATGTGCTTTTGGCCACCCTAACAGTCTCTATCAAGGATATCAACCATCAGAGAATTAAACAAAGTCTTAGGTCAGTAACAGCACAATACTCATCTATAGTTCTTGACTTGACAGTACCTGTCATGGAGTTCTAGAATGGTAGAGATGAAAGGAAACCTTTGAAATTATCTACTTCATCCCCCATTGTATGGGTAAGGGCTTAGCAAATTAATGGTGGATTCAACATTGGAACTCGGGTCTCCATGACTTATATGTAGGCAGAACATGTCCCAGTCTGCCTAAAACAGTCCCAGTTCACCCCTGTTACTCATAATAATTATTATCACCTACCTTTATCCTTAAATATGTTCTGGTTAGACAAAAAATTCCATAGTCACCTTATTTATATAGCATAAATTTTAGGGCCAAGCAAGCATTGCTATTTATTTATATGATTATTTATCTTTTATGTGATCTCAAAGGCTTAAGTGTCTTAAACTCTTACACATCATTTTATAAGTGAGGTAACTAACATGTGAAAACAGGTTCCAGACCATAAAATGCCAAACAAAGATCAAGATTAAAAATAAAAACCTTAGATTAGGCAAGAGTTTCTTAAATATGACACCAAAAGCCCAACAACAAAAGTCAGTCAGTTCAGTCACTCAGTCACATCCAACTCTTTGCAGCACACCAGGCTTCCCTGTCTATCACCAACTCCTGGAGCTTGCTCAAACTCATGTCCATCAAGTCAGTGATGCCATCCAACCATTTCATTCTCTGTCGTCCCCTTTTCCCCCCGCCTTCAATCTTTCCTAGCATCAGTGCCTTTTCCAGTGAGTCAGTTCTTTGCATCAGGTGGCCAAAATATTGGAGCTTCAACTTCAGCATCAGTCCTTCCAATGAATATTCAAGGTTGATTTCCTTTAGGATGGACTGGTTTGATTTCCTTGCAGTCCAAGGGACTCTCAAGAGTCTTCTCCAACACCACAGTTGAAAAGCATCAGTTCTTCAGTGCTCAGCTTTCTTTATGGTCCAGCAACAAAAGTAAAAATAGATAAGTTGCACTTCATCAGAACAAAGGGAAATTGGGGCTTTGACGGACATATCAAGAAAGTTAAAAGATGTCCCATAGAATAGAGGGAAATATTTGCAAATTATATATCTGATAGGGCTATAGTGTCCAGAATAAATAACTCTCACACCTTAACAACAATAAAATGAACAACTCAATTTAAAAATGGGCAAAGTACTTAATAGACAACATCAAGTCTATCATGGAAGTTAATGGGAAAATGGATTTATCTCATAGGACTTTGTCTCACCCTCAAACTTGTAAATTCCTCATTTCATTAAACAAGAACTCCCCAAGAAATGAATCCAGATTTGACAAGGGATAGTTTTGCATTTTGGCTGAAATCATCTAAGAATTGCCTTCCCCTTCTATCTCATTCTGATGAAATAAACTCAGGAATCACTGCAGATGAAGTTGGACTTGGAGGATCATCCCAAGGAGTCTGTAGTCAACTCCTACCACTAGAAACCTCTCTCCCTCAATGCAATGTCCTCTCTCCTCCTACACCTCTCCCACCACACCCTGTAATCCTTACCATGTCCTTGGTTTTCTCTTTTAAACTTCTTTCCCAGTGTCTAAATTAGAAAGAATTATCTTAATTTTTTTAATGAGTCAGGGATAGATATTGAGCAAAGAACAGAGGGCATCTAGAGCTGTGGTGGATAATAGGGGAAGGTGTGTTGCCCATCTGAAAAGACGTTCAAGAAGAGAACAGGCAGCAACTGTCGCTGGCCAGGCCCCAGCTTCACCTGAGGCCCCTCCTAGCTCCAGCCGTCAGCCTCTGTGTCCTCCCCTTTCTTCCATTTCTGGGATCCTCAGAGAGAAACCAGCTCAACAACAATTGGCCTTTTCAGATGCTGCCACTGAGTTGCCACTTCTTCCTCCAGTCCTGGGGCTTTCAATAGCTTCAGGAACATCAGCTTCACAACTCTCAAGTTCCCAGGCAAGACTAAGGGTTGCGTGCAGACACACTCGTGATTTTCCTCATCTGGTCCTGTGAGCCAACTATTAAAATGTTCAGGAGAGGCAATTTCACTGTGCAGACACATAGGTGGACCCAAAAGAAGTAGGGGAGGAGGTTGGATGGGAAAGCCTCCCAGCTCACCAGGTCTAACAGTCCACAGTCAGGGCTTCCTTCCAGGTTTGTTGAGCTCGTGGGGACTTAGAAGCTAGGTGTCCTCCCCAAGCATATTTCAAGAATCAGACTACTGTGCAGAATGTTTACGAGTTCAGGACACTTGTGCGTGTCCCCCATATCTCAAATAAGTGAGCACTGCAAGCTGTCTATCTTCTTGCTCTCCTCCTCACTACCACTCACCTCACAGCCATATCCTGATACATCTGATGCTCTCCTTGCAAGGGAAGTGTTAGGAAAAGAGGGAAGTAGATGAATAATTTCACATACAGGGTAAAAACATTTGCAAAAAGTGATAAACCCAAGAATGCTCTGTTTCACAAGTTTGCAATTTCTTTTTTAAAATGTATTCATTTATTTACTTGTCTGTGCCAAGTCTCAGTTGCAGCATGTGGAATCTTCAATCTTTGTTGCAGTATGTAGGATCTTTTTAATTTGTGGCATCGGAACTTCAGTTCCCATGCAACTTCAGTGGCAGCATGTGGGGTGTAGTTCCCTGACCAGGGATCAAGTCCAGCCCCTCTGCATTGGGAGCATGGAGTCTTAGCCACTGGACCACCAGCGAAGTCCTTCTTTCTTTGTTTTCTTTTTCTAAAGTAGATTGAGAGTATTCTGTGAAGGAACCACCAAGAGATGCTCAGGAAAAGTCCCAATAGGGAAATATATCTTTACTCATCACCCAATCCTTTGGAAAGATCAGATAGAGGTGTGAACAAGAGAAAAGTTAGCCCAGAGAGGAAAACAAGATGCTCCAAATCACCCATAAAGTTATCAGAGAGGGTCTGACTAATGAACAAGTATTTATGGTATGCTAACCATGTGCTCAGCCCCAAAGCTAGAAACTGGGATGGAGGCAACAAAGAAATAGGCCTGCCCTAAGGAAGCTTATTGGAGAAGGCACTGGCGACCCACTCCACTCTATTATATTCTATTATATTCCTCAAGTCTTCTGTCTGCTTAGCCCATGATCCTGGCATATTCCTTGCCAAAACATAGACCCCTATACTCTCAAGCTTAAAGAGAAATCTGATAGAGGTTAATACTGTCTGTGCCATTCTAAAGCTTAGTGGACATTATGGAGGCAGCTGTCTTAGGTCGGTCAACTCCAGGGCCCCCCTGGGAAGAGAAGCATCCACTCCCCAGTGCCTCCTCCTTCTACTCTCCTCCAGCTTTCCACCACAACTTTCTGTCTTGTGTCTCTGACACTACAACTATTCCTACCCCTCCTTACATACAATACCACTAACCTTTATGTTTACTTTGCTAACTTATCAGATCATATCCTCCAACAACATGACTTTCATATCTACCACTTTGAACTCGGCATATTTCTAATATACTCCACAATACCACCAAGATATTGCTACAAACTCCAAAAAGTTCAGATCTGTGTTTGGCTAATGCTATATAAATGGGAAACTTAGTTATGGCCAGCCCACAAGGATTCCTCTACCTGTGTTCCTCCTTTCTTATCCCCATAATAAAAGGCTTTCTATGCTGCTTAGCAACTCATGCCCTGCTCTCTAAGGTTTCTATTATCATTACTACAATGTTGCCTTAAAATGATGACAAAAAGCCACAGAATCAATTGTTTTGCATTTTCTTAAATTCCGTATCTTTCTATTTGGCATCCATTGGTTAATTATATTAACTGTGTTTTCTTCAGAGAAGGCGATGGCACCCTACTCCAGTACTCCTGCCTGGAAAATCCCATGGATGGAGGAGCCTGGTAGGCTGCAATCCATGGGGTCGCTAGGAGTCGAACACGACCGAGCAACTTCACTTTCACTTTTCACTTTCATGCATTGGAGAAGGAAATGGCAACCCACTCCAGTGTTCTTGCCTGGAGAATCCCAGGGACAGGGGAGCCTGGTGGGCTGCCGTCTATGGGGTCGCACAGAGTCAGACACAACTGAAGTGACTTAGCAACAGCAGCAGTGTGGCCTCACCAGCTTTACCATAATATATCCAGTATACACATTCTTAGAATAGGTAAGAAGTATCTCATTTTGTAGTTAAGAAAATGTAACATGAGGGGACTTAAGTCACTTACTGAGGATCATACAGTAAGTGAAGGAGCTGAGGTTTGAACTCAATTCTCATGACCTGATCTTGGAAAAACCTTAAATTGTAGTTTAGAGGTATTTTCCAAACCCTCCTTATAGTATCATTTGACATTTTTACCTCAGAGTCTTAAAAGCTACTGTACAACCACTATTTTGAAAACTGATTCATCAAATGACATTGCAGAGATAGCAAAAAGATCAGTTATGGGATCATCTCCATATAAATACACCTGATGACACCTGGACAGACAGAAGGAATATACAGAGCTGTGAAGATCTGGGGGCCTAAAGCAGAATATTGTGGTCTTTTCTTCTGTTAGATTAAAAAGGTTCAAAAGGGAGACTTTAAGGCAATTCCCTGATGGTCCAGTGATTAGGATTCTGCACTTCCACTGCCAGGGGTCAGGGTTTGATCCCTGATTGAGGAACTAAGATCCCACAAGCCACATATGGCAAAAAAAAGGGGGGGGTGGTTAAAATGGACAGACATGGTGCTTCTTATCAGTCTCAAGGGTATGATATTAGAAATCATGTTCCTTGAAATTATATCAACATCAAGTACAGTGCTAAGGAATATTGTTCTTTTAAATAATAAGACCCTGAGAAATTTTGCTGTTGGAAGAGATGGTTGGATGGCATCACTGACTCAAACTTTAGTTTGAGCAAACTCTGAGAGATGGTGAAGGACAGGGAAGCCTGGCATGCTGCAGTCCATGGGGTCACAAAGAGTCAGACACAACTGAGCGACTGAACAAAAGCAAAATCCTATCAGGGAAAGAGAAAAATAACGTTGGAGGAATTACAGTTTCCAATTTCAGTACTTCCTATAAAACCACAATGATCAAAACCGTGTGTGCTGCCATAAAGACAGACATATAGGTCAATGGACTACACGTGAGGGTCCAGAAATTAGTCCATACATCTCTTGTCAATGGATTTTCAACAAGGAAAGGGGAATGACTACTTAACACACCAATGTATCTATGTGATACATTATCTAAAGCAATGTAATGCTTAAATAATAAAGCAATGTAATTTGTTGGAACTATTACAACCAACTAGTCTTATTTCCTCAATATAATCAACCTGTATTATATACTTTTTTACATTAAAGTTATTAATTGTGCACCAATCTGATCCAGAAATTAATTTCCATGAATGAGCCTAATCATAATGGCAGCTGGTAGCAAGTTTAGTAGAATACACTAATAGAAGAGACCTCATCAGTATATTTGGATAGACAAATGAGAAATCCAGCAGTAAGTTACATTTCCTGAACTAGCTGCTGAATCTAAAAAAACATGAGCTATCTCTATATAAAAAGTCAAGTTTTCTGACCATTAAAATGAAAAATAGTGAGAAAAATTAAAAATAGTTAAAAGAATTAAAAAGCTTCCCTGGTAGCTCAGTCGGTAAAAAATCTGCCTGCAATGCAGGAGACCTGGATTCGATTGTTGGGTCAGGAAGCTTCCCTGGAGAAGGAAATGGCAATCCACTCTAGTATTCATGCCTGGAGAATCCAGTGGACAGAGGAGCCTGGCAGGCTACAGTCCATGGGGTCTCAAGAGTCGAACATGACTAGCGACTAAACCACCACCAAAAGATAGTGGTGGCTACCAAAATCAGTAGCCCTTTTCATAGGCATGATCTTGATTGAAAGGTCTTGCAGTTGAGGTGTCCACTTCCATGAAGTCCCTGCCTCTGGACTACAATGGTCCTGCATATCCTGACTTGGTCACTTGATATATTCTGACAAGTGTTTGTGATGAAACTTTTTGATGTTCCTTCAAGAAGACTGAGTTTTGATCTATAACTTGGAGCTGGGACCTTTAGGTAAGTGCAAGGAAACAAAACAGAAACTACTTGAGCATGATAAGACTGAATGGCTCTAGTTCATTTATTTTAATACTCAACTATACTAGGATGAGGAAAGCAGAATCTCTGTTGAGAATAATACACATAAATCTATAACGCTTTCATCAGCCGTTTATGCCATTAAGTATTTTCATGATTGTCCCCCTTTACCAGTGTTGTGTTATTATTGTCACATGTTTTCATGTTACTAATCGTCAGGGAACGTTCAACTGTAAGGAATCCAATATGTTGTACTTTCTTTCTTTGTGTGTCATTTCTCCAGGATTCTCTGTTCCTTATCAGTGCCTATTCCGGGAACGAGTAGAGCTGCATGCAGTTCTCAGGACTGAGATCATGGGAAAGGGTACCTGCTTGGATTCCTTTCAGTAACTCCCTTCAATGACTCTTTTCAACATCAGCGACCTTGTATGTATTAGACTATTTTGTTTCGATTGATGGGATTTCATCCTTTGTAATGGCTGAGTAATCATTTTACTAAAGATATATAAGCCTGCATTTCTGCTAATAAAATACCGTTGTTCCACTAGAGACTTGGGTCCCCGTGTCGTTCTTTCTTTCTCTTTCTCTCTCTCCCTCTGGCTAATTTTCTAGAGCGTAGAAACCTGCCAAGCTCACTTTCCTGCCTGGGTTTTCAAGACCTCTTTGAAAGGACGCCCTGTGCCTCCGTGAGCAGTACAAGCCCTGTCCTAGGGCTTTATTGGTTCTCTGCATAACCCAGGGAATACTAGTCTCTTTCTTTTGCTTTCTTATCATTGACTCCGGACCACCAGGTTCCGGTCCATTAGAGGACCGCAACAAGTGGTGCCCGAACAGGAAGGAACCTGGTATACATGACATTTTGGACGGAGTGACTCGGGACCTGTTGAGGTTGGGACCTATTGAGGTCAGTAAGTACTAAGACAACGGTCAAACGGCTGGAAAGCCCCATCATTTTTCTACTTTACTTCATCATTTATTTAAAGTTCAAAGACTTTCAGTTTCATGCAAACAAATAGCGGCTTGTCTCCAAATGGTGGAAAACTATCTTGACTGTAATAATTGTAGTCATCTTATTCTTGCTGTTTGCTTTTTATGTCTGTAACTATTAATGATTAACTATTATATTATTAAATATTATTTAATAAATTATTATTAAAATAAATATATTATTAAATATTAACTATTATATCTAAATGGCTTAGACATTTAAGTTACAAATGATTATTCATGCTCCTGCAGTTTCCACTGCCTCCTCTAGCTATTACTCAGGGCCCCTAGATCAGAGACCCTGTATATAAAGATAAGGGGAATATATTGCCTCAACAGTTTAAGGCCTATGCCCCTTCCCAGCAGGAAGAGGTTATAAAATGATTTCTCCACACCTTTCCCTGACAACCATATTCTCCTAAAAACAGGAGAAAATGAAAGAGTCAAAGCTTAAGCAGACAGGAGTCCAGGGCCCTATAAAAAAGAAGCAAACACTCTTACTCATGCTTTCCTTAAGCCCTGTGCAACAATGTATCTTACGAAAAACTGACCTTTCTTTAGGTCCAAGAACTAATGATTACACAACACAAAGTCTTACTCATAAAAATGCTTTTCTTAGGCTCTATGTTAATGATTATAATTGTAACAAATCTTGCCTAAAAACTTGTATCTCAAGACTTGTACCCCTGATTGCATAGCAACAATATATCTTGCCCAGAGATTATCTAGAACCTGTTCTCCCTGGCTAATCTTGTGCCAAAGTTATCTCTGGATGTATGTCTTGAGAAAGGGCCTAATAGAACTCTTACAGCATTGAGGTATTCTTTTTACCTATTCTCAACAACTAATTAAAAAATATATAAGGTCTCACTTAAACTAATGAGACAAGTACTCTTTCTACCCCCTTTTTGATATCTATGACAGAAGCTTTCTCTGTTCTTTGAGACGATAGAAGCTCAAATACAATGCCCTCCTTTATTGCATGAACAATTAAAAGAAGTTACCCGTGAAGCCTGAGATCAAATTACTCCTCAAGGAGAACCTAAAGGTAGTTACACTAAGATATTACAAGGACCTAATGAAACCTATTGGAGAAGGAAATGGAAACCCACTCCAGGGTTCTTGCCTGGAGAATCCCAGGGACGGGGGAGCCTGGTGGGCTGCTGTCTATGGGGTCGCACAGAGTCGGACACGACTGAAGCAACTTAGCAGCAATTAAACCTATGCTGATTTTCTAGCTAGACTAAAAACTGTTATTTCCCATAGTGTGATTGGAAAAAAAAAAAAAAACAATATACAACTAGAAAAACTGCTTGCATATGAAAATTCAAATCAAAAATGTTAAAAAGCTATAGCTCCAATTTGTGAGACTGGGACTATTATTGATTATTTGAAGGCTTGTCACAATCTAGGATCAAAAACTCAAGAAATGCAAATGCTAGCTGAAACAATGGCTGCTTATTTTAAAAGGGGAAATAAAAGATGTTTTACATGTGGAGGTAAGAACCATTTAAAAAAACACTGCCCTAAGAAGGCTAATAAAAAACCTTCAAAAATCTGCCCTCACTGCAGTAGGAAAATGCATTGGGCCAAAGATTGTAAATCTAAATTTGATATTAAAGAAAAACCTATTCCGAGAAATTCCAAACAGGGGACCCCCCCAGGCTCCCTTCAACAAAAACCTGGGACAAATTCCATCTTCTCCCTCAAACCCTCAACATCCGGCAGTGCTGCGGTCGATATACCAGCCCTAAATGATTTTCTCCTTTACCCGTGAACAGTCCCTCCTAAAATACCTACCGGACTTTTTGGTCCCCTGCCCCTACAAACCTTCGGTCTTTCACTTGGCTAATCTAGTTTGACTTCTAAAGGAATTACTGTTCACCCTGGAGCAATTGATTCAGATTATAAAGGAGAAATTCAAACTATGATGTCATCTCAGATTCTATGACAATTCAAAAAGGGGGACTTAGGGTAACTTCTTTCAATTCAAAAAAATTGCTCAATTACTTCTTTTACCTTACATTTCTATTAACTCCTCTGATGCTGTACAGTTAGACAAGGCTGTGGTCCTTGTGTGATTAGATGTGAAGAAAGCTGAGCGCCGAAGAATTGATGCTTTTGAACTGTGGTCTTGGAGAAGACTCCTGAGAGTCCCTTGGACTGCAGGGAGATCCAACCAGTCCATTCTAAAGGAGATCAGCCCTGGGTGTTCTTTGGAAGGAATGATGCTAAAGCTGAAACTTCGGTACTTTGGCCACCTCATGCAAAGAGTTGACTCATTGGAAAAGCTTCTGATGCTGGGAGGGATTGGGGGCAGGAGGAAAGGGGGACGACAGAGGATGAGATGGCTGGATGGCATCACTGACTCGATGGACGTGAGTTTGAGTGAACTCCAGGAGTTGGTGATGGACAGGGAGGCCTGGCGTGCTGCGATTCATGGGGTTGCAAAGAGTCGGACATGACTGAGTGACTGAACTGAACTGAACTGAGTGCTGTACAGACAGGTGGATTCGAAAGTACAGATCCAAAATAATCGTTATGGACATCATTGGTATCTAAATATGCCTGACCAAATATAAATATCAAAATTAATGGTAAAAGATTTTCTGGCCTCCTCAACACTGGATCTGATATTACTATTATATCCAAACATTTATGGCCCAAATCCTGGCCTATGCAAAAAATCACTTGCCAAATTGCCAAAATTTCTCAAACCAAAGTACAAGAGGTTTATCAGAGTACTCGAATTTATCCATGTGAGGGGCCAGAAGGCCAACCTGCAACATTAAGACCTTATGTGATAGGTACACCCCTTAATCTAATAAAAAAAGATTTACTTATGCAATGACAAACTCGTATGTACATTCCACATTTTTCTTACGGGCCACTGCTCATTTAACAAACAAAACAACTATTAAAATAACAAAAAAAAATGACAAGCCTATTTAGACAGAGCAATGGCCCCTTACAAAAGAGAAATTACACGCTGCTAAAAAAATTGTGATTTCCTGACTTTCTTGTTATTCATTATATAGATGATATATTGTTTTCACCTCCATCCGTTTTAAAAACTCAACACATGTTTGATATAGCTCAACAATGCTTAAACAACTTTGGGTTAATCATTGCCCCTGAAAAAATTCAACCTCTATGCCTTACCAGTACTTAGGATTTGTTGTTAATAGACAACATATTACTCCCCAACTAACACAGATTCGTACTGATAAATTATCCACCTTAAATGATTTTCAAAACCTTTTAGGCAATATAAATTGGATTAGGCCCTCTTTGGACATTGCTAATTATCAACTAACTAATCTATTTAATACTTTAAGAGGAGATCCTAATCTAAATAGCCCTCAATCACTTTCTCAAGAAGCATGAGAAAAACTCTATTTAGTGCAAAATAAACTACAAAAACATTTTCTTACCCGCATTAGACTAGATTTACCTTTAAAATCATTTGTACTCCCCTCTCTTCATTCTCCCATGAGACTTCTTGCCCAACAAAAACACCCAATAAAATGGATCTATACCCATTTTAGAAAAATAAAGTCACTTAACACCCTACATTGATTTAATTGCTCTAATCATTATCAATGAAAAAAATAAGACTAAAACTCCAGTTGGTTCTGATCCCCATAAAATTGTAATACTTATTAATAAATCTCAATTCAAAAATACATTACAAACTTCTACCGATTTCCAAATAGCTTTTCTAAAATATTTTGGGAAATTTTCATTTCATTATCCCTCTAACAAGCTATAAAATTTCTTCAAAAATTCTAAATTTATTATTTCCCACATCATCAGCCCACAGCCTATACCTCAAGCTAAAGTTCTCTATATAGATGAGACTAAAAATGCCAAAGCCTCATTCTGGTCTCTCAAAAAATATAAAGTCTTTTATACTAAATTCCATTCTGCTCAACAAAACAAATTATATGCCCTTATTCAAGTTATTTGCCTACATCCCTACCCCATTGATATAGTCTCTGATTCTTTATATTCAGTTTTTGTATTAATAGAACTGCCATACAACCCAGCAATCCCACTGCTGGGCATACACACCGAGGAAACCAGAACTGAAAGAGACACATGTACCCCAGTGTTCATCGAAGCACTGTTTATAATAGCCAGGACATGGAAGCAACCTAGATGTCCATCAGCAGACGAATGTATAAGAAAGCTCTGGTACATATACACAATGGAGTATTCAGTTCAGTTCAGTTCAGTCGCTCAGTCATGTCCAACTCTCTGCGACCCCATGAATCGCAGCACGCCAGGCTTCCCTGTCCATCACCAACTCCCGGAGTTCACTCAAACTCATGTCCATCGAGTCGGTGATGCCATCCAGCCATCTCATCCTCTGTCGTCCCCTTCTCCTGCCCCCAGTCCCTCCCAGCATCAGAATCTTTTCCAATGAGTCAACTTTTTGCATGAGGTGGCCAAAGTACTGAAGTTTCAGCTTTAGCATCATTCCTTTTAAAGAACACCCAGGGCTGATCTCTTTCAGAATGGACTGGTTGGATCTCCTTGCAATCCAAGGGACTCTCAAGAGTTTTCTCCAAGACCACAGTTCAAAAGCATCAATTCTTCGGTATTCAGCCTTCTTCACAGTCCAACTCTCACATCCATACATGACTAAAGGGAAAACCATAGACTTGACTAGATGGACCTTTGTTGGCAAAGTAATGTCTCTGCTTTTCAATATACTCTCTGGATTGGTCATAACTTTCCTTCCAAGGAGTAAGCGTCTTTTAATTTCATGGCTGCAATCACCATCTGCAGGATTTTGGAGCCCCAAAAAATAAAGTCTGACACTGTTTCCACTGTTTCCCATGAAGTGATGGGACCAGATGCCATGATCTTAGTTTTCTGAATGTTGAGCTTTAAGCCAACTTTTTCACTCTCTTCTTTCACTTTCATCAAGAGGCTTTTAAGTTCCTCTTCACTTTCTGCCATAAGGGTGGTGTCATCTGCATACCTGAGGTTATTGATATTTCTCCCGGCAATCTTGATTCCAGCTTGTGCTTCTTCCAGCCCAGCATTTCTCATGATGTACTCTGCATAGAAGTTAAATAAGCAGGGTGACAATATACAGCCTTAATGTACTCCTTTTCCTATTTGGAACCAGTCTGTTGTTCCATGTCCAGTTCTAACTGTTGCTTCCTGACCTGCATATAGGTTTCTCACGAGACAGGTCAGGTGATCTGGTACTCCCATCTCTTGAAGAATTTTCCACAGTTTATTGTGATCCACACAGTCAAAGGCTTTGGCATAGTCAATAAAGCAGAAAGAGATGTTTTTCTGGAACTTGCTTGCTTTTTTGATAATCCAGCAGATGTTGGCAATTTGATCTCTGGTTCCTCTGCCTTTTCTAAAACCAGCTTGAATATCTGGAAGTTCATGGTTCATGTATTGCTGAAGCCTGGCTTGGAGAATTTTGAGCATTACTTTACTAGCGTGTGAGATGAGTGCAATTGTGTGGTAATTTGAGCATTCTTTGGCATTGCCCCTCTTTGGGATTGGAATGAAAACTGACCTTTTCCAGTCCTATGGCCACTGCTGAGTTTTCCAAATTTGCTGGCATATTGAGTGCAGCACTTTCACAGCATCATCTTTTAGGATTTGAAATAGCTCAACTGGAATTCCATCACCCCCACCAGCTTTACTCAACCATTAATACATTTGAATCAGTGCTGATGAGGTGGATGAAACTGGAGCCTATTATATAGAGTGAAGTAAGCCAGAAAGAAAAACACCAATACAGTATACTAATGCATATATATGGAATTTAGAAAGATGATAACGATAACCCTGTATGCGAGACAGCAAAAGAGACACAGATGTATAGAACAGTCTTTTGGACTCAGTGGGAGAGGGCAAGGGTGGGATGATTTGGGAGAATGGCATTGAAACATGTATAATATCATATGTGAAATGAATCGCCAGTCCAGGTTCAAGGCCTGATACAGGATGCTCGGGGCTGGTGCACTGGGATGACCCAGAGGGATGGTATGGGTAGG
>NW_011494753.1:8763568-8788907 GCF_000754665.1 Bison bison bison | reverse complement strand
ATGTTCACCTGTGGTGGATTCATTTTGATGTATGGCAAAACCAATACAATATTGTAAAGTAAAAATAAAATAAAAGTAAAACGGAATTACCTTTAAAAAAATAAATAAAAATAAAAATTATAAAAACCTCCACCATAAACTCCAATCAACCTATTATTCAACAACTTTTTTTTCGAACTACAATCCATTATTAAAAACCACACTTCTCCCATTTATATTACACATATTCGAACACATTCCTGTCTTCCCAGTCCTGTGACTCATGGTAATGAACAGGCTGATAAACTTGTTTCCTTTGCTACTCTGAAAAACAACATGCTCTGGTGCACAACAATGCTGGCTTCTACACCAGCTATGAAAAATCCCATACCGCCAGGCTAAAAAATTTATTAATAATTGCTCTACTTGTAGACCCCTACATCTTCGACCCATTGCACAAGATATTAATCCTCGGAGATTACAACCTAATGAACTGTGACAGATGGATGTAACTCATTGCCCTAAACTTTTTCCTTCTTCTTTCCTACACGTCTGTATTGACACAAATTCTTCTTTTTCTGGGCCACACCTCTTCGTGGTGAAGCTACACAACACATTATAACTCACCTATTAGTTTGTTTTGCTGCAATGGAAACCCCTAGTTCTATAAAAACAATGGCCTGCCTATATTTCAAGTTATTTCAAACAATTTTTACAAACATTTTCTATTAAACATATTACAGGTATTCCTTATAATCCACAGACACAAGACACAGTCAAACGAACACATCACACATTAAAACTACAAATAAAAAAATTAAAAAAGAGAAAATACACGGGAACACTACTCTCTTCCTTATCTAAAACAGACTTTACTAGATTCCAACATAAGCTGTTCTTTGAACCTATAACTATTTATTAATACAGCTTTATTTGTTTTAAATTTTTTAAACTTACCGCAGGGAGATATCGTGACAAGAGTAGAAAAACATTTTGAGGAACCGAAGGACACTTCTCTTCCTCTGCCCATTTGGTACTAAGACGGGTTAACTAATCAATGGAAATCTGGGAAACTAATCTTACAGGGAAAGGGGTATGCTTATATTTCTCCAGATGGATCCAAAGAAGTCAGTTGGCTCCTTCTTCAGAAGATCTGCCCCCAGGAAACCACTGTTGTTCAAGATAGAGAGGAAAAGACCAAATCCACGGAAAGAAAAAATTCCAGTACAAGCCATGGCAGCTTTAGAGATTTCCAAAAAACGTTGCACTCGACGTCATCTACCTCATGATCTCCCTACTTGGGGACAGATGAAAACCCTTACTAATCAAGCTGAAAATCTGATTTCTCAACAGGGAATACCTCGGAGTCCTGAAAATATTTTTGTTGCTATGCTTGCTTTGCTTGCTTTCGCTTCCCCCCTTAAGCTGAACTAACTAATCATACTTTCTGGGGTTACATACCCAACCCCCCTTTATTACATGTTGTAGGATGGACAGAAAAGGGACTGATCGTATCAACCAATGATTCCATACATATGTCTTCTCCCTGGAGCCTGAAAGGGCCCTCACACCCTGAGGAGGAGGGAAGACTAATTAATATTTCTCTAGGTTATGAAGTCCTTCCTTTATGCATGGGCCCACCGGAATTATGCATTAACATTAGCCAACTAACTTGGGCTTTCGTCCTGCCTCCAAAAAAGGACTTTCGTACATTGCTTGGATTATTTATTGCCCTTTCTTTTTATGAGAACCATGTCAACACTACTGAAACTCTAGGGAAAGGACAAAAAAACATTATTCAAAGGGTTTACTTATAAGAACTTTAAGTATATTCCTGTTCACTGGGACAGGTGTCAAGACAAATCAGGAAAATTAATGTTTGTGGCTAAGCACACCATTGTCGATTGGGGACCCCACGGTGTGTGGTTATCTAACTGTTAAGATGATATTAACGGTACTGTGTGTGACTATGCCGCTCAAGTAGCATAGAAAGTTACTAATACTATGATGGAACATTACCATGACAAAGGACTTCTTGGCTGGCTTGACGGTGAAATGGCACCCCCTCATTCTCAAATCATCCTCAATAAACAGATTGGGCCTGAACAATGGGACATCTGGAAACTTGCTGCAAGCACTGAAGAACTTGGGACTTGGACCAGACATTTCACAGGACCAGTCTTAGTCATAGTAATTATTTCTTTCACTATAATCAATCATATTTCATACAAGCTTGTGTTCCCCTTCCTTTTGTTATAGCTATAGTAAACTTACAATTCAATAAGATTTTACATTCTGTAACTTGTATAAATTGCAAACTCCTCTATTTCCTTAAGAAATGAATCCCTTTTTATTCTTTGATCTCGAAGTAATTTGTGGTTACCAGTAAATCTCCCACGGCCTTGGGAAGAAGGCCCCATAGCCAGGCTTGCTTCCCCATTACTTACTAAATTACTCCAACTGTCTAAAAGATTCATTGGATGGCTGATTCTTGGCATTTGGGGATTAATAGCTATTTGCACCACTGCTGCTGTCGCTGGCATTGCTTTACAAACTTCAATTCAAACACATAATTTTACCCAAAATTGGACCAAAGATGCTTATACTATGTGGGCCACTCAGGCTCAGATAGAGGAGGAAATTCAAGATGAAATACAAGAAGTAAAAACAGCCATCAAATGGGTTGGAGATCAATTAATAGATTTACAAAAATGGGCTTTGCTATAACGTGATTCAAATTCTACTCAATTTTGTATTCAGATCAGATCAGATTAGATCAGTCACTCAGTCGTGTCTGACTCTTTGCGACCCCATGAATCACAGCACGCCAGGCCTGCCTGTCCATCACCAACTCCCGGAGTTCACTGAGACTTTGTATTACCCCTGTTCAGTTCAACTATAGTGCCTACAATTGAAAACAAATCAAATTTCATTTGTAAGACTTACATGATAATGCTTCCTTAAATGTACAGTTATTATAAAAAGAAATCTTTGAAGCCTTCTCTAAGAGTCTGCCTTCTTCCCACTAATTTGGAAACTTTACCTGAACAACTAGCTGATCAATTATCTGGGCTAGACCCTCAAGGATGGTTACAGAGCATTATACATAGTATTAGATCTGAAATTGTAATGCTAATAATTGTCCTAATGGTTATATGCGTATTATACTGATGCCTTTCAACTAAAATTCTCCAAACTAAACAAACTCATTTGGTCAGGACCTTTTTCACTAAAGTACCTACGGTCACTCCCAATTATGAAAAAGTAAAAGAGGGGGAATTGTCAGGGGACGTTCAGCTTTAAGGAATCCAATATGTTGCATTTTTCTTCCTTTGTGTGCCATTTCTCAAAGATTCTCTGTTCCTTATTAGTTCCTATTCTGGGAACGAGTAGAGCAGCACACAGTTCTCAAGACTGAGATCATGGGAAAGGGTACCTGCTTGGATTCCTTTCAGTAACTCCCTTCAATGACTCTTTTCACCATCAGCGAACTTGTATGTATTAGACTATCCATTTTGTTGCAATTGATGGGATTTCATCCTTTGTAATGGCTGAGTAGTCATTTTACTAAAGATATATAAGCCCGCACTTCTGCTAATAAAATACCGCTGTTCCACTAGAGACTTGGGTCCCCGTGTCGTTCTTTCTTTCTCTTTCTCTCTCTCCCTCTGGCTAATTCTCTGGAGCGTAGAAACCCGCCAGCTCACTTTCCTGCCCAGGCTCTCAAGACCTTTTCGAGAGGACGCCCTGTGCCTCCGTGAGCGGTACAAGCTCTATCCTAGGGCTTTATTGGTTCTCTGCATAACCCAGGGAATACCAGCTTCTTTCTCTCTTTTGCTTTCTTACCATCGACTCTGGACCACCAGGTTCTGGTCCATTAAAGGACTGCAACAACTAATTAGCATCTTTTTGTTTCAGCTTGAAGAACTCCTTTTAGCATTTCTTTTCAGGCAAATCTAGTGATTATGAACTCCCTTAGCTTTTGTTTGTTATGAAAAGTCTTTATGTCACTTAGGGCTTAATATAAAATAGCAGCGAACGTGATTATATGCTATCTGATAATATAGCCATAAAATTAATAAAATTAGTTAATAACATTAATTGTATTTTTAAATTTAAACTTTAAATTTTATTGTCATCCAACATTGTAGTGTATGACTAAATCTTTACATGTATCCATATAATAATGTTACTAAGCAAAAAATTTTAAATATGATAGGAAAAGGGGACTTATAACTAAGGGAAAATTATGACCTATAATAAATAATAATCTTTGTCCTTTGTTTACTATTCAAGCTTAAACAGAAAGATGCTAATTAGTAAAAAATAGACTGTTAAATCTATAAGATGCTCTACGTCAGCCTCATGGTAACCACTAAATGAAAAGCTACAGTAGATTCAGAAAAGATAAAGAGAAGGGAATCAAAGCATACCATTATGAAAAATCATCAATTCACAAAAGAAGGCAACAAAAGAGGGGAAAAGGACAAGGGATATACAAAGTAACCAGAAAACAGTTTTAAAGATTGCATTAGCAAGTCCCTGTGTGCATGCATGCTCAGTTGCTTCAGTCATGTCCTTCTTTTTGTGACCCTGTGGACTGTAGCCCACCAGGCTTCTCTGTCCATGGAATTCTCCAGGGAAGAATACTGGAGTGGGTTGCCATTTCCTCCTCCAGGGGATCTTCCTGACCCAGAAATGGAACCCAAATCTCTTATGTCTCCTGTACTGGCAGGCAGGTTCTTTACCACTAGCTCCACCTGGGAACCCAATATCCTTATACTACCTGTCAGTTACATCTCAATAAGGCTGGGGGGAAAGGTTAAGCTTTATAAAGGATAACTGTGTTTGGATGTAGCCAAAGAATAAGAAAAAGCTCTTATCTTAGTACGTTTGTTCTAACTGTCCTTTAAATGCTAATTTTCTTGGGTAATCATACAATTGTTTGTTGTTATTGTTTAGTCGCTAAGTTGTCTGACCCTTTGTGACCCCATGAACTGTATCCCTCCAGGGCCCTCTGGCCATGGGATTCTCCAGGCAAGAACAAGCAGTGGGTTGCCATTTCCTTCTCCAGGGGATTTTCCCAAACCAAGGATTGAACCCACATCTCCTGCATTGGCAGGTGTATTCTTTACTGTTGAACCACCAGGAAAGCCTTATTTATTTTATAATGAATAGTAACTTTCAAGAGATCAAATCAGTTATAGATCTTAAAAACTAAATTTGTTACTTAAAACAATTAATACAATGTTAAAAAATATTAATAGGAAAAATTACCAGAAAAAAGAAATTTTTAGAATTTACATAGCTCCATTTTTTAATTATTTTTTAAAATTATTTTTAATTGGAGGATAATTGCTTTACAATGTTGTGTTGGTTTCTGCAGTACAACAATGTGAGATGCCTCAAGTTTTTGAATTTTTTGAATTTTTATTTTTTTTAATTATGAAAGTCCGATAACACATTTACAGGAGACTTGGAAAATACAGAACAAGGTTACATATAGTCCCACTATACATTACAATTTTAAGTAGATAAATTAAGATTTTTAATTAGAGTTTCAATATCAAAGTCTCAAAAATTAACAGAATAAATATACAGAGAAGTAGAAGGATATAGTCGGAGAAGGCAATGACACCCTACTCCAGTACTCTTGCCTGGAAAATCCCATGGATGGAGGAGCCTGGTAGCCTGCAGTCCATGAGGTCGCTAAGAGTTAGACATGACTGAGCGACTTCACTTTCACTTTTCACTTTTGTGCATTGGAGAAGGAAATGGCAACCCACTCCAGTGTTCTTGCCTGGAGAATCCCAGGGACAGACGAGCCTGGTAGGAGGCCGTCTATGGGGTCACACAGAGTTGGACACGACTGAAGCGATTTAGCAGCAGTAGCAGCAGAAGGATATAGTAGACCTAAAAAACACTGTGAACCAATTCAACATAATTAACATTTATACAATTTTCACAGAATCAGTTCAGTTCAGTTCAGTCGCTCAGTCGTGTCCGACTCTGTGACCCCATGAATTGCAGCACGCCAGGCCTCCCTGTCCATCACCAACTCCCGGAGTTCACTCAAACTCATGTCCATCAAGTCGGTGATGCCATCCAGCCATCTCATCCTCTGTCGTCCCCTTCTCCTCCTGCCCCCAATCCCTCCCAGCATCAGAGTCTTTTCCAATGAGTCAACTCTTTGCATGAGGTGGCCAGAGTACTGGAGTTTCAGCTTTAGCATCATTCTTTCCAAAGAACACCCAGGACTGATCTCCTTTAGAATGGACTGGTTGGATCTCCTTGCAGACCAAGGGACTCTCAAGAGTCTTCTCCAACACCACAGTTCAAAAGCATCAATTCTTCGGCGCTCAGCCTTCTTCACAGTCCAACTCTCACATCCATACATGACCACAGGAAAAACCATAGCCTTGACTAGACAGACCTTAGTTGGCAAAGTAATGTCTCTGCTTTTGAATATGCTATCTAGGTTGGTCATAACTTTCCTTCCAAGGAGTAAGCGTCTTTTGTTTCATGGCTGCAGTTACCATCTGTAGTGATTTTGGAGCCCAGAAAAATAAAGTCTGACACTGTTTCTACTGTTTCCCCATCTATTTCCCATGAAGTGGTGGGACCAGATGCCATGATCTTCATTTTCTGAATGTTGAGCTTTAAGCCAACTTTTTCACTCTCCACTTTCACTTTCATCAAGAGGTTTTTGAGTTCTTCTTCACTTTCTGCCATAAGGGTGGTGTCATCTGCATATCTGAGGTTATTGATATTTCTCCCGGCAATCTTGATTCCAATTTGTGTTTCTTTGAGTCCAGCGTTTCTCATGATGTACTCTGCATATAAGTTAAATAAACAGGGTGACAATATACAACCTTGACATACTCCTTTTCCTGTTTGGAACCAGTC
Organism: Bison bison bison; assembly: GCF_000754665.1. NCBI lineage: Eukaryota > Metazoa > Chordata > Mammalia > Artiodactyla > Bovidae > Bison > Bison bison. The sequence continues at coordinate 8,782,022 of NW_011494753.1, read as the reverse complement.
TGTTGTTCCATGTCCAGTTCCAACTGTTGCTTCCTGACCTCCATACAAATTTCTCAAGAGGCAGATCAGGTGGTCTGGTATTCCCATCTCTTTTAGAATTTTCCACAGTTTATTGTGATCCACACAGTCAAAGGCTTTGGCATAGTCAATAAAGCAGAAAGAGATGTTTTTCTGGAACTCTCTTGCTTTTTCTATGATCCAGTGGATGTTGGTAATTTGATCTCTGGTTCCTCTGCCTTTTCTAAAACCAGCTTGAACATCAGGAAGTTCACGGTTCACATATTGCTGAAGCCTGGCTTGGAGAATTTTGAGCATTACTTTGCTAGCGTGTGAGATGAGTGCAATTGTGCGGTAGTTTGAGCATTCTTTGGCATTGCCTTTCTTTGGGATTGGAATGAAAATTGACCTTTTCCAGTCTGCCAAAATCTATCGAACTATATCAAAGTTTTGAGTGAATATAAGTTAGAAATCTAGCATTCTATTCATACTAAGTAACTGGAATCAAAATGTCACATTTTTTTTTAGCTAGGCAAAAATTCATAAACTGTCTATAATATATATTATATTCTACATAATATATGTGTGTGTGTGTGTGTGTGTACAAAAGCTTTTTACTACGCCTGATAAAGACTTAAGAAAGAACAACAACAACAAAGAGATGGAGAAATAGGAAAACAAACTAAATGAAATGGGAGCTCTGAATATGAAACAAAAAAGGTGAAACAAACTAGATAAGAGTAAAAGATCATCAGATAGTCCAGTTGTTTTTAAACATGGCTCCTCATTAGAAATACATTTGGAGCTTTGGAGAAGAATAGCAATACCTGGGCATTTGTAGTTTTCAAAGAACTCCAAGATAATCTGCTATGCATCTGGATTTTAAAAAGTGATTACAAGTTTTTCTATTAAATTATAGTTTTACTGATATAGAATTCTATTATTTTCTGTTGACCAATCATGACACAATAGTGTTAAGCGAATAGTTGCATAATCACAGTAGTAAAAGATGTTTATCAGTTTTCACAATCAATAACCAGACAAAAAATAAAAGGTCATTACAATTGCAAGCCATAATGGGAACATGATTAACCTAACAATATAAAATAATTACACACAATTTGGGGAGTTAAGTAGAGTGATGAGGTAAATGAGTGACCTGTATTTAACCCTAGACAGCATATTAAAAAGCAGAGACATTACTTTGCCAAGAAAGGTCGGTCTTGTCAAAGCTATGGTTTTTCCAGTAGTCATGTATGGATGTGAGAGTTGGACCATAAAAAAAGCTGAGCACCAAAGAATTGATGCTTTTGAACTGTGGTGTTGGAAAATACTCTTGAGAGTCCCTTGGACTGCAAGGAGATTCAACCAGTCCATCCTGAAGGAAATCAGTCCTGAATATTCATTGGAAGGACTGATGTTGAAGCTGAAACTCCAGTACTTTGGCCAACTGATGCAAAGAACTGACTCCTTGGAAAAGACCCTGATGCTGGGAAAGATTGAAGGCAGGAGAAGGGGACGACAGAGGATGAGATGGTTGGATGGTATTGCTGACTCGATGGACATAAGTTTGAGCAAGCTCTGGGAGTTGGAGATGGACAGGGGAGCCTGGTGTGCTGCAGTCCATGGGGATGCAAAGAGGCAGACACAACTGAGCAACTAAACAACTGACTACAACTTATTAACCAAGGCCATTAACTTAATTATTCCCTTTTTTCCCCTTTGGAGTTCAGCTTCAGCTAGAAAGACAAATTTTTTTTAAGTCTTTAAAGAATTAACGTATTTAAAATGCTGTATGTTAAAATCTTCTCTTTCTTTTAAAAATTCTTTGAGTTTTCTTATTATATATTCACATGAGTCTGTAACAGATAATACAGAGCTCTTACGGATTCTAAGGGACCTTATAATCTGATTTAGTAGTTTTTTTCTCTCTCTCTTTTTTTTAAATGTTAGATTTGTCTAAATGGATTAGATATTCCTAAAGTGTACATTAAATGAAAGCCTTTCCAACAAAAAGACTTAAAAAAACTGAGTTATTTTCCTTTTTGTTTTGAGGAAGATACTTAGAAAATAAGACTCCACCTGCCAATGCAGGAGACACGAGCTCAATCCCTAGTCCAGGAAGATCCCATATGCCACGGAGCCCAGGGTCTAGGGCCCACAAGTCACAACTACTGAGCCCATGCACTCTAGCACTCGTGTGCCACAACTAGAGAGCCCCCACACCACAGTGAAGATCTGATGTGCTGAAACTAAGACCTGGCACAGCCAAATAAATAAGTAATTTTTTAAAATCCACAAAAGTTCCCTAAAATGACCACTGTGATTCAAACAATCTTTTTTAAATTAATTTATTTATTTGGCTGCATTGGGTCTTAGTTTCAGCACATGGGATCTTCCATCTTCAGCATGCAGGATTTTTTAGTTGTAGTATGTGGGATCTAGTTCCTTGATCAGGGGTCAAACCCAGGCCCGCTGCATTGGGAGTGCAGAGTCTTAGCCACTGAACCACCAGGGAAATCCCTGATTCAAACTATCTTTAATGAAAAATTGCTATTTTAACCAAACAGGCTTAGGAATTAGGGTTACAAAGAGAAGTAGCATGAAGCAAGAATTTAACCCAAAGGAGTTTGAGGTAAGCTGCTGACAAACCCAAATAAGTACGGGAAGAAAATAGCATGATTAGAACAAAATATGGATGTTTGAACCTAGCACACAGCTGGGAAGTACCATACTGGTGCAGAGATCTCTGACTTCACTTCCAACAGCCACCATGTTATCCTGTAGCAAGGCTGTGGAGGAAGAAATACCATATTCCTGCCACCAAGGCACTGCTTTTCTCCAGACAAGACATAGAATGCCCAGCACTATTTGTCCATGAGTCTGATGAAGCTACAATCATTAAGATTGCTAGATTCAGCAAATAAAAACACAGGATGCCCAGCTGAATTTAGACTGCTGTAAATAACACATTTTTTTAAAGTATAAGTATGTCCCCAAAGTTATTAGAACTCTCAGGAGCCAGTGTGGAAAGGGACTTATTAGGTCTGTGCCTCTATTCCCTAAAAAAAAAAAAAAATGCTCCCTTATGACAATCAGAGCAAAATTACCAAGGAATGAGGAAAAATCATTTGACAAATCAAGTAAAAGTAACAGAAGACAAACAGGTTTAGTAAAAGATTGCCTAATGCTTTCCAAGGTATTAACCAGAGCGAGAACCACAAAGGAGCCTAGGATATCCTAGGATAACAGAATACAGCAATGAGAACTCAGCAGTAATATGTGAAGCTCAATATTGTCCTCAAGACAGACCCAGCAACAAACCGGAAAATAATCAATGAAGGGTATACAATGAAGGGCTCTATTCTATCTGAATAGAGGGCTTAAGCATGGAAGGTTCTGTGGAGTTGCCACGATGTGAGGGCGTTCATTCTAATGAAATTTCCAAACTGTTAAAATAAGCAGATCAGCAGAAAGAGTAAGTTGAATTTATTTAACTTGCCAAGCAATAGAGTTGTGCGTTCATTTGGAAATACCATCTTTCCCAAACCTTTCAGCCAGGACTCTAACTGTTAATATTACCCTGAATATGGAGAGAGAATTCTGATCGGCTCTTACACCGAATATGAACAGCTTCAACATTCTGTAAGATTGTTGATTCTGGCCTCCTGGTCCATTCGTTAAATTGAGACATACATAATATGTATACTGTAATAGTCATCCCTGTATTTATTTGGATGAAGTAGTATAGGCTTTTTTCTAACTGTTACATTGAAATATAGCCAATTAACCATGCTGTGATAATTTCATGTGCACAGCAGAGCAATGGAGCCATACAGATACACGTATCCATTTTCCCTAAACTCTGCTCTTATCCAGACTGCCACATAACATCAAGCAGAGTTCCTTGTGCTATACAGGAAGTCTTGTTTCTGCCCCTTTAAAGTGTGCAATTCAGTGGCTTTTACAATACTATATTCACAAACGTGCAGCCATCACTGCTAATTCCAGAATGCTTTCCTTACCCAACAAGAAACCCTATATGCATTAGCAGTCACTCTCCATTCTTCCCTCTCCCCTGGCAACCACTAATCTACATTCTGTCTCCAGGGATTTGCCTATTCTGGATATTTCACATAAATTGTATCAAACAATATGTGACCTGCATATAATGTGTGCTCTGGCTTCTTTCACTAAGTGTAATGTTTTCAAGGCACATTCATATTATCTCAAAAATTAGTGATTTATTCCTTTTTATGGTGAATAATATGGATATATCACATTATCTTATCCTTTCATCAATGGTGAACATGTGAATTGTTTCCACTTTTTTAGCTGCTATGAATAACACTGTTATGAACATTTATGTGCAGATTTTTGTGTGATATTTTGTGTAATATTTTCACAACAATCATGTAAAAAATTTTAAGAATGTTAGGCACAACTAAAAATGGAATTTCTGGGTCATATGGTAATTCTATGTTTAATCTTTTGAAGAACTGTTTTCCAAAGCACCTACATCATTGTACATTTTCACAGTGATATATGAGTGTTTCTTTTTATGAACACTATGATATATGGACACAAGCCTCCATAATGAGGCAAGCACAGATTACTCAGGAGAACTTCCAAGAGGAATAACTGATTCCCTCTTCATACATACTCTGCCAATTACAGTTCCTTGAGTGGGAATAGCACAGCTCAAAAATGTTCAAAACTTGTCTCTGATGTACCAGAAATCATATGGGACCCTACTTCTGCTCTGAAAGCCCATGAAACACTCTAAATCAATTAACAGGAGTTATCATGGACAATCATATACCCCATGGTTTTCTCTACTCCACCAAGTCAACACTGCTACACTTATGCAAATACTACAGGGCAAACAGAGAAAGCAACCTGATTTTCTGAAATAGATCCAGTTGAATTCTGGGATATGTTTTGATTGCAAGTAGTTAATAATCTAGGTCCTTGGCTTCCAGACCTATCAAGAAAACTAATAGTCACCTTGATCTTGATAATTGCCTATGTTCCAATACATAACAAACAGCCTATCCAAAATCTAAGTACCACTGAGGCACTACTAGTAGTGCAGCCATTGTCATATAGATGGTCCAGTTCAATGATTGATTGCATTCAGTGATGTCCTTCTTAATTAGCAAATTGATCTTAATCAGCAAAACCTTGGCAATGATGAAAATCTGAATATAATGTAGGTATGTCCTGAGACCTAGCTTTGTCTCTTCTTGACCAAAAAGGAGGATGGAGAAAGAGCAGCTCCTGACAGCTGGAATTGATGTGATACTCCCAGCTAGACCACAAAGTATTATTACAGGCTGTTCTGGTGCTCCTAGGCCATTTTGTTCTCCCCTTCTCTGGTTCTTTCCTCACAGAACACCAGTCCCATACAGGTTATTCTGAGAACATATAAAATGAATTCTTCATAGACACACAAGTAGAATGACTTCAGGAAGGAAAGAATAGGGAGTTATTGCTTAATGAGTATAGAGTTTCAGGGTTCTGATACTATGGATATGAATGATGCTGATGCCTTCCTAACATTACAAATGAATTTAAACACTTAAACTGGTTAAGATGGTTGATTTGAGCGTAAGAGACATCAAGATGTGGCCATAAATGCATTCAGTTCAGTTCAGTCGCTCAGTCGTGTCTAACTTTGCAACCCCATAGGCTGCAGCACACCAGGCTTCCCTGTCCTTCACTATCTCCTGGAGCTTGCTCAAACTCGTATCCATGGAGCTGATGATTCCATCCAACCATCTCACCCTCTGTCGTCCCCTTCTCCTCCTGTCTTCAATCTTTCTCAGCATCAGGGTCTTTTCCAGTGGGTCAGTTCTTCCCATCAGGTGGCCAAAGTATTGGAGCTTCAACTTCATCATCAGTCCTTCCAATGAATATTCAGGACTGATCTCCTTTAGGATGGACTGGTTTGATCTTCTTGCAGTCCAAGGGACTCTAAACAGTCTTCTTTAATGTCACAGTTCAAAAGCATCAATTCTTTGGTGCTCAGCTTTCTTTATGGTCCATCTCTTACATCCATACATGACTACTGGAAAAACCTTAGTTTTGACTAGACAGAACTTTGTCAGTAAAATAATATCTCTGCTTTTCAATATGCTGTCTAGGTTTATCATAGCTTTTCTTCCAAGGAGCAAGCATCTTTTAATTGCATGGCTGCAGTCACCATCTGCATTTTGGAACCCAAGAAAATAAAGTCTGTCACTGTTTCCATTGTTTCCCCATCTATTTGCCATGAAGTGATGGGACTGGATGCCATGATCTTCATTTTTTGAATGTTGAGTTTTAAGCCAGTTTTTCACTCTCCTCTTTCATTTTCATCAAGAAGCTCTTTAGCTCCTCCATAAATACATTATGGATCAGTAACTCATTGATGCTCACTTCTGCTGCCTTCCAGACCACTGAACTTAGCCAGGATCAAATTCACAATAAATCGCCTTCTACTCTCTGAAAAAAAAAATGGTCAAGATGGTAAATTTTATGCTATGTATATTTTAACAACATTGTTAATGGAAAAAAAAACAAAGCTACTTTATAATTTTGTCTAAGCACAAATAAAAGCAAGGTCACAGTGCTACCCACCAAATACCCTATTGTCCCCACTTTCTGACAACATCCAGTCTAGATGTTGTCTAGATGTAGTCCCCTACATCACTCCACAAAGCCCAAATCATTTAATTCTTTCCTAACATCCTTTTATTGAGATCCTCCAATTCCCCATGATGTGTTTTCTCTCTCACTGTGATGAATAAGAAACCCAGCTTGCCTAACTAGGTGTGTTCTTGGTGGCCTTTGACTGAAGGGCACTGACAACACATATAAATTATATTTCTGTTTGGTAAAAACCAACACAATACTGTAGAGCAATTATCCTTCATTAAAAAATAAATTTTAAAAAGTTAAAAATTCTATTTCTAAAAAGCAATGAGCAATACAAATTATTTATATTATTTCTTTCATTTTTTAAAACAAGCACTCTTGAACCACACTCAGGTTAAGAAATAGAACTTTAGTGAAGGACAGGGAAGCCTGGCATGCTGCCGTCCATGGAGGTCTCAAAGAGTCAGAGAGGACTTAGCGACTGAGCAACAAAAACAAGCCTTCTATATATCCTATTTCAATTATAACTCATTCCCTCCCTGCAAAAGTAACCATTTTCCGAACTATTATAGTAATTATTTCCTCATTCTTACAAGACTTATAGCCAAGTGTGTATTTCCTAGACACCATAGTTTAGCATCGTTCATTTCTAAAAATCCAATATGTTGGGACTTCCCTGGTGGTCCAGTGGTTAAGACTCTGTGCTCACAATGCAGGAGGCCTAGATTCGATCCCTCATTAGGGAACTAGATCCCACATGCTGCACCTAAGACCTAATGCGCCCCGCCTCCCCCGCAAATTGATGTCTTTTAAGTCGACAAGTTTTCCTTCCATCTGCTTCTTTTCCTTACTCTTTTTCAGTTGAAGACCCCAGGGCTTTTGACCTGTAGAGTTTCCCAGAGTCTGAATTTTACTGGTTATTCCCTGATATTTCCATTCAGCGTGTTTCTTCATCTCCTATATTAATTGCAAATTGGCAGCTGGATGCAGACAGTTGACCAGACTCTGGTTCAGTCCCTTGGGAAAGACCGTGGGCAGTACTGGCTTCTTTTACCAGGAGGCACATATCTGGTTTTCTCTCCTTTTATGATGCTGGCATTTGTTGGAAGCAGTGGCGGATGCAAAATAGTGACATTCCAATTCCATTGTTTCTTTTTTTTAGCATTTTATTTTGTATTGGAGTATAGCTAATTAACAATGTTGTGATAATCCAATTCTATTAATTCTTTTTCAATTATTAATTGGAATACTTTCATTAAGAGATGTTTCTTCTTGGGGTGAAAGGTGGAAGGAAGATTTAAGAGGGAGGGGACATACGTATCCCTATGGCTGATTTATGTTGATATATGGCAGAAACCAACAAAATATTGTAAGGCAATTATCCTCCAATTAAAAATAAATAAATTTTTAAAAAGAGATGCTTCTTACATACTATTTGGTTATCTGCAAGTATAGTTCATATAGGAAACATAGGATGAATGCTTGATTCTGCTTTTGTTTTTCATTTTTTAAGGTAATGAATTGGTTTTTCTGAAGATAAACAACTAGTCTAAACAGATATGTGTATATGTGCATGTACATATATGTCCTTGTAGACTCATGGATTCAAAGATATTTGATAGGTTTTCATCCAGGGCAATTTTATTATTGACAGTCAAGTTGTCCAATCTTTGACCTGTTCGAGGCTCTTCTGTTGGGCTCCTGCATGGCTTGATCAACTTGATAGTATTTGTGGCTTCTTTGCTATCTGATATGAACAACTGTTTCAGGTCATCTTTTACATTTTCTGCCCTGGTTCTGTAACCAGCATTTCTCCAAGAAGCCTTGGATGGTAATTTAAGCATTCAGGATGCTCACTGTTGAGTTGGTCATGGTTTCTAACATTTAGAAATATATATACATAAGATATATTATATATAATATGAAATGAAGTGAAGTGAAAGTCGCTCAGTCATATCTGACTCTTTGCGACCCCATGGACTATACAGTCCATGGAATTCTCTAGGCCAGAATACTGGAGTGGGTAGCCTTTCCCTTCTCCAGGAGATCTTCCCAACCCAGGGATTGAACCAGGGTCTCCTGTGTTGCAGGCAGATTCTTTAGCAACTTAGCTATGATGTATAATACATAATACATATTACATATATACAATGTATTTTTTAAATTAACCTTTTGTATGTTCAATGTGTACCTCCTTAACCCACAACACTCTATAGTCTCAAAATAAAAAATACTAGTATTACCATTACCAATATAATTAGTGAGAACAGTTCCATAAATTGTTGTGCATATGCTGTCTCCATTCCGCCCCTTCTTTAGAATAAAGATTGGTATAGATTTTCTTTTTTCCACTGTTTCAGCTATTTTAAACTGCATAATTTGGTAGATTTTAGTATATTCACAAATTTATACAACCATCATCACTATCTAATTTCAGAATATTTCCATCAAACCTAAAAAAATCCTGTACCTTTCACTCTCCCCACCCCCTATCCCCTGGCAACCACTAATTTATTCAAAACTTTCTGTCTCTCTGCATTTGCATGTTTTAGACATTTCATATAAATGGAAACATGCAATATGTAGCCTACTATCTCTGGCTTCTTCACTTAGCATCATGATTTGAAGGCTCATTTATGTTGTATCATATAAGCTCTTTATTTTATTGATTTTTTAATTGATTCTTGGCCATGCTGGGTCTTCATTGCTGCACACGGACTTTCTCTAGTTGTGACAGTGGGAGCTACTCTCTGATTGTGGTGCATGGGCCTCTTGCTGTGGTGGCTTCTCTCGTTGCGGAGCACAGGCTCTAGGGCATGCAAGTTTCAGCAGTTGTGGCGCAGGGGCTCGGTAGTTGCAGCTTGTGGGCTCTAGAGCGCAGGCTCAGTAGTTGTGGCTCAGGGGATTGGTCGCCCAGTGCATGTGGAATCTTCCCCAACCAGGGATCAAACCTGCGTGTCCTGCATTGGCAAGTGGATTCTTATCCACTGGGCCACCAGGGAAGTCCTATAAGTTTTTTTTTTTTTTTTTAAGTAAAAAATAAATCAATATAAGAATGATTGGATGCTAAGTTCCTCATCCTCTTATATAAACAGGGTTGCTCCAGCTGACTTCAGCTCCTTCCTGGAAGTAGCCTGAAACTTTTGATGAATGGGAGTGCTTTCCTGACTGAAAGCACAGTGCATGAATGGCAACCCCTGGTCACTACACAGTGCTTCAGGAAGAAGGCTGGTCTGGGGTCCCAGCACGAGATACATCTCCTCTCGGAGTCCCTTAGCCAGAATAGCTCCTGACTATGTAGGTCCAGGGGCTTCCCTGGTAGCTCAGCTGGTAAAGAATCCATCTGCAATACAGGAGAGCCTGGTTCGATTTCTGGGTTGGGAAGATCCCCTGGAGAAGAGATAGGCTACCCACTCCAGTATTCATGGGCTTCCCTGGTGGCTCAGATTGAGCGTCTTCACTTTCACTTTTCACTTTCATGCATTGGAGAAGGAAATGGCAACCCACTCCAGTGTTCTTGCCTGGAGAATCCCAGGGACAGAGGAGCCTGGTAAGAGGCCATCTATGGGGTCGCACAGAGTCGGATACATCTGAAGCGACTTAGCAGCAGCAGCTGGTGGCTCAGATAGTAAAGAATCCGCCTGCAATGTGGGAGATCTGGGTTCGATTCCTGGGTTGGGAAGATCCCCTGGAGGATGGCATGGCAACCCACTCCAGTGTTCTTGCCTGGAGAATCCCCATAGACAGGGAAGCCTGGTGTGCTGCAGTCCATGGGGTCACAAAGAATCGGACACGACTAAGTGACTAAGCACAGCATAGCATGTATGTCCAGTCTCTGTCCCTACTTGTTACCACTACGACTTGAGTGTTGAAATCTGGGCCAAAGTCAGCTTATGGAACCCGATGATCAAACACCTTGTTCTCCATCTGTGACCAGCCATGGGGTCTAATATAGTGCAGGACCTGAGCCCGGTATGGCTAGTGAAGAGCAAACAGACCGTGATTTCTGAGCTGAGACCCGCCCCCAACCCCCTCCAATACAGTGACCATAGTCTACCTCTTGGACTTGAGATCTACTGCTGTGAGACCCAAGTGAGTCTGCCTCCCATCTTTCAAGGAGGGCCCTGTGCATATATCCCCAAGACCTGGTCACCTTTCCCAGCACCCACTCCCCTGCCCACCCAGCCTGCTCTGGCTCTGTGCTTCACCCTCCTGTTGTGTATCTGGCTGTTAGAGACCTGGTCACAATGAATTGGGGTCTTCTCAGTTGGCTCTAGTGGTAAAGAACCCACCTGCCAATGCAGGAAACATAAGAGATGTGGGTTCAGTCCCTGGATTAGAACTCTGGAGGAGGGTATGGCAACCCGCTCCAGTATTCTTGCTTAGAGAATCCCATGGACAGAGGAGCCTGGCAGACTATAGTCCATAGGGTCACAAAGAGCCGGACACAACTGAGGCAACTTAGCACGCATCCACGGACAATGAATTGGATGATGTGTTAATGAGTTAGTTCCCCTAACCAGCTTAGGAGGCTCTTGAAGGCACCATTTTTTCATTCACTTTATCTCCCCCAATGCCTGCTTCAGAGAATGTTCTTTATCAATGTGTGATCAGTTAGAGAAGGAGGAAGGCAGTGAAGTGACAGAGTCTTGTGCCCAAACCAGACTGCGAGCTGCCTGAGAGCAGTGGCTTCTGAGAGCTCCTGAGAGCACTGCCTCCTCCTCCCCCTCTGTGTCCTCCCACAGCAAAACCCAACACGAGACTAGGCTCAGACTGGGCACATAGATGCCTTCATTCAAGATTTTAAAAGTCTCCACCAATAAGGACTTCTGAATAATATCTTTATTTAGCTCAGGTAGATAGATATTTCCTACACATTTCTGGATACCAGGGTTAGAATTTTCTTCATGGCTCTCAATAAGCTGCTCTTAAGCTCTCGTATATGGTAAATACAAACATGCAAGTACAATACAGGCTAAAATGAAAAGGTCCTTGTATACAAACATTTTTAAAAGACTTTTAAACACAGGGTATATTGAAAGGAGATGCAGTAGAAGGTAACTCGATTACCACCCCCCTCCCTCCTGATCCAGTCCGTACCTGGATTTGGGCCCTCCCTCTGCTCTCTGCTTCTGTTAGACACAAGTCCTCAGCCCTCCCTGGACAGGAACAGGGGCCTCACAAGGCCAGGCGACAGCCCCACCCCTGCCTGCAGAGAGGAAGCTCATCTCCCAGGCAGAGTGTCCCAGACCCTAGTGGTCAGATTGCTCAGCCTTGTTAAAGCAGGGAGACCACCTCCATGTCAGTATTCTGGACTGCCTCTCCCCTTCAGTCTTGATGGCTTCCAAATGTCAAAGAGATTGGTCAGGCCCTGGTGGGACCTGCTCTGAATGTTTACCAAGCCAGTCAGCCTCCATGGAAAGCCAACCAGCTTGTGGGCCAGGCCCAGGGGCTTCCCAAAACCTCTTTAGAGGTTTCCAGAGGCCTGAGGACCCTCTAGACCTTCCAGCACCACTTTGGAAGGGCTCCATCGGCTCCTGTGTGGCCCCTGATGTGTCCGCTATCTGTGGTCACTGTGAAGAAGGACAAGTCCAGGGTGGGGGGCAGGTATGATCCCTCAGGCTTGCCCACAGCTCAGACAGCAAAAAAGTCAGCCCGACAATGTCTGTGGGTTTTAGGCTCCCCTGGGCTAGGCCCCTGGCCTGGCTGCCCAGACAGGGACAGGGCTGTCTGTCCCCCAAGAGCGCATGGGCTGTCTAGGCTGCAGGGCTGCCTGTCCCCTAAGAGCGCATGTGCGCCTGAAAGTGCTCACAGCGGGCGTACTTCATGGTCAGCCCGTACACGGGGGTCATGTCCACCTTCACACCCGGGGTCACACAGAATTCCACCTGATGCAGCAGGATGGCCAAGAAGAGAAAGACCTCCAAGCGGGCAATGGTCTCACCGATGCACTTCCGCTTGCCCAAGCCGAAAATAATCACCTTCTCACTCAGTACTTTGTTGATGGTGCCATCAGCAGTGAGAAACCGTTCTGGCCGGAACTCAGATGGATCCTCCCAGAGCTTCCTGTAATCAGAGAGAAGCAGCTGAAGAGGCAGCCTGGGGACTCAGAACCATCAAGCGGGTTGAGCCCCAGCTGAAAAGAATAGGGTTCAGGCAAGTGGCCCAGAGACAGCAAAGTGTGAAGCTCAGGAGCGGGGGAGCTTTCCCTGCCACCTCTCAACTTACTGGTCATGGTTGATCTGCCACTGGTTCACAAAGACACAGCGCCCCTTGGGGATGTAAAAGCCGTTCAGATTGCTGTCTCTTGTGGTACTGAGGAGGGAGGAAGCTCAGTCAGGCTCAGGCCCACAAGCAGATCTCCCTGCCTCCCATACCCTGTCCTTCCTACCACCCTGATCAGGTACATGAACTGAAGTAAGGCCCAGCATCAGACAGCAGCAGATCCACGGGGCCTCACCTGTGTGGGATGGTGAAGGGGACAAAGGAGGAGTGTCGGAAGGTCTCCAGGATAAAGGCCTCCAAATAGGGCAGCTGGGGTCTGTCAGAGAGCCGGGGCCGCCGCGCCCTGCCAATCACTGTGTCTGCAGAGCACAGAGGACCAGACAGGTCAAGGGCCACGCAGACCTTGGCTGGGCCTCCTGCCTTGAGTGCTCTGAGGGAAGCCACCACCTACCCAGCTCCTCCTGAATCTTTTTTTGCACCCTGGGGCTTGTCACCAGGTACAGGAGGCTCCAGGAAAGGGCAGTTGTGACTGTGTCAAACCCTGGCCAGGGGAGAACAGAGGGAGAAGTTAGGTGCTTAGTGGGTCAGGGCAGCTGGCCATAGGAATGGTATAACGGGGTAATTCATACCGGCTCCAAAGAGGTCTATGACAACATTAATGATCTTCTCATCCGACAGCTGGATATTGGCATTCTCGTCCAGCCTCTTGTCCTGACAGTGCTCAATCAGGCTGTCTGTGATGTCCCGGATGTGACCCTGGGTAGGGAAGGCCCACAGGTAAGGAAGATCCCAAACCCAGAACTGCCTCTCCATCCAGACCTGGTCCCTTCCCATCCCTATCTTCTTCGTCCAAGAGGTGACCACACCCCCCATCCCCCACCCCCCCAGCTTCTCTTGTCTCTCCAAGGCTCTCTCCTGACCCAGAATATTTGCCTCCCCAACTCGAGGGACATTTGACACAGAGTCTAGTAATATTATCATCTGCACATGCCCTTTACACCTTTCTCTCCCATGAGGCCAGAAGACCAACCCTTTAACTCTTCTTGGTTCCTGCCACAACTAGCCCAGGGTCCTGCATGGACTGGCTATCTACAGTAGATACTGCTGTGTAACGGAAAGTTAGAGGAGCTGGACAATAAAAAGTTCTATTTTCCTGCCAAGGATGGAATCCCCTCCACTACTGGCTTCAAAATCCCAGGCTGAAGGCCTGTGAGAGCTTGCCAAACTCCACTCTGCTCCAGCTATCTCTGACTCCTGACCCCTGACTCTACCTGCTCCCTACCACCCACCTGCCTCTCCCTAGTCTATACCTTCTCAAACGTTTTATAGTGTTCCTTGACTATCTTCTGTACAAAGACGTAGAACCTCCGATTCAGGTCCTTGAAGAGGTCCAGGGCAGTGTTGGGCAGGTAACGGAGGACAGGGATGAAGTCAGATGGGTTCCCGGAGGCAGTTATCTCCCCAAACTCATTACTCAGGTTGACGAGGCTAAGAAACTCTTGGTCATTGTGGTCATAGCGCCGGCCAAAGCATATGGCACAGATGACATTGGCCACTGACACCACTATATACCTGTAGGGGTCAAAGCGCCCAGGCCCTGACATCAGCTCTTGGAACTTGCCCAGGAGGTACTCGGCCTCCTTGTTCACATGCTCTTCCAGATAGCAAGAGGATGAGGATGCCGGGTCTGAGGCAGTGGAGAAACTCTTCAGAGCATTCTGGGCCAGGCGTCGTCGGGCAGCCCACACCGGTCCAGAGTCTGGGTTGAAGGTCATGCTCTGGCCGTTAGTGATCAAGGTGAAGCTGTAGAGGTCGGGCCGGCCCTTGAAATCATCGCCCTGCCGCACGAGGGCCTGCCGGACGGTGTCCAGGCCGCTGAGCACCAGCACGGGTGTGCAGCCAATGCGGATCTGCAGCACGTCCCCATAGCGCTGGCTCAGCTGCGACAGGACCACGTGCGGGTTCTTCCCCAACGTCAGCATGTGCCCAAGCAGAGGCCAGCCCCAGGGCTCTGGTGGACTCTTCAGGCCTTGAGGGACCCGAGGCCGCCAGGTCCTGACCACCCAGAATACCAGGCAGAAGACGGCAGAGGCCAGGAGAAGTTCTGTGGCCGAGATGGGGATGGGGAGTCCAAACACAGAAAACATGATCCACGTAGATTCCAAGGTGGCTGCTGAGAGGTGAGATGGGAGGAAAAGGTCAATAGATCTGACAGGTGGATGGAAGGAGCCAGTGTCCTAAAATGTCAGCACACCAGTCAAGTAAAGGGAAAACCTTATCCAAAACTGTTCACTGGGCATGAAATGGGAGAGGAGATAGGAGAAGCTGTTTGTGGAGCTGCCAACTCCATACCAAGAATTTCAGTCATTCTTCAGTCCTGGCCACAGCCTTTTTGGTAGGCAGCACTGAGACTCAGAAAAAGTACATAACTTGCCCAAAGTCACACAGCCAGCAACAACAGAATCCAAACCCAATCCCAACTTGTCTAATTCCAGAACACCTTACCTGCCATACCAATCTCAGTGTCAGTCTGTGATTTCCATAGAATACCTATACTATTATTTATTTCATATTTTTCTAAAATCAACTTTAAATCCACCCACTTAGCACCATTTCACACAGTAACATCTGTGTGAAAATACAGGTTTGTTTTTTCCCCTAACATATATTAAAATAAGCACATAATTGATGTGTATCACCCAATTCCCCTTGAGTATTACCCACCCAACTTGGGACAACACTACCAAAGAACTAAGGATCCCCTCTTCTTCAGCCTCATTTCACATTTGGGGAAACTGACCTCCAGAGGAGGCACTAACTTGGCTAAAGGCACCCAGCTCTCAGACAGAGCCAGGACTCAGACCTCTTGGGCAACGTTCCCTGGGAAGATTCAAGGCCCAGTCTTCCCTGTTTCTATATTCCTGTCATAGGCACCTCTCTTTGAAGAGTGGTCAGATCAACTGATGGAAAGGAATCTTCTCAGTACCGTCAGTTCTCCACTTTTCAAAGCCAGGATCTAGGGAATCTGGCCAGACACCGGGACACAGTGGGGAGGGAACAGGGGACTGCCCCCTTTCCTTACTGTCTAAGCCACAGTGCCCTTAGCCCCAGCTCTCTGAGCTCAGCGGACTCACAGTTAAAAGCAGCTGGAGGCCAACTAGATTGAGGCTCCCAGTCACAAAATTCCAGGCCAACGTTTTCACTGGGCTCAATTCTCAATGAATGAATAGTCTAGACCTCCCCCGTTTGCCAGTCACTCAAGAGCTGTGAATAAATGGAAGGATCCTACCAGGCAAAGGCTGTAAGAAAACTCTGGACTGGAATATGAGAAACTAGGAATGGAGCTAAATTTAACTGACACTGACACAATACTTTCTTTCTCTAGGTTCAGTCTAGAAAGGGTGTGCAAATTCATGGACTCCTCTCTTCGAGGCGTGGGGCTATGACAGGGGCATCTTACTGATGCCCTGGACTGGAGGTCAGGAGACAAGGGTTCCAGGTTTTATGACATGGCCTTGGATTGGACAGTTAGTTCATTTTACCCTTCTGGGCTTCAGTCACATCACCTGAGAGAAGGGATGGGACATGATCTCTGATTCAGGGTACTCAGCTCATCTCAGATAAGAGAAAACTCAGATCTTTCCTTTGAGGTTAAGCATAGTCTGACTAGTGAAGTTTCCCTGCAGAAGAGCCACCCGAGATGGGGAGGTTTATGGTTCCTACCTGAACTACTATAGCTGTTTGTCTAGGGAGGCTTCCTGAAGGAGCTGAACCCCAAAGCACACTTGAGTCCAGACTCCTTGAGTGAACTGGGGACACTTCTAGGCCTTGGCATGTCATGAGGTCCCCTTCTGCACACTGGGTGCTCCAAAGACCCCTAGCCTTAGTAAGATGATAGGAGGCCAAGAGAGGTGTGATTGCTGAGTTTTTAGGGTCAAGTTTTCTGCAGAGGGCAGTCTCCCACACTGATCCACCCCCAGCAAAGGCCAGAGAAGATAGTGGAACAGGGAAGGCCCCTGGACAACGCCCAGGACTCCCTCTCAGATCAGCCTCCTTTGTCCAGCCAACACCTCTCAGCACTGACAAGCTATGCCTCAGGAGGGTGGCCCCAGCCAGGGGCAGCTTTTGGATAAGGCAGGGTACAGCTGGTAAGAACCCAACTTGCCTCCTTGGACACCCTGACCACGAAGAAGCCTCCTCCTCACAGAGCCTGAAGGAGTGCTGTACTGATCCCCAGTCTCTCACACTTACATCCTATTCCAACCTTCCAGGTGACCTCCATGGGGAAGCCCCCAGGCATTCCAGGAGTCAGTAGGGGATGAGTTGGAGCCTAAGTCCTGGAATGCTGAAAGGGGAGCAGTTCTGGTGCTACCCATGGAATCTTGGGTAAGTCCAGCCCTTCCCCTGGCTTCGGTTTCCCCACTTAGTGAGGGAAGCTGGACTGCCTCCTTACTAAGGACACTCATAGCCTCCTTTTTTTTTTTTCTTTTGAGGTGCTAGACCAGGAAGACATGGAAGCATCAAAATTTTCCTTTTGGTGGAGGGAAGCGACAACCCAGAAACTCCCAGCACTCACCTGTGGCTGTGAGAGGGTGCAGAGCTGGGCTGGGAAGAGTGGTCTCTGGAGCCAGGGACCCCAAAGAAGATCAGGGAAGGCTCCAAGGAATTGTCACCTTCAGAGTGAGGGTGAAAGCAATGCCACCTTTATAGACGGCTTGGGCGTGTGGCCACGCCTCCCGGAGCGCGGGGATGGGGAAAGAGGGAGGGGCAGGGGGGAGGAGAACTGGTCGCTTTTGGAAGCTTTTGGACGGAGGAAGAAGGGGCGAGAGAGGACGCTGGGGGATAGGTTAAGAACCAACTCTGGGGATGCCTCGATAAAGTGCTGGCTCTTAAAGGGATGAAGGCTAGGGACCCTTGGGACCCTCAGTTCCAAGGTACCCCTGGACAAGCGCAGAGCCCAATTGGGGAGGAGTTTGGGGAAGAAATCCCATGATAGCCCAAAAGAGGGTATAGGGGTGCTCCATCCCGGGGCACGGGGACCAGTCACCCTCATTTTTGCACGCACTGAACACTGGGAGTGATTCCTCCTCTCCACCAGCAGATAGGAACCAGGCTGGCATGCAGGGGCGGAGCTGCCCGGTGATGACCTCCTAACCCCTGTTATTGAGTCCAGGCTCGCGTGAGAAGCACGGCGACCCCAGCCCCGAGGTCACTAGGGCCGGAAGGCCAGAGGCGCCGATGGGCTGGCCCCTTTCCCCAGAGCCTCCCCGACCCCCAGAACCTCCAGAGCCCGGACGAGTAGAAGTCCGCGCTCCCTGATGGAAGGTCCGGAATGCGGGAAGGGATGGAGAATGTGCAGCATTGCTGAGAGCGCACTAGCTGGACGCGTTGAGCCGCCCCTAGGATCACTCAGAAAACCAAGGGTACTTCGACCCAGAACCCTCGGGCCCTCGAGGTTCCTGGGGCTATTAGCGCTTTGGCAGGGCAGAGTAATCGTGCGGCGAGCGGATCTCCCAGCGGAGGAGGAAAGGGTTAGAAGGAGGCCTTGGGGGTGGGGGTGGAGGGCAAGAAAGGGAGCTCAGGGACTACTAAA
>NW_011494753.1:8755132-8763467 GCF_000754665.1 Bison bison bison | reverse complement strand
GGTCCTGGCACAGTCACGCGAGCGCGGGGGGGTGGGGGGAGTCGGGGGCGGAGCTCTTAAAGGGCCAGTCTCTAGCGGAGCGTGGGGGCAGAGGTGGAGCAAGACAAGCCGCCGAACCCTCGTGGGTGCGTGATTGGATGGGTGGTAGGGCGGTGCAAAGGGCCTAGGTTTGCGTGCAGAGCTGAGCTTTTGCAAACAAGCGGGCGCCTGAGTGTGTCCATAGTTTTGGCCCACGCCTGTGGCGGGACACGCAGCCCCAGCACCGCCTGGGTCAGCTGGTCTGTCCCCGCCCCTGCCGAGCCTTCCCAATGTAGGATGTCCAGGCAAAAAAAAAAAAAAGAAAAGCTTGTTTAGCTCAATCTGTCTCCAACTAACTACATCACCCGCCCTCCGAGCTCAACCGCGCTCCCCAGCCCTACAAATGGCACTGCCATCCGCTGGCCCATGCCAGAAAACAGAGCCTCATCCTACCCACTCACCTCTCACTGCAGTCAGATGCCACCTCGGGCACTGCACGAATAAATATTTACCAAACGCCTACTATGTACCAGACACTGTTCTGGATGCCAGCGACTGATACAGAAGTGAACAAAACTGACAGCCTCCTGCTTCCCTGTAGTTTACATTGTGGGGCACGGGGGATGAGAGGTGAGGCCAGAAAATGCCTAGAGAGTCTCAGAGGATGAAAAGTGCTCTAGAGAAAAATAAGACAGAGAAGGGGTAGGAATCATGTAGGGGCAGATTGCAATTCAAAGGACATTGAGGAAAGGACACCCAACCCAGGCAGAAAGGGCAGACACCCAGCCAAGAATCAAGGCACACAGGTATCTGGAAGAAGAGTGCAACTGGTAGAAGAAACAGCAAGTTCAAGGCCCTGCACAGTGGTCCTTGAAAGAAGGAGCAGTGCCAGGGACACTGGAAATGTGCAGTGTCCTGTGACTGGGGAGTTCTGGAATTTGGTGGGAGTGAGGATGCTGAGGGTGGGGAACAGCCCTGCCCTAGATGCTGGGAGCACCCTGCTGAGAAGGGACTTCCTTTGTGTGAGATAGAGGCACTGTGAGGTCTGAGTCAAGGAAGATCACTGGCTAACATGCTGGGAACAGACTGAGGGGTAAAGGACCTGTTTCTCCACTTTGATTTCTGTCCATCCTCATGCAGGCCCCCATCATTGCTCCCAGAGTACTAATGACCTCCAACCTGGGTACCATCTGACTTTCAGTGCCTCCAGTTCCTTCTCCAACCTGTGGCATCCCAAGTGTCTTTTCAAAGATGAAAAATCTCATTCCATCACCACCTTGCCCCTCCAGTAGCTCCCATCTGAATAGAAACCAGAATCTTTTGCAGAGCCTAACAGGAATGCCCACTTCTACTTTGAATCTTTCCTACTTAAAGCCTCAGCTAAGACATCACTTCCTCTGAGAACACTTCCTGGATCCTTCCCACAGCAAGTTAAATTTCTCCTGGTTTATTTCCAGCATTGCTTCATGGTAATTCTCAGAACATTTGATTTTTGACAGGACACGGACCCAAACTGTCACTCCATCCTCCATGCTCTAACACAGAAAATCAGCCTTGGAAAATTGATCTGATAAGCCAAGATCTTGCAAGATATTAATAACAGGTAAAGGAGTTAAATCCATCTGTATTAAGGTGCATGACCAGGGTGTTGAGCCCAAAGTGCTAATGATATAATGGTGGAATTTAGGTAACAGAACAGGCAGGAGACAGGGAGGTATTGCTAGACTTCAATTCTGTCCAGCATCCTTCTATTCATTTCATCTTTGCATCTCAGGCTCTGTCTGAGAATTTTTGCAGTACCCGAGAAAGGTCTATCCTTTACACCAAGTAGGAGCTAGAGCCACAGAGAGTGGAAAGAATTTATGTGGAAGCTGTGGCAAGTCCACTTCCAAGTCCATCACCTTGCTCTGTAGCCCAGTCTCTCCTTTGGCTCTCAGAGTCCCCAGCAATTCTGTAGCTCTAGAGAATCATCCCAGAGCTACTCTGCTGGCTCAGGGGTAAATAATCCACCTCCCAGTGCAGGAGACACAGGTGTGATCCCTGATTCAGGGAGCTCCCACATGTGGCGGAGCCTGTGTGCTCGAGCCAGGGAACCACAACTACTGAGCCCGTGTGCCTCAACTACTGAAGCCTGGGAGCCCTAGAGCCCATGCTCCACAACAAGAGGAGCCACCACCGTGAGAAGCCCATGCACTGCAACTAGAGATTAGTCCTCTCTCTCTCCCCAACTAGAGAAAAGCCTGTGCAGCAACAAAGACCCAGAATAGCCAAAACGAATAAATAAATAAAACTTAAAAAATAAAAGAAGACTCATGGCAGCCTGCTCTTCACAGCTGAAATACCATCTGCAGAAAAACTCTTCTCTTGGTAAAAGATATGTTGCTTTCCTCACATTTCCAAGGGATTTTTTTTCTTTTCTTTTCTTTTTTTTTTTTGTGGCCATGCTGGGTCTTCTTTGCTGTGCACAGGCTTTCTTCTGATGTGGCAAGCCTGGAATACTCTCTAGTTGCGGTGCTCTGGCTTCTCTTGTTGAGGAGCACGGGCTCTGGGGCATGTGGACTTCAGTAGTTGTGGCCCATATGCTCAGTAGTTGTGGCACACGGGTTTAGTTGCACCTCAGCATGTGGGATCTTCCCAGACCAGGGGTTGAACCTGTGTCCCTTGCATTGGTAGGCAGATTCTTAACCACTGGACTACCAGGGTCCACCAGGGAAGTCCTCCAAGGAACTCTTGATTCCAAAGAAATTTTAGCTAATTAAGCCAAGTCCTGTCCCACTTCTTGGCTGGAGAGACTGAAACCAGAACAAAGAAAGCTGAAGGACAAATGACAAATCAAAGCAGAGCCCAGGCCCTTGCTTCCAGGCCAGAGCTCTTCCCAATTTGATTTATTGTCCCAGACTACCAGCAAAGCCCCAGGGGGCCAAAGGTAGACAGGCTCAGTGCCTCAGTCAGAATGCCCCCCTCTCCCCATCTTCCTGGACAAGAGTCTAATGCACTGGGGTTATGGGAGGCCCTGCGCTTCTCATCACCAAGCCTGTCTTGGAGAATAGCTCAAAAGACAGAAGGGGGCCCACAGGGGACCGGGGCAGACAAAGAGGGAGACAGGCGGGAGGTTAGAGGACCTTGACCTGGAGTTGAACAGCCAATCCTGGGTCAAAGTTTGTATGCCTTTGCGTGAGAAGCTCTTTGGCTAGAATTCCCTAGCAATCGATACTAGGAACACAGAGGGAAGGGTGGGCAGTGCAAAAAGGAGGGGTCTCTGGGCTAGACACAGTTGAGGGTTTTGGCCCAGCCTAGCCTGGAGTCTTCAGTCAGCACTGCTGAGGGCTGTGTGGTCAGGGGATGAGGAGACAACCAGACCCAGAACAAACTCACTACCCAGTGGTGGCAGCAGGAATCACACCCGAACAGAGCCTAGGCTAACTCTGCAAATGCCACAGGAGCTGTGAGAAGGCTGAGGGCCCTAGGGGTGAGCAAAGGAATAGAGAGGCGTCCTGGAGTATGAGGAGAATAGGAAGGGCACCCCTGGCATGAGGCAGGGCCGTAACTTGAACAAAGCATGGGAGTGGAAGGTTGGTGTGAGACAGTTTGAGAAAAGTGGAGTTTAAGTGAATATGGAGAAATAGGATTTGTCTTCCAATGTGTCTTCACCCCACCAAGCCACCCACCACCCTACCTGAGATCCGAGCCCTAAGCGCCTTCCTCTCTCCTACCTGTGCCCAGAAAGACAGAGAGATTCAGTCTGCAGGATCCAAGGCTCAAATGGGGCAGCCCCTGGCTCTCTGGCTCTTTGCTGCTCTAGTCAGGCTAATGATACTTATCTATTTAAAGTTCTCTCTTTCATTCTCAAGAGAGTCTTGGCTTGGGACTTCCCTGGTGGTCCAGTGGCTAAGACTCCAGGCTCTCAATGCAGTGAGCCCTGATTCGATCCTTGGTCAGGGAACTAGGTCCAACAAGACCCTGCATGCTGCGATGAAGATCAAAGGTCCAGTGTGCCACAACTAAAACCCAGCACCGCCAAATAAATACATTTTTTTTAAATGAGTACTGGCTTGGACATACATTATATGGTTACCCCAGTCGATAGTAGAAGACCTGTGAGGGGTTTTGTGTGCCCAGCATCCATTCTCTCTTCATCTGGAAATATCACTTCATTTGTCCTTTGGGGACCACCCCACCCCTACTCTTAGCTGATAGGCTTGGTGGAACTAACCCCATCCCAAGCCCCTAGGCTAAAACATGACTCAGGCCAAGCCACTGAGAACCCTTTATGGGAGTTTTCATGAAATTGTTGGAAAAGCAAGGTTCTCTTTCTGCCAGAAGTGGCTAAGCTGGTTAGAAAATAATTCTGGACCTACCAGTGGCCATTTTTAAGAAGCCCATTAGAGGAAAGCAGAACTGAGGGATGAGGGGAGGGAGGAAAAGAATTGATGACACTGAGCAATGAGATCCAGTTATTCCTGAAGCCAGGGAAGTTCACCATAGAACTTCTCTGTTATGTGAACTGATAGCATCACCACCTCTCCCATCTTCTCCTTTCTCCCCTTTTCCGTCTTCTTTACCACTTCCTCTTCTTTCTCCTCCTTCTCCTCCCCCTCTTCATCTTTCTCTTCTACTAGGAGTTGGGTTTGGGGGCTTGCAACTGAAAGGATTAGAGCCGAAACCTGCAGGCCAGAGAGGCTTACCCAACAGTGCTCTCTGAGTGATTAAACCTCAACATTTGAGGCAGATCCAAGAAGTCCTGGGCAGGTTGGACAGAATCCTAAGAAGTTACTCTTATCTAACAGCTTCTGTGCCAACGGGTCTGCCCCTGTGCCAACAATGCCTCCATCAGCAGCATTGTGAGAGGCTAGTTTTATCTCCAGAAGGCCCCACGATGGAGTTGAGGAGTTGTTGGCTGGGGAGTGTCTGGAAAGAACCCACACTTAAGGCAGAGACCATCAGATGAGTCTGTGCCATCTCACTGCACTAGGGGCAGAGTTCATGCCCTGCTGGCCGGCTGACACCCTCCCTGGCCGGGAGACACCCTGGGAAGGAAGGTGCCCTATTTTCTCTCCCAGCTGCTAGCTGAGAAAGAGATACCATCCTTTCCCCAAGTTAAAGTTTTTGAAGACTCTCAAAGGAAACAGTCCTTATAATGGCCCGCAAGACCTTTTCAGCTGTGGCTCCCATGGCCTTTCTGACCTCCTCTCCTATCCCTCCCCCTTCCCTGGCTCACTCCTCTCCAGGCACCAGAGCAGCCTGAGGTTCCTAAGACACTCCAGGCAAGTCCCTCCCCATATCTGTCAAGATCAGTCCTTTCAGGAAACAGAGGGCCCCCTCAAACTGAGTCATTGAGGAGAATTTAATAAAGGGACCACTCACAAAGATTCGAGGTTTAGGGAAATCAGTAGGACAATGCAGCAGCCCAGGGCAAGCAACAGCAAGGCCAGAAGTGATGGGAAGAAGGAGCAGAAAACAGAACCCAGAGAAGGTGGCTGTGGTAAGGCTATGGAGAGGAGCTGGAGCCTTTGGGAGAGTTGTAGATGGCATGCCAATACCCTACAGGGAGAGAGCCTAAATACTCTGACCTCATTCCATTCATACCCTCTGATGTCCTGCTGGTACCTACCACAGACTGAACCTAGCTAGAAGCCAAAAAGCAGAGGGTCCATGCCTGTAGCCCATGGAAGTCAGTCCTCGGGGACTGAGAGAAGAAGGGTGGAGAGTGGTCTGGAGAGGCAAGTGGACAATATCGACATCCGGCCTTTGCTTCTGCCGTTCCTGCCACCTGGAGACGCTTTCCCCCCAGATCCTCATATCTTACTTACCCGAATATCGTTCTTAGTATGCCTTCCTTGGCCATCCTATGTAAAACTGTTACCCTGAATCATAGTCTCCATCCCTCTTCTTAACTTGCTATTTATTCGTAGCACTTGTTTGACAGGTCTGTGGCACTGAACAAACTTTGAACATATTATGTAGGGACTTCCCTGGTGCTCCAGGGGCTGAGACTCCATTCTTTCAATTCAGGGGGACCAGGTTTGATCCCTGGTCAGGGAACTAGATCCCACGTGTGGCACAAATAAGAGTTCACATGCCGCAACTAAAGATCCCAGATGCTGAAAGATCCTGAGTACCACAACTAAGACCCGGTGCACACAAATAAATAAAAAATAATTTAAAAAAATACAGTAGCTGCTCCCCACATGTGGCTGCTGAAAATTTCATACCTGCTCTGTATTTTACTTCTCAACACTCTGTATGGTCTATATTCCTCAACTGAATGTAAGTGTCTGCAGAACATGCACTTTTGTCTGCTGTGCCCAATGCTTCATCAACAGCAAACTGGCACATGGTGGGTGCTAAATAAATATTTGTTAAATAAATGAATTGCTGTGGTTGTTCAGTCACTAAGTCATGTCTGACTCTGTGACCCCATGGACTGCAGCCTGCCAGGCTTCCCTGTCCTTCACTATCTCCTGGAGCTTGCTCAAACTCATGTACATTGAGTTGGTGATGCCATCCAACCATCTCATCCTCAGTCGCCCCCATCTCCTCCCGCCCTCAATCTTTCCCAGCATCAGGCTTTTCCAACGAGTTGGCACTTCGCATTAGGTGGCCAAAGTATTCGAGCTTCAGCTTCAACATCAGTCCTTCCAGTGAATATTCAGGGTTAACTTCCTTTAGGATTGACTGGCTTGATCTCCTTGCTGTCCAAGGGACTCTCAAGAGTCTTCTCCAAGCACCACAGTTCAAAAGCATCAATCCTTTGGCATTCAGCCTTCTTTATGGTCCAACTCTCACATCCATACATGACTGTTGGAAAAACCATAGCTTTAACTACATGGACCTTTGTTAGCAAAATGATGTCTCTGCTTTTTAATATGCTGTCTAGGTTTGTCATAGCTTTTCTTTCAAGGAGCAAGTGGAAAATGTCAAACCTCCAAATAGGAAAATATGTCAGGTTTGAAATGGTAGTGACCTGGTAAGATTCCGGGTCTTGTTAGGCAGGGCACCTAGTCCAAAATGGCTGGCTGAATGGATCCCCTCTCCAAAGCCAGGTCCCTTCTTCAGTACCTGCCAGATAAGTGCTAGTCATCCTGTTGCCAGGAGACACGTGATCAGGCATGGTCCTGCCTTAAGAAGCTCATCTCAGCCTGGCCCAGCTAAGGCATCTGCCTCATGCCACCTTCACATCAGCCCAGGGCCAGCATCTGGACTGCATCTCACTGTTGACCACATGGCCATGATCACCAGGAGTCCTTGACTGCTTTCAGTTTCGGAGTCGCCTGGTTCCTCTCAACAGGTCTCGGCTCCTCTCCCCACAATCCGGCTCCACCACAAAAATCAGAAGAGACCAGGCACCATAGCTACTCTCAGCAGAGAGAGCTCTGCAGGGTTGGGACAAGAGGGCTTCATATTTTGATGGGCGGGAAAGGGCTGCGACAGTGCAGACCCGGGGACACTGCCCAGAGAAGGGGCTAAGGGATACCCCAGAGGTTCTCCAGGTACAAAATAATGGAGATAAAGGCAGACCTTCTTTTTCCTTTCTCTCTTCTTCCTTCAATAATATCAAATATGATTAATTTAGACCCACACTAGATATCATAATTTGACTAATTCTGCTCTGGTTGGCAGTTGTCTTTATTGTTGGGAAAATGTTTGCTGAGCCAACAAATTGTGAAAACAGCCTTACAGGGAAATGTTTGCGCTAGTGTACTGAAGGGCAAGTTCAGCAGCTCAGGGGACTGTTCTGTTTCCAAGTTAGAGATGCCCTTTTACATATAAACACAGAGGTTTGCTGATAATGAATGTTCTAGTCCTCTCATCAAAGCAAGGTCTCCAAGGACCCTGCTTCATCAGCCAAGTGCTCCTGGACGTGCTCACAGTCTTTGCCAAGAAGGTGGCCCTATTCAGACCTATCAGTGCACAGCCTGGCTGTCGTACCAGCCCATCAGGCCATTTTGTTAACTTTAGAATCCTTTCCCAACTGCTTTTCAACTTGTCAACACCCAAGAGCCCTTCCCTCCACTTTCATTTTCCTCCTTCCCAGCACCCTCCCCACCCCAATTTTATCTAAGTATCCTCCATCTTTCTTTGCAGGGTTATGTGCTTCTGGGGAGGTGGGCCCCAGGGAATGGGTCTTGGTTGGTCTGAACCAGTCATTGTGGCCCAGTTACCTTGGATGAATCTGTAACATGATTCTGGCCAATATTATGCTGTAGAGATCTGGTGGGACTAAACTGAGGAAAGATTTCCTCACTCTTGCCTAGAAAATCCCACGGACGGAGGAGCCTGGTAGGCTGCAGTTATGGGGTCGCAAAGAGTTGGACAC
>NW_011494753.1:8753034-8755032 GCF_000754665.1 Bison bison bison | reverse complement strand
GGTGGGACTAAACTGAGGAAAGATTTCCTCACTCTTGCCTAGAAAATCCCACGGACGGAGGAGCCTGGTAGGCTGCAGTTATGGGGTCGCAAAGAGTTGGACACGACTGAGCGACTTCCCTTTCACTTTTCACTTGCATGCATTGGAGAAGGAAATGGCAACCCACTCCAGTGTTCTTGCCTGGAGAATCCCAGAGACAGGGGAGCCTGATGGGCTGCCATCTATGGAGTCACACAGAGTCAGAGACGACTGAAGTGACTTAGCAGCAGCAAAAGGGATACATGACAAGAGATGCACTCTTGTCTCTCTGACCCTTGTCCTGTCTGGATATTATGGCCGGAACTTTAGCTGCCATCTTGCAATCCTAAGGGAGACAGCTTAGGGGGAAAACTGATATTCCAGGGATGGTGGAAAAGAAATTTGCAAAGAATCATTTTATTATTCAAGTTCCTTGCAAGAACAGAAACCATTCAAACTAGATCACTGAGAAGAGTTTAATAATGGGATTCTTTATAAAGGTGTGAACACCTTTATAGAGAGACTAACACAGGATATTGTGGTACCATATGACTTGTAGCAGAGAGGAGCCTTTACTGTCTTGGACCTGAAGGGGCAAGAAGAAGGATCTGTTTCTGGAATCCAGAGGGAGAGACTGTAAGTAAAGGAGAGCTACCTGACAGCAGCCATGGCCTAGCATGGTGACTTTGCAGGGAGGGTCTGGAGAAAAAATACCCCAACTTCACTCTCCTCCCACCCTCCCATTTCATGTCAATACCTCCCATTGACAGAACCCAACAAGAAGCCAGAAGATGGGGAGCCCATTGACATAGTCCACAGAGATCAGCCTCTCAGTGTATAGAGCAGGGCGGAGAAGGGGCGGGGGTAGTGAATGTGGAGGTAAAAGAGGATTTTCAGCACAAGCTGGGTCTGCAATAATCTCATTCATCTGTTTGTTCTCTTGTCATTCTCCTCTACAAAGACAAGATCTGTCTTATTCTCTGCTGTAAGTATCCTCCTAGAACAGTGGCTGGCAACATAATTTATGCTCAAAGACTACAGTTGGACATCCACGATGTAGCAGGCACTGTACCGAAAACTGAGTGAATGAGAACACAGTTTGTCTCAAGTTGTTCATAGTCTAGAGAGAGCAAATGAAACCAAAGTGATATGGCACCGTGGTGTTTGTGCCACGAGAGAGCTATGCCCAATGGAGGAGGATCTCACCCAGAATAGGGTTCGGGACACCCTGCAGCAGGTGGACCTGGAGCTGAGTTTTGGAGGATTTGCTTTAATGGAGAGATGAGAATGTTTTGTCATGCCTGCATCATAGTACTGCAATATAAGTAATCGTTTCTAACCTGGAAGCAATTAATTTCCATGACCGTGTTTGTTGGATGGGGAAGAAGTGGTTGGGAGGAGGGTAGGGCATTCCAGGCAGAGGGAACAATGCCCAGAGGCAGAAAATCAGGAGAATTCTAAGAGTTCCTTCTGACTGATGGGAAAGATGCGTGAGAGGAAGAGTGTAATGGGAAATGATGTGAAAGAAGTGAGTAGGAAATGACTCACATGCTGACCTAAGGAGTTTGAGTTTGGCTTCTGAATGTCTTAAGAAATCAGTACTAAGGGATTTTACATAGGAATATGATGCTAAAAGAAGAAGAAAGGAGTATGGTGCTAGAGATAAAGAATTCACCTGTGCAGGAGATACAAGAGATGCAAACTTATCCCTGAGTCAGGAAGACCACCTGAAGTAGGAAATGGCACCCCACTCCACCCCATTCCAGTGTTCCACAGACAGAGGAGCCTGGCGAACTACAGTCCATGGGGCCGCAAATAGTCGGACATAACTGAGCACACACACGGATTGCTGCTGCTGCTGCTGCTAAGTCGCTTCAGTCGTGTCCGACTCTGTGCGACCCCACAGACGGCAGCCCACTAGGCTCCTCTGTCCCTGGGATTCTCCAGGCAAGAACACTGGAGTGGGTTGCCATTTCCTTC
>NW_011494753.1:8752603-8752934 GCF_000754665.1 Bison bison bison | reverse complement strand
CTTCTCCAATGCACGAAAGTGAAAAGTGAAAGTGAAGTCGCTCAGTCATGTCTGACTCTTAGCGACCCCATGGACTGCAGCCTACCAGGCTCCTCCATCCTTGGGATTTTCCAGGCAAGAGTACTGGAGTGGGTTGCCATTGCCTTCTCTGCACGGATTGCACAGATGCACAATTTCAGAAAGTTCATTTGGGTAGCAGGATGTAGGCTGGGTAGTAGGGATGGGATGGGAGGAGCCTAGAACCATGCCCTCCAATACAGTACTCACTCACCACTTACACTTCAAATTGAACAGAATTAAAACTTTGTATTTCAGTTGTACCAGCCATTTC
>NW_011494753.1:8743486-8752503 GCF_000754665.1 Bison bison bison | reverse complement strand
ACCAGCCATTTCAAGTGCTCAGCAGCCACATGTGGCTGGTGGCTACCCTACTGAATAGCACAAACATAGAGCATTTCCATTATCACCGAAAGTTCTGCTGGAAAACACTGGCCTAGAGACAGTGAGACCAGTTAAAGACAGTGGGAACCAAAAGTGCAGGCAGGAAGTGGCACTGAGAGTCACCTCCAGGCAGAGCCGCAGTAATGGAGAGAAGGGGTGTTCAGGCAGTAGAACCTTGAGAGTTTGGTAGGAGGTGAGTAAGAGAAGGAGTCTATGAGGATTCCCAGGTTTCTGGCTAGGGTGATAACCCAGAGAGAAGGTGTCTGGGCAGGGAGGTTGACAGACAGCATCCATGTGGACATGTTGAGGATGCTGGGGCCTCTGGGTGGACACAAGCAGCAGGTGATTAGATGTCCAAGACTGAAGCTCCCGGTCTTTATGTAATAGATTATGAGACACCCTCCCCCTTCAGCTTTAATTATTTGCCTGTGTTTCCCACAGCACCTGTGTCCACCAAGGTCTTTCCTCTCTGCCAGGTCTGGGCACAGAGATAAATGGGACTCAGCCTCTGTCTCTGAGGGGCCCATAGTCTGATTTAGGGTTTAGATTAAGTGATGATCTGGCCCCAAACTACAGCTCTTAGTGGCCAGAGCCACGTCGGAGATGAGAATGGAATGATGAGGGTCACAGAGGACTCGCCCACAAGAAGCAGGGGGAAAGGCTGCCAGTTACTGCATTCTGATCATTGGCCAGGTTGGTGAATGTGCACTAAATAAACTTGTTAGGTGACCCACAGGTGCCCATTCCCTCACCCTAACCTGAGCCCCACCCTGTGTCTCCCTAGACTCCTCTCTGGATAGTCAACTCTAAATCACCCTTCTCTCATGATAACCTCCCGATTAGCCCTCTTCCCCACCCCATGCTCACTGAACCGCTTTTCTCCCATACTCTAGTTCTGGGAAAAATTACTTAACATCTTCAGGCTTTCATTTCATCAACTGTAAAATGAAGCCAATAGCAGTACCCACCTCACAGTGTTGCTGTGAAGCTCAGATAGAGATGGCTGATGTTAAGCATAGAGCACAGAGCTTGGGGCATAGTGGGTACTCAGTAAATTTCAACTGTAAGGATTATTATTTACAAGTTCCAGAAAACCAATGCAGGAAAATGCCCAAAGTTGTTTTCACAAAGCTCTTAAACAGGTTAGCATTCTTACTTGAGAACACTAACCCTAATTCAACAGATCTTTTTCAGGATACATGCTGTGTGTCATGCCCTGAGCTAGATACTAGAGATCTGAAGAAAAGCAGAAGCTGCCCTGACCTTCAAGGAGCTCACAGTTGAAGGGGGAAACAGCATGACAGGTGCTTATTGAGGAGGGTAGCATGAGGCCTGTGGGAGGTCTGTGGGACCTCAGAGGAGGGGGTTGAACCCAGCCAGCATGGGGCAGCTGAACAGGGTATAAAATGAGGGGCAGGTATAGAATGGATAAACAATAAGGTCCTACTGTATAGCAAAGGAAACTATACTCAATATCCTTTGATAAACAAAAATGGAGAAGAATATTAAAAAAAGTATATATACGTGCCAGCCTGGATGGGATGGGTGGGCTTGCAGGAGAATGGATACGTGTGTATATGTATGGCTGAGTCCCTTCACTGCTCACCCGAAGCTACCAGAATATTGTTAATAGGCTATATTCCAATACAAAGTAAAAAGTTCAAAGTTTGGAAAAAAGAAGGTAAATGTGTATATAATTGAATCACTTTGCTGTACAGCAGAAATTAACACAACATTGTAAAGCAACTATACTTCAACCTAAAAAAAGATGAGGAGCCAGAGAACACAGGATGGGGTGCAGCTGACAAAGGGATCAACACGTGGAGAAAGACAATGGAAATGGGACCAGAACGTGGTGGCAAACAGAGCCAGAGAGGGCGAGCAAGAGCTGCCGCTGAAGCCTTTGGGTGCCAAGCAAGGGAGTCTGGTTTTTATCCTGAAATCTATTGGGAACTTTGAGGGGTTTTAAAAAGGGAAGTAGTCAACACACACTCCAGAAAGGCTAGAGTCAAAAAGATTAAAAGCAATCCAGTAGTGGTGAGCATGAGAAGTAAATTGAACCCTCAGTCACAGCCAGTGGGAATAAAATTGGTTCAACTATTTCAGAAACTTGTTCAGTGCTAGGATCTACTAGCACAGAACTCTAGTGCAAGCCTGAGTTAGCCTAGCCTGTCATCTAGCATTTCCACTCGTAGGTCCATAGACAGCAGAAATATGTACAAAAATATGTGCGAGAGTGTTCACAACAGCAGGGCTCATCATAGCCCAATATGGAAAACAAGCCAAATGTCAATCGACAGTTGAATGGATATGGATACCTCATTGTGTATTTATATGAGGACTCATTACGTGTATTCATATTAGAACACCATACAGCAACGAGAATTACACCCAACAATAACACCCGACATCGTGGCTGAATCATCTAAAAAAGAATAAATGACAGAAGCCAGAAACCAAAGAGTACACAGTCTGCCGAATCATACACTTTAAAAATGTTTGAAATCATAAATTTCATGTTTTATATTTTCCCACAGTTTTAAAAATGAAAAAATTCATGGAATTGTACAACATATAGACTGCATCTTAATGTAAACTCTGGACTTAGCTGATAATATTGTATTAATATTCATTCACCAATTGCAACAAATGTATCACACTAATGCAAGAAGTTAATAATTGAGGAAACTGGAGGAGGAGGAGGCATATTGGAGCTCTCTGTTCTTTCACCCAACTTTTCCACAAATCTAAAACTGCTATAAAAAATGAAATCTAACAGGCAACCTTGATAAATCTCAAAAATTTTATGTTGAACAAAGGTAAAACTATTCTATGATTTTAAAAATTCATAAAGTGGTTGCTTGGGGGGGTAGGCAAGGGAGCTGATTGCAAAGGGGCACAAGGAAAGTTTCTGTTGTAATGGAAACATTCTTTATTTTGCCTTATATATTGGATTGGATACATGAGTGTACCCCATATCAAAACCTCAGTGAAATGTTCACTTATCATCCTTGTATCTTACTATAGGTAAATTATACCTCAATCAAACAAAAATAACAATAAACTCAATCAACAACAACCAAAAAATGAAATTTATTAGTTTTTATAAAAATTCCATGCCAAAAAAGTACACAGCATGATTTCATTTACATGAAAAACAAAAACAGACACAGCTAATTTATGCCATTAGGAATTGGGGTCATTGTTCCCCTTGGGGAAGGAACATGGGAACGGTTTCTAGGGTGCTCCTAACATTCTGTCTTTTAATCCGAGAACTGACTACATGATTTTTGTGAAGTCTATAAAATGTTCATTGAGTTGTACAGAGTATTTGCACTTTTCTGTATCTTGTAATTCAATAACAGGTTTTAAGAAATTACTTAAAAAGATAAATCATCTCTTACGCAGTGGTGGTGGTTTAGTCACTGAGTCATGTCCGACTCTTGTGACCCCATAGACTGTAGCCCGCCAGGCTCCTCTGTCCATAGGACTTTCCAAGCAAGAATACTGGAGTGAGTTGCCATTTCCTTCTCCAGGAGATCTTCCCGACCCAGGGATCAAACCCAGGTCTCCTGCACTGCAGGCAGATTCTTTACTGCCTGAGCTACCAGGGAAGTCCAAATAATTTACGTAGAGATTCCATCCTCAGGGAGGGGAGCAGAACCCCCAGTCCTTAGATGGGGACTGTGCACGTGACTTCCTTCCAAACAGCACAGTATGGAGACCGAGGATGAGTGATGTTCCCGTGGAGAAATCTGGTAAACTCTGCTTCAGTCAGCTGATCACTACGAACATCAACCTTCCTGTCAGGTTGACAGTATGTACCCTTAATATGATGTGATGAAAACAGCCCTTTTCTCCTGTGGTCTTCCTACCAACAGCCCATAAGCCCAGTCTTACCTTGAGGAAAGCATCAGACAAATCCCAATAGCTGGACATTCTACCAAATATCTGTCCAGTTCTCCTGAAAAAACAATGTCTGAAAAACATTTCAACCAAGGGAAGCCTAGAGAAACAATGACTCTGTGTAACATATCTTCCTCCTTGATGAGATCTGAGAACAGGAAAGGACAAAAGGACATTAGGAAAAAAAATGAAAATCTGAATAAAGTATGACTTTAGATCATTAGAGAGAGAGAGGAAGGAAAAGACAGGAGGAGAGAGAGACAGAAATAGTCGATTTCTACTAAACCTACCCTAACCTCAAACCTCAATCATTTTATAAGAGTGAGCTAAACCCAAAGCAGATACAAAGATAAAACAGCTTTCCTTTCCTCTCAGCCACGATCCTCCAACAGGCCTTGTGCCTTTGTCAGATTCCCCAGCCTTGCCCTTTGACATCATCACAGGTTGATCTCACAGCTTTCTTGTTTTTTAGGAATTAAAAAGTCCAGTCAGTCCTAAGTAAATCAAAATGCTTCTCATGTGAAATTTCTGGTTTGTGGGAAGGGGAGAGACACACTCTCTTTCTGCACTTTCTTTCCCCACTCCCCTACCCCGGTCCCCACCATGTCCCGACCGCCCCCCATCATCCCACCTCACACCCTCCTCACCCCCGACTAGGGAGAGGAAAGAGGGAGGGTGCTGGAAGATGAACCAATCTCTTTCTGTTTGGCTGGTGCTGTTTATCTTCTCTCTTAGCTCCAAATGCCCTTGTGTGTAGCAGACATTCCACTGCCAGCTTTTCATCGAGTGCCTTTTAGCCCCAACGTGTCCTCCTCATCAAACAGTTCCTAGCACAGATGCTGGACTCTGGCTGACCTCTTGCTCACCCTCAGCTTATTCTCACAAAGTACTCTCCGTAGCCTGTCACTGCTGGGGTCCCCTCCCCTCTGTAGCCAGGTCTCATCCATGCAGTTCAAGTCCAGCTCCCTTCAGCATGACCACCCAGCCCTTAGGAGACTCACATGCTGGTAAGGTACCCTGCTTGGGCTATGCAGGCTGCCCTCTGCTACCCCTGTCATCACAGGCTGCTCTGCTCAGCCTTCGTGTCCACAAGTCTCCCCCAGATCCAGGGACACATGTCAAGCAGGTGCATGCTGTGGGATGGGACGCAATCTCCTGAAGGTTAGCGTCCCAGGTCTAATGCACTGCTATGTGCTGCGCTTAGTCACTCAGTCGTGTCCGACTCTTTGTGACCTCATGGACTGGAGCCCGCCAGGCTTCTCTGTCCATGGGGATTCTCCAGGCAAGAATACCAGAATGGGTTGCCATGCCCTCCTCCAGGGGATCTTCCCAACCCAGGGATCGAATCCGGCTCTCCAACCCAGGTCTCCCACATGGCCAGCAGATTCTTTACCATCTAAGCCACCAGGGAAGTTATGTGACCTACAAAAAATTGTATAACTTCTTTGTGCCTCTTTTACCCCATTGTAATCTGACAATAGTATTAATTTGCACTCCACAGGATTACTGGGAATGTTTTCTAACAAATATAAAGCTTTTACAACAACACTGGGCCCATAAGCATGGAGTGCTGTAAAGCGTGTGACAGACACACAAAGGCCATAGGTTCCTCACCCCACTTCTGCCCATCTGCACTTACAGCGGAGGCATTCCCTTCCCACAGGTGTCCCGCTCTTAGGGTTTGAGTCTCCTGAACTCCTTCACTTGGCTTTGTGAGCTGGGGGAGGAGAGAACCACCAGGGGACTCCTTACCAAGCAACAGCCCTCCACCTCAAGGATCCCTTTCCTACCGTAGACAATCACATACCTTCTCAGAGAGCTGACATCTGTCCTGTCTACTCTCTCCTCTCTATAGAGATAAACAGATGGTTGTATATTTTTGAAGAAAACCATTTAAAAGTAAACTGCAGAAATCATGCTGACACTTCATCCTCTAAACATTATGGTATTGAGAACTTCCCTGGCAGTCTGGTGGCAGGCCCGTGGCAAGCCAAAAACAAAATGAAACAACAAACACCACCCCCAAAAACCCTTATAATATTCGTTTCCTAAGAATGTTAATCTCCTAAGAATATTTTCTAAAATATTCCCCCACCTAATCATGATACTAGGCTTGTACCTAAGAGAATTAACATTAATTCCATAATATCATCTAATCTCCAATCCTTGTTTGTATGTCTTCAGTTGTTCCCCTAATGTCTTTTGTAGCTTTAAAAATACACTTTTTAAAATCCAGTGTCCAACATGTTTCACATACTGCATTTGGTAGTTGTGTCTCTTTAGTCTCTTTGCTCTAGAAAACGCCCCATCTTCTTTTTTTTCTTTTCTTAATGAAATCCACCACTTTGAAGATTCCAAGCTAGTTGCTGTGAAGAAGAGCCCACAGCACGAATTTTCTTCATCCACTTTTACCATCTCTCACCAAGAGGGAGGAGGCTGAGCGGGCTTCTCTTTAGAATATATGATCCTCACCATCTCTTGTTTGCAGATTAAGGACCCAGGCTGGAATTCAGAGGTGGCCAGAACATTGTTGTTCGGTTGCTAAGTCATGTCAGACGCATTGTGAACCCACAGACTGCAGCCTGCCAGGCATCCCTGTCCTTCACTGTCTCCTGGAGCTTGCTCAAACTCATGTTCATTGAGTTGGTGATGCCATCCAACCATCTCATCCTCAGTCATCCCCTTCTCCTCTGCCCTCAATCTTTCCCAGCATCAAGGTCTTTTCCAATGAGTTGGCTCTTCACATCAGGTAGCCAAAGTATTGCAGCTTCAGCTTCAGCATCAGTCTTCCAATGCATATTCAGAGTTGATTTCCTTTAGGATTGACTGGTTTGATCTCCTTGCTGTCCGAGGGACTCAAGAGTCTTCTCCATCACCACAATTCAAAAGCATCAATTCTTTGGCACTCAGCCTTCTTTATGGTCCAACTCTCACATCTGCACATGACTACTGGAAAAACAATAGCTTTGACTATATGGACCTTTGTTGGCAAAGTGATGTCTCTGCTTTTTAATATGCTGTCTAGGTTTGTCATTGCTTTTCTTCCAAGGAGCAAGCGTCTTTTAATTTCATGGCTGCAGTCACCATCTGCAGTGATTTTTGAGCCCAAGAAAATAAAATCTGCCTGTTTCCATTGTTTCCCCATCTGTTTGCCATGAAGTGATGGCCAGAACATGCCTATGCTTTATTTGGTTTCACAGGTTGTTGGAGGGGCATTACAGGAGCCTACCCTACTGACAAGCCTGGATGGAGTGCCCAGGCAGGGGCCTTCCTCCTGAGGACAATGGGAAAGTGGTCTGGACTAGCCCAGAGGGCTTTCATTCCTGGCACCCTGTCCTGCCCATGTGAGAAGGAAGCATTCCCTCCTGACTCTGGATCCTGAGAGGAGCTGGATCTTCCTCCCCAGGGACATAGCACCTATCCCCAGAAGAGCTGCCCCTGAGCCCTGGGAGGTAGGTGGAGCTGGGTTTTGTGGCCCAAGGCCAAGAGCTAATCCTTTCAACTTTTTTCGGCCCTCTGCTATCAGGTGACCAGGATAGCAGGGCCAATCTGAAAGGGGTGCTGTTTATAAAAGTCCCTCATCTGGGGCCAGAAGCTCTGGATCAGCCCCCACAATCCTGCTGACCTCCAGCACCTGCCTCTACAGGTACCTTTCTCGGGCCCCTTTCTTAGCCCTTGGGATCCCCCGATATATATCCGGGGAACCACTCGAGATAGAGGGATGCAGGGACCCTGGGTTAGGTGTAGGAAGCCTGAGTTCTAGTTCTTGCCGCCCAGTTCCAGACTTCAGTTTCCCCAATGTTAAATGAGAAGCTTAGACTGGACCTTGTCTAGGGACCCTTAGTGTGACAAGTGGAGAGGTGGGTAGGGCTCCCCACCTGGCATGAGGATAGCCCTGGCCTGGCTGAAGCGCAGCCTCAGCCTTCAAGACTGTGGGAGGAGGATTTCCCTGGTGGTCCAGTGGTTAAGAATCCTCCTTGCAATGCAGGGGACGCAGGTTCAATCCCTGGTGGGGGAGCTAAGCTCCCATACGCTACAGAGCAATAAGTCCACACACTGCAACCAAGACCCAAGGCAGCCAAATAAATAAACATTTAAAAGCGATGAGAGATGTGAGAGACTTCCCTGGTTGTCCAGGGGTTAGGACTCTGCATTTCCGCTCCAGGGGGCACAGTTCAATCCCTAGTCTGGGAACTGAGATTCCCACATAGTGAGCTGCACAGCCAAAAGAAAAAAGACTAGGAGAATGAGGATTTGTCCTCTCTTTTGGGTCTTAATAAGGAATGGCCTAGGGAAGACAGCATCAAAAGCCATTTGCATGAGCCCTGGGACCTTGGTCTCATCAGTGTTGCGAAGAGGGGAGCAGCTCCCTGTTCCCAAGGTATGAGGAGGTATCAGCAGGAAGGGTCCCCAGGCAGGTTCCCTTTGGCACAATGCCCAGCATACACCCTGCACTGGGGTTCGCAAGAGTGCTCCCCCGTTTTGAAGTGATCACACCGGCCTCAGAATTGGAAACAGGTGATGGGCAGAGGGGAGGGCCAGGGCTGGGAGTTCAGACACTCAAGTTGGGAAGCTCAGGGCTCCTTTCCAGGCTTCAGATTCTGTGATACACCATGGATGAGGTCCTGGGATGCAGAACCTACGTAATTTACTGGATGTAACTCAGTCTTTCTCAATCTGTCTGGCTGGGAACCAAGGAAAGAATGTGAGCAAGTGCTTATTGACTGAATAAACAAGTGAATGAATGGCTCCATCTCGCCCCTCCTTCCTCTTCCCCTGCAGTAGGTACAGATGGCATTGTCCCAACTCAGTCCCTTCTCAGCCATGGAGCTTCTCCTGGCCTCTGCCATCTTCTGCCTGGTATTCTGGGTGGTCAGGACCTGGCGGCCTCGGGTCCCTCAAGGCCTGAAGAGTCCCCCGGAGCCCTGGGGCTGGCCTCTGCTTGGGCACATGCTGACGTTGGGGAAGAACCCGCACGTGGTCCTGTCGCAGCTGAGCCAGCGCTATGGGGGCGTGCTGCAGATCCGCATTGGCTGCACACCCGTGCTGGT
>NW_011494753.1:8743041-8743386 GCF_000754665.1 Bison bison bison | reverse complement strand
AACAAGGAGGCCGAGTACCTCCTGGGCAAGTTCCAAGAGCTGATGTCAGGGCCTGGGCGCTTCGACCCCTATGGCCATGTGGTGGCATCAGTGGCCAACGTCATCGGTGCCATGTGCTTCGGGCAGCACTTCCCCCAGAGCAGTAAGGAGATGCTCAGTCTGGTGGAGAGCAGCCATGATTTCGTGGAATCCGCCAGCTCCGGGAATCCTGTGGACTTCTTCCCTATCCTTAAATACCTGCCCAACCCGGCTCTGCAAAGGTTCAAGAGCTTCAACCAGAGGTTCCTGCAGTTCGTGCGGAAAACTGTCCAGGAGCACTACCAGGACTTTGACAAGGTAAGCCCA
>NW_011494753.1:8719916-8742835 GCF_000754665.1 Bison bison bison | reverse complement strand
CCAGGGTGCAGGTGGTATGAGGGCACCTAGAGTCTGGGTGTGGCCCCACTCGCCCAGCACCAAGGCACCCACACAGCTGGGGTGTGGCCAAGGCCCAGGAAGTCTCTGGGACACCTCGGACCAGCTGTGTGACCTGGAGCCAGTCCCTCTCCCTCTCTGGCCTCAGTTTCCTCAGGCCTACAGCATCCTTCTCAGGGCTGCTCAAAGCCCCAGAGAGGTAACCCCGTGCATGGGGCCCTGGCAGAGCCCGCAATGTGGGGTGCTGTTATTAGGAGAAGGCTTTTGTTTTACAGGAACCTGAACCCTGACAGAGGCTAATTCCCAGCTCACGTGTCACTTTGCTTCCCTGTACTCACACCAACCCCCTCCTGTGAAATTGGACCCCTGGAGTTATTGAGAGGAAGGGTCAATGGAGTATGAAATGATACTTTAAGCCCTACCTAGGGCTGCTACTGAGCTTCCCAGGTGGTGCTAGTGGTAAAGAACCCTCCTGCCAAGGCAGGAGACGTGAGCTCAATCCCTGGGTCGGGAAGATCCCCTGGAGGAGGGCATGGCAACCCACTCCAGTATTCTTGTCTGGAGAATCCCATGGACAGAGGAGCCTGGTAGGCTACAGTCCGTACATGACTGAAGCGACAGCACACACAGCTGCTGCTGTGAGCTCAACTTCCTGCCCAGACGCCAGCAGCTGGGGCCAGAAAGGATGGGACAAGGGGCTCCAGCCTTCCACTCCAGGAGGGCTGGGGTGACCCTAAACTTATGCCCCCTCAGAACAGTGTCCAGGACATCATAGGCGCCCTGTTCAAGCACAGTGAGGATAACTCCCGAGCCAGCAGTCGCCTCATCTCCCAGGAGAAGACTGTCAACCTTGTCAACGACCTCTTTGCGGCTGGTAGGAGCCAGACTCTTGCCCCTCCATCCCTCAGTGCCTGATGCTCACCCCACAGCCCTGCCCAGCCCTGGGGTCCATCAGATAACCCATCAACCACAAGTCAGGTGGTACAGGACGCAGAGACCAGGCCCAGGCTCAAGGTTTGAGCCCCAGAGGTACCACCAACTCCCGGTGAAAACCCAGCCGAGTCCCTCTCCTCCTCTGGGTCAGTTTCCCCATCTAAACAATAAAGGCTTCTTTAGTCTATAAGTCCAGGCCCTTGTAATCCCAGCAGCTAAACTTAAAAGCAGTTACTCAAGTTTGTGCAGAGGAGACTCTGCCTCAGCCCTTAGAAAAGTCAAGGTGAGGATCTTTGGGGAAGGAAGCAGAGAAAGACAGTGCTTAATACATACTTGGTGGGTGCTTGGTAAATACTGCCTTCTCATTCTTGTCTTCCTTTCTTCCTCACCATGCCCCATGTTGTCCAGGGTTTGACACCATCACAACAGCCATCTCCTGGAGCCTTATGTACCTTGTGATAAATCCTAAGATACAGAGAAAGATCCAGGAGGAGCTGGGTATGTGGTGTCCCCCAGCCCTCTGGTGGAGGGAAGCCTTGGGGTCCAAGGTCATCTGTACAATCTACATACAGCTGTTATGTGTCTACTAAGCCCTGGGTATGCGGTGGTGCCCATCCTTGCCTAGAAGATACTGGAGGGTCACTGGGTCTCAGACCTGTAAACTTGCATAGTACCACGTAGGGTGATGCCTGGTATGAACAGGGATGCAGATGCCATGGAGCAGGGGAGACAGCCCCTAAGCCTTGTCTGTCCTCTGTGCTCTGTAGACAGAGTGGTTGGCAGGGCACGGCGGCCCCGGCTCTCCGACAGACCCCAGCTGCCCTATTTGGAGTCCTTCATCCTGGAGACCTTCCGACACTCC
Organism: Bison bison bison; assembly: GCF_000754665.1. Lineage (NCBI taxonomy): Eukaryota > Metazoa > Chordata > Mammalia > Artiodactyla > Bovidae > Bison > Bison bison. Next base: position 8,741,022 of record NW_011494753.1, on the reverse strand, counting down.
TCCTTCGTCCCCTTCACCATCCCACACAGGTGAGGCCTGCTTCTTCTGCCCTCGCATCCCTGAAGTCTTTGCCCTCTTTTCCCTCCTGCTTCTCAGCCCTGGCCTTGGCATCTCCTTCCTGGCTATGACACCAGATTCCTCCCAGACCTTGGCTTCTACTCTGCCCCAATCCAGTCCAAACATGATCAAAGTACCCAGCTCTCAGAAAACCAAACTCTGACCTCAGCTCTCATTCACCTCCACTCACATTCCCTCCTTCAAGTATGCTCAACCCAGCCAGGCTGGCCTAACCACCCCTCACGAACATGAACCGGCCAGCCTCCAATTTTGCTTGTGCTGGAGCTTCTGCTTGGAATACCTTCTACCTCTTCTCTGGCTACCAGAATCCTATCTTATCCTATTCTAACACAAACTTCCCATCCCCTAGAAGCCTTTCTTGACTCATCCAGCTGGCATAACCTCAGTCTGATATTTTGCAAGATTTAGAGCCGTTTGTGCTATAGGATTAGGTCCTGGGACGTTAAGAATGTCAAGAGAGTTAGCAAGCACTTACTTCAGTCCATATGTTGGTCTAGTTATTCCCAGAGGAAGAGGCCTAACTCCTCAGCCAGACTGGGAACTCCCCAGGACTGGCCCAGACTCCCTGCTATTTAGCTCCGGAGAATGGCCAAGGGTAGAGTTGGCTACAGACAAAAGTTTAATAAACATTTGTTGAAGAGCAGGATCTGAGAAAGGGGAAGAACCATTTCAACCCTTCTTTGCTCCTGATATTCCCTCCTAGTATACAGTGGGGAGACCACGGTGGGCAGGCTAATGGAGTAGGGTGGAGGTAGGCGCAGGAACCTCCTAAGGTGGGGGAGGGGGCCTTCATCCTGGAGACCTTCCTACTCTCCTCCTTTGTCCCCTTCACCACCCGCACAGGTAAGGACTGCGTGTTCTGCCCTCCCACCCCTGTAGTCTTTGCCATGTTTTGTCCCCTACTTCTGGAGAGAGAAATTAGGAGTTTGGGATTAACGTATATACAACTATTATATATAAAATAGATAATAACAACAAGGATATACTATATAGCACATGGAGGCATATTCAATATCTTCTAATAACCTATCATGGAAAAGAATCTGAAAAAGAATACGTGTATATCAATTTACAATGTTGTATTAGTTTTGGATGTGATTTGTTTCAGCAAAGTTTCAGCAAACTTTGAAACAAACTAATTTGTTTCAATTAGTTTCAGCAAGGTGATCCAGTTTTACAGATAAAATTAGGAGTTTGGGATTCAGTTTTACAGATAAATTGAATCACTTTGCTGTATATCTGAAACTAATACAACATTGTAAATTAGCTATATGTCAATTTTTGGACTTCCTCAGTGATCCAGGGGTTAAGACTCTGCCTTCCAGTGCAGGGGATGTGGGCTCAACCCCTGGTTGGGGAGATAAAGTTCCACATGCCACAGGCATGGGACCAAAAAAAAGTTTTTAAAAGATGCCAATAATTATATGTCCATTTTTTTAATGGTTAAAAAAGAAACCCTTCCAGAGACACACCTCAATTTTCCAGCCCCTGAAACTGACAGAGCCCTCTTCCCTCCTTAGCACAACAAGGGATACGACACTGAATGGCTTCTTCATACCCAAGGAACGCTGTGTCTTCATAAACCAGTGGCAAGTCAACCATGACCCGTGAGTACACATCCCCCACTGGAAAATGTGTGATGTTCAGCAGTCAGGAAAGCCGTTTGGCCCCCTAGGAACTGGTTACACAATAAAGGAATGCTGCCTCGATGGCTAGTTAGCCTGCTCTAAGGCGTAAAATGTAGGTCCATGTTTCTCCCTTTAGTGCATTGACTAGGAAGTTGGTTATAGATTATGGTGCTCTGTACCCCAACGTTCTGCATCGGGTGGTAAGGTGGAGTACCTCAGGTGATTCTGATGTGAATAACTTAGGGACTTCTTTGGATAATCCCACTTTAGTCGATAAGTAGAAGAATCATATAATTTACCATCCAAACTAGGGCCCTTCTGAGCGTAAAAAAAGATGCTATCGATAATTACTACAAAACCATAAGCATAAACGAGGATGGACTGTTGGTCCCCTTTGTATATTGAGTAGGATAGAGATGGACAGATGTTCCTTCTTTGAACTTCTTTTAAAGTATGATTTCTTTAAAATAGCAAGTTACTATTAAAAAGTACTATTTCCAAAGCTGGTGATTTTAGAGAGAGCTATGTAAAGAAACAAGCATCAGAAAACAGTTTGGCTCCTTTCTCCACTCTCCTTTCCTTGCTCTATTAGATCTATTCTAACACAGAAGTCCCCCCCACCAGGCCTTTCCCCTGAAGGGTCTCCCCAACCCAGAGATTCCACTTCCTCTGTTCATCTTGCAGGAAGCTGTGGGGGGACCCATCTGTGTTCCGGCCAGAGAGATTCCTCACGTCTGATGGCACCACCATTGATAAGACGGCAAGCGAGAAAGTGTTACTCTTCGGCATGGGCAAGCGCCGGTGCATAGGGGAGGTCATGGCCAGGTGGGAGGTCTTCCTCTTCCTGGCCATCTTGCTGCAGCGGCTGGAGTTCAGCGTGCCACCAGGTGTGAAAGTGGACCTAACCCCCACCTATGGGCTGACCATGAAGCATGCCCCCTGTGAGCACGTGCAGGCACGGCTGCGCTTCCACATCAAGTGAAGAAGTTGCTGGCGTTCTGAGGCAGAGGGAAGGGAAGGGTGGGGGGTCACTGAGGAACCTTGTTTCTTTTCCTTTCTTTCTTTTTAATTAACAGCTATATATACCATACAATTGTAGGCCAACTATACTTCAAAAAATAAACAACCTCATAGAAACAGAGATTAGATTTGTGGTTACAGTGGGGGAGGGAAAATTTGAATGAAGGTGGTCAAAAGGCACAAATTTCCAGTTATAAGGTAAATAAGTACTAGAAATGTGATATATAATGTGATTAATATAATTAACACTACTGTACATTATATATGAAAGTTGTTAGGAGTAAATCCTAAAAGTTCTCATCACAAGAAATAATTTTTTCTATTTCCTTAATTTTGTATCTATTCAAGATGATAGATGTTCAGTAAACTTATTGTGATAATCATTTCATGATGCTTATAAGTCCATCATTATGCTGTACACCTTAAACTTACAGAACGCTATACATCAGTCATGTCTCAACAAAACTAAAAAAAGAAAGGGGCAGAAGACACAGATAGACAGTTCTCTGAAGAAGATATGCAAAGGGACAAGTACATGAAAAAATACTCAACATTATTAGTTATTGCATGCATGTGTCCAATTCTGTGTGACCACAAGGACTGCAGCCTGCCAGGCTCCTCAGTCCATGTGATTCTCCAGGCAAGAATCCTGGGGTGAGTTGCCATGCCCTCCTCCAGGGGACCTTCTCAATCCAGAGACCAAACCCATGTCTTTTATGTCTAACCTGCATTGGCAGGTGGGTTCTTTACCACTAGCGCCACCTGGGAAGCCCTATTAGTTATTAGGGAAATGCAAATCAAAAACACAACGAGGTACCATTTCACACCTACTAGAACGGCTATTGGAGAAGGCAATGGCACCCCACTCCAGTACTCTCGCCTGGAAAATCCCATGGATGGAGGAGCCTGGTAGGCTGTAGTCCATGGGGTCACTAAGAGTAGGATACGACTGAGCGACTTCCCTTTCACTTTTCACTTTCATGCATTGGAGAAGGAAATGGCAACCCACTCCAGTGTTCTTGCCTGGAGAATCTCAGGGACGGGGGAGCCTGGTGGGCTTCCGTCTATGTGGTCTCACAGAGTCAGACACAACTGAAGCGACTTAGCAGCAGCAGCAGCAGAATGGCTACAATAAAAATTAAAAACTAGACTGTTATTTGGGAATCCCCTGGCAATCTGCTAGTTAGGATTCCATGCTTACACTGCACAGGGCCCAGATTCTATCACTGGTCGGGGAACTAAGATTGTGCAAGCTGTGCAGTGTGGGGGAAAAAAAAAAAAAAAAACTAACCTATGATCATATGATCACCTCAATAGATGCAGAAAAAGCATTTAATAAAATTCAACATCCATTTTTGATATTTAAAAAACTCAACAAAGTAGATATAGAGGGAATGTACCTCACATAATAAAGGCCATATATGATAAGCTCACTGTTAACATCATACTCAATGGTGAAAGCTAAAAGCATTCTTCTAAGATCATGAACAAGACAAGGATGCCCACTCTCACTACTTTTATTGAACATAGTGTTGGAAGTCCTTCCCAGACCATTTAGACAAGAAAAATAAATTAAAAAGCATCCAAATTGAAAAGGAAGAAGTAAAACTGTCCTATTTGCAGATGACATGATATTACATTTAGAAAACCTTAAAGACTCCACTAAAAAATTACTAGAAATTATAAACAAATTCAGTAAAGTTTCAGAATTCAAAATCAATATGCAAATATCTGTGGCATTTCTATACACTGATAGTGAACTATTGGAAAGAGAAATTAAGAAAGCAATCCCACTTACAATTGCTTCAAAAAGAATAAAATATCTACAGATAAATTTAACTAAGGAGGTAAAAGAAACCCACTTAAAATTGGACTTCTTCCCAATGGCTCAGCAGGTAAAGCATCCACCTGCAATGCAAAAGACATAGGAGTCAAGAGTTTGTTAAGCCACTCCAGTATTCTTGCCTGAAAAATCCCATGGACAGGAGCCTGCTGGGCTATAGTCCATGGGGTCACAAAGAATCAGACACGACTGAGCAACCAAACACACACGCAAGCACACTGAAAACAATAAGACACTGGTGAGAGAAAGTGAAGAAGAAACAAATAAATGGAAAGATATTCTGTGCTAATGGATTGGAAGAATTAATATTCTAAAATGTCCATACTTTCCAAAGCAATCTACAGATTCAAGACAATCCCTATCAGAATTCCAATGGCATTTTAAACAGATACATAACAAACAATCCTAAAATTGGCATAGAAGCATAAAAAAAGATCCCAAATAACCAAAACAACTTTGAGAAGAAAGAATACGGTTGGATGCATCATAATCTCTGATTTCAAACTGTATTACAAAGGTATAGTCATCGAAACAGTATGGTATTGGCCTAAAAACAGACACAATAGAACAGAACAGAGAGCCCAGAAATAAATCTATGCATACATGGTCAATCAATTTTTGACAAAGGAGTCAAAAATATCCAATGGGGATAGGGTGGTCTCTTCAACAACCAGTGTTGGGAAACAGGACAGTCAAATGCAAATGAATGAAATTGGATTGCTATCTTACACCACACACACAAATTAATTCAAAAGGGATCAAAGATATATCCATAAGACCTGAAACCATAAAACTAGAAGGAAACATAAGTGGTAAGCTCCTTGATATTAGTCTTGGTGGTGATTTTTTGGGTTTGAAACCAAAGGCAGTGGGAACAAAAGCAAAAATAAACAAACAGGACTACACCAAACTAAAAAACTTCTTCATGGTAAAGGAAACCATCAACAAAACAAAAAGGCCGACTGACAGAATAAGAGGTGTATGCTAAGTTGTTTGAGTCATGTCTGACTCTTTGTGACCCCATGGACCATAACCTGCCATGGGATTCTCCAGGCAATAATACTGGAGTGGGTTGCCACGACCTCCTCCAGGGGATCTTCCAGCCCCATGAATCTGTAATTATATACATTATATATATTAATTATCCATTATTATATAATTAAAATTTGCAACAATGTGAATCAATCTTGAGGGCATTATGTTAAATGAAATAATCCAGACAGAGAAAGCCAAATAACATATGAACTCACTTATATGAGAAATCTAAAAATAAACACAAAGTCCCAATACCCCAAACAAACAAAAAAAAAAACAAGCTCACGTATCTAGAGAATAAATTGGTCATAGCCAGAGGTAGGGGTGGGGACAGGGGTTTCATAATGGGTGAAGGATGTTAAAAAGTACAAACTTCCAGCCATAAAGTAAGTAATGGGAATGTAATGTATAGTATTGTAACTTTAGTTAACAACAGTATTTTGCATATTTGAAAGATGCTAAGAGAGTAAATCTTAAAAGTAATCATCACAAGAAAAAAATTGTAACTATGTGTGGTGACTTATGTTAACTAGATTTGTGTGGTGATCATTTTGCAATATATACAAATAGTGAATCATTGTTTTATATCTGATACTATAATAATGTTATGTCAATTATATCACAATTTAAAAAATGGACATTAACATGTTGATGGGGACCTGGAAAAACTGTAACCTTTGTGCATTACAAGGATGAATATAAAATGATACAATCCCTGTGGAAAATGGTTAGGCAGTTCCTCAAAAAGTTAAGCATATAATTACCATGTGACCCAACAAGTCTAAGGTATTTATATAAAAGAACTGAAAACAGGTGTTTGAACAAAAACTTGTATAGAAATGTCCAGAGCAGCATTATTCTCAATAGTTAAAAGGTGGAAACAACCCAAGTGTCCAACAACAGGTGTACGGATAAATAAAATGTGGCATCAACATATAATGGAATGGTATTCAGCCATGAAAAAGGAATGGCATTCTACAATATGTGTAAACTTTGAAAACATTATGCTAAGTGGAATAAGCCTGGTACAAAAGGACACATATTATATGATTCCACTTACGTGAGGTATCTGCTGCTGCTGCTGCTGCTAAGTCACTTGAGTCGTGTCCGACTCTGTGCGACCCCATAGACCGCAGCCACCAGGCTCCGCCATCCCTGGGATTCTCCAGGCAAGAACACTGGAGTGAGTTGCCATTTCCTTCTCCAATGCATGAAAGTGAAAAGTGAAAGTGAAGTCGCTCAGTCATGTCTGACTCTTAGTGACCCCATGGACTGCAGCCCACCAGGCTCCTCCGTCCATGGGATTTTCCAAGCAAGAGTACTGGAGTGGGGTGCCATTGCCTTCTCCGACGTGAGGTATCTAGATTAGGCAAATTTATAGAGAAAGAATTTTAGAGGTCACCAAGGGCTGGGGAAGGGGTTGGGAAGGGAAGAATGGAGAGTTACTGTTTAACAACTGCAGAGTTTCTGTTTGGGATGATGAAAAATTCTAGAAATGAATAGTAGTAATAGTTGCATCGTGAATATACTTAATGCCACTGATTGACACACAAATAGTTAAAATGGTAAATTTTGTTATGCATATTTTACTAAGGTTTTAAAGGCAAGTAAAACATAATAAAGTATTGTGTTCAATAAAAGGAAACAAGGATAAAAGCCATGAAAAGACATGGAGGAACTTTAAACACATATTGCTAACTGAAAGAAGCCAATCTGAAAAGGTTACCATTTTTATGAATCCAACTATATGACATTCTGAAAAAAGTAAAACAATGGAGACAGTAGCAGATTAGTGGTTGCCACAAGTTCAAGGATAAGAAGGTGGCCGGGAGGAGGGGGAGATGAACAGGAGGAGCACAGAGCGGTTTTAGGGCAGTGAAACGATTCTGTCAGTGCCATAACGGTGGGTACACGGCATTTGTCTTGACCCAAAGAATGTACAACAAGAATGAACCCTGTTGTAAACTATGGATTTTAGTTACTAGAAATGTATCAATACTGATTCACTAATTGTAAAATGATTACGATTATTGCAAGTAATACAAGATGTTAGTAACAGGGGAAACTGGGAGCAGGGAAGGCAGGTACACGGGCACTCTCAGTACTTTAAAACTGTTCCAAAAATGGCCTATCAATTAAGAACACAAAAGGCAAGTAGTCCAACAAAGATATTGCAAAAACATTAGGGAACAAAGGCCCAGGCTGTCCCCTGTCTTCATGGGGCCCTGGGGGAGGTGCACTCACCATGCTCATATCTGTAGTTCCAGAGCCCTCTCTTCCCATCCGATGCGCCAGTGTTTCCACCTGCAAAATGGAGGCAGAGAGCAGAATTACTTCCATCTTATAAGAGCACTCTCTTCTAAGTGCATACTAAGTTTTCTTTGGTCTTCACAAAATGAGAGACCTATGCACTATGTTTTGTTTTTTTTTTTTAATGTTTATTTATCTGGCTGCACCAGGTCTTAATTTCGGTATGCAAGATCTTTAGCTGTGGCATTCCAGATCTAGTTCCCTGACCAAGGATGGAACCCCGGGCCCCCTGCATTGGAAGTTTGGAGTCTTAGCCACTGGACCATCGGGGAAGTTCCTGTTCATTATGTTTCATATGTATGAACAAGGCCCTTCACACACACACACACACACAAAAATGGATACAGAAAAACAGAACTTGAGGATGCTAAGACTTGGTCTTCATCTCTTCCCACACACATCTGAATTGACCACCTGCCTCCTTATTGCCCGTCCAGCCCAAGGCTCTTTCCAAGGACACATCTTTATACTTGAGAGACCGACTGGGTATAGTGTGACTCCCTTGGCGGGTTAGGGAAAATGATGGAAGAATTCTCAGGGAGGGTCCTAGGAGGTAGAAGAGAATGACAGAGAAGAACGGCTGTGCCCACACAGCTATCCTGAAATAGCTTCATCCACATGGGCAGTCGAGTGAGTTCTGCAAAGTGAATCCTCTTTTCCTATTGCCTCTTATCCCTGTATTAGAGATGTATTCTGTAGGAAAAATAGCCACTAAATAGTTCAAATTGAAAATTTAGTAAGAAGATGGCTCAGATGGTGACCAGTCCCTAGGTGTCCTAGGAGGTCCTAGGAGGGACTTTACTGACTTTTGATCCTGCCAGCACCCCTTTCCAACTAGCCCATATACTTGACTGCTGGACCTCACTTCCTACCGCTTCTGAGCGATAACCACAAGGACTAACGAGCTAAGCTGCAATGCCACCTTCGGCCAACAAGACCGCTACTACCTAATACACGCCATCTGCACTCTTGCTGACACGTTCCTTCAGTTAATTTTTGCCTTCTTTGTTTCTAATCAAGATTCAGCCTTATATGTCCTACAAATTGCAGTTCTCTGAGATGAGATGACCCACTCCAGTGTTCTTGCCTGAAGAATCCCAGGGACGGGCGAGCCTGGTGGGCTGCTGTCTATGGGGTCGCTCGGAGTCGGACATGACTGAAGCGACTTAGCAGCAGCAGCAGCAGCAGAGATGAGATGAAAACAAGCCAGACCTCATTTCCAAAGTGTTCATCCAGTGGCTGAATTGCCCCAACCTTCTGGAAATAATCATGGCTGTCTGCGGTTTTGAAGAAAATAATATAAGAGTAAAATCAGGACTTCGCTGGTGGTCCTGTGGTAAAGAATCTGCCTGCCAATGCAGGGGACACGGGTTTGATCCCTGGTGTGGGAAGATCTCACATGCTGCTGGGCAATAAGCCTGTGCACCACAACTACAAAGCCCACGTGCCTCGAGCCCATGCTCTGCCGCAAGAGAAGCCACCACAGTCAGGAGCCCATGCGCTGCAACTACAGACTAGCCCCCACTCGCCGCAACTAGAGAAAGCCTGCACACGGAAATGAAGTCCCAGCACAGCCACAGATAAATTAATTAATTAATTAAAAAAAAGAAAAAGAACAAAACCAGCCAGATTCTCTGTTAAAGTCCTGGAGGAAGAAAGCACCTCACTTGAGCTCCACTTGTCTGTTTCCAGGCCTGTCCTCAAACCCAAAGCAAACTCCTCAAGGAAACCTCTGAGGAAAGCCAGCTCACCTGTCAGACGAAGGAGGCATAGCTCTGCCCCAGGGAATTGTGGTCCGAGGGAGAGGACAGTCCTATCCTGGGAACCTGAGACCCGTTCCTGCATGTCGCAAGCTGAGGAAGGAGACAGCAGCCCTACCGGGGGGCTCCAGTCTGAGGGGGAAATGAGCCTGCTCTGCAAGGCCCAGTCTAATAACTGGGCTGCAGCCCAGGCCTGGGAATCTCAAGAAACACCTCCCTGTCTGAGCAAGGAGATGGGCCCTTGCTCTGGGAGCTCCAGTCTGTCAGGGACATGGTCCTATCCTTCTGGAGCCTCTAACTACTGGAAAACTCCACTAAGGCACCCTATCGGCACACGTTCAGTTCAGTCTCTCAGTTGTGTCCGACTCTTTGTGACCCCATGGACTGCAGCACACCAGGACTCCCTGTCCATCCCCAGCTCCCAGAGTTTACCGAAACTCACGTCCATTGATTCGATGATACCATCCAACCATCTCATCCTCTGTTGTCCCCTTGTAAAGCCCCCCAACAAGCAACAAACAGACACTACCATACTTTGCCCATCCAAGACTCAGTCAAGGCCCAGCGGCGGTCACCCTAGGTCACTGCCCTGGCTGGCTCCCTGTGGTCAGAAGTTGGCCTGAGCTTCTCACGCACACCTGGCCAATCTTTAACTCACTTGGGCTGACTTAGGGCTCCCTTCGTGCCAGGGCCAAAGGAGCAGAAATGGGACGTGGAGACTTTGCCCCCCATGCACCTTCTGCCTCCCACAGCAGGCTGGAGGCAGACTGAAACAGTTCTGTCCTGTCCCTTTCTGGGCAGGCCCTGGACATACATCATCCCAGGTTGTTCTCACAAAAACCTCAGAAGGCAGATACTGTGACCACCCCTTTAGAGATAAGGAACACAAGGCTCAGAATTGGTGGGGGAGGGACTCAGAGCTGGGTCTATTCCCCTGCCTCACCTCCTTAGCCAGGACTGTCTGGCTAGAACAGGGCAGCTCAGAAATGCAATACGATCATTGAACCGTGTGAAGAGTTGGAGAGAAAACTGGGCTGGAGGATTAGGAGCCCTGAACTCAGGTTATAGGTGTGGTAAATTTGGGCAAGTCCCTCCCTTTCACTGGGCCTCTGATCCCCCATCCTCAGCCAGCTCTGAGGTCTTACCATAAACCAAGATCAGGCCACTGGCAATGATCCCTGGTCTGCTATGGGCAACATCACACGAGAATCTGGCAAACTGCGGGGTGCAGGGCACTGGGGAAGGGTAATTTGGCAAAGATGAAATGGTGGGGAGACCCCTATACTGGGAAAAGCCCTGGGCTGGGAATTTCATGTCAGCCTAACAGGGGAAATTAAGTGATTTTTCAAAGTCTCCTATCTTGTCCAGTTCAGACTCTCAACTCCTTTTATCAGAGGCATCCACCCCTAACTAGCACTTTCCTTTACATAACTCAGTTCATGGGACTTCCCTGGTGGTCCAGTGGCTAAGTCTCCTCGCTGTCAATGCAGAGGGGCCAGGTTCCATGCCTGGTCAGAGAACTAGATCCCATCCCTGGTCAGAGAACTAGATCCCATATGCTGCAACTAACCGTTCGCATGCCTCAAATAAAGAGTCCTCGTGCCGCAGTGAAGATCAAGGATCTCAAGCGCTGCAACTTAGACCTGGTGCCGCCAAATAAAACTTTTTTTTTTATTTTTAAATTAAAAAACAACCCCTCAGTTCAGGTTCTTGAGAGAGGAGTTTGATTGAACCACCCATTTGTCAGTCAGCGTTGGGTCCCCTCAGAACAGAATCTACCTTTGGTCCAAATAGTCACAGCACACCTGCCACCTTGGCAGGTAGACCCTGCAAACCAGGCCCAGGAAAGACAGTGGCGTAGAAAAAAGCTAGCAGAGCCACATAAGAGACCCCGTTTGTCATCTTCTCCTGCCCTGCCCACTCCTCCCCATGCCTTTAGTGCAAAGCAATCTTACCCTCACCCTCAGTACTCCCTGAGACTCCAAAAGGCTGGGTTTCTTGGCAAATTGGAAAAAAAAACACATCACTATTCTTTTTTTTTTTTTTTTACTGTGGTGTAGTTAATAAAACTGGAGTAGGAAATAGCAACCCGCTCCAGTATTCTTGCCTGGAAAATTCCATGGACAGAGGAGCCTGGCAGGCTACAGTCTGTGTGGTCACAAAGAGCTGGACACAACTGAGCTCACACACAACCAGTTAGTAAAACATAACTATTCTTATTGTTGGCCCAGCTCAATCCTTCTCTGAAAAGGAGTGTGACACTGGGGTGGGTGGTCCTTCCTGGTTCCTCCTTCTCCTCAGGGTGACCTCTGCCCAGGATCCCCTTGGTCCCTATGCAAATGAACCCAGTCACTAGGAAACCCTCCCACCCCAGATCTGCCCAGATTAGTCTTAGTCCAAAGGCAACTTGCTGCCCAAGAAAAGATGTTCCAACTGACAGAGAAATCTGAGGAGGGAGCAGACTTCTGAAAGAAGGGTGGTGAGTGCACCATCTGGGTAGGGGAAACCAGAGGCTGGATTTTCATACTGCAAACTTTATGTAGTTCAAAGAGTCAATCCCTGAGTCAGCCCTCCACCTTAACCCTGGCATTGGCTCCTCTCTATGAAAGGGGGCTGCCACCAGAGGTCATTCCTCCACCCTGAGCTGAGTTCTCCATCCCTTAATGATACCCTCTTTCAAAATGTGCTCCCCAAGACCCTGCACTCTGGTTACCCCTCGACCCATAACGTAACACCTGATTCACAAGATGCCCCTGAAATTGGGGACATAATTCAAGGATCTGTAGCTGTAGCAGCAACTCTTAGGCTGTGCAGGGGAGGGGATATTTTTGAGTGCAGAGCCTGCCTAACGTGGTGCTAGAAGTAAAGAACCCACCTGCCATCGCGGGAGACATAAGAAATGTGGGTTCAATCCCTGGGTCAGGAAGATCCCCTGGAGGAGGGCATGGCAACCTACTCCAGTATTCTTGCCTGGAAAATCCCATGGACAGAGGAGCCTGGGGGGTTACAATCCATAGGGTTGCACAGAGTTGGACATGACTGAATCAACTTAGCACGCAGCGCAGCTGCCCAATGCACCTAACCCTCACTAAGGGGGGAGGCAGCCTCTGGCCTCCCTTGAGGCCACCTGCACTCTCCCTTTAGGTCCTGTGTGCCAGCGATGTTTCTAGTATTAGAAACATGGTGATACTCAATATGCTTCCCCAGGTCAACCCTTCGCCTCTGCACCCTCCCACTCCTCCTGGGCAGGTAATTAATAAGAGTCTGATCTCCAGCAAGGCCTGGGAAAGGGCGAGGGGATAAGGCAGGAGGCTGGCTCACAGAAAGAAATCTAAATCTCAGCTCCCCCACACACCCTGGGCCAGTTGCATAACCTTCCCAGGTCTATATTTTCTCAACTTGCAACTGGAGATAATAATCCTACCCCACAGGGCTGGGGAGGAGATGGAGTGTATAATACGTCAGGTATTAAGTCAGTGCTCCACACATACATGCACACACACACCAGGAATACTGGGAAAGTCTCAGGCAGGACTGAACTCAGGATCTGGATGTGGCTTGAGCAGCTGTGTGTATCCCAGGCCCCATATGAGTGAGCCAGCATTCCTGGGACCCCGCACCCTCTCAGAGGTCTTGCCAGGGCCTGGGCTCAGCCTACTTCCTTCCACTGCTCCCCCCACCCAGCAGCTGGGGAGGGATAGGGGTGCTGGCGTGCCAGGGAACAATGGGCCCCCAACCCCTTCCGGCCCATTGCGTGAGAAGGAGCTGCGGGAAGGAAACTCACCTCCCAGTGGGACTGGCCTCCTCCGCCTTGATGTCTGCCCTAGGGAGGGCTGGAGACCCCCCATGCTGCTCAAGGAGGGGGGGCACCTGTGTACTCCAGGCCTCTCACTCTCAGTACATTCTGTTCCTGCACCTGGACTGGCCACCCCTACCCCCTTTCAGAGGCATTCCTGCCCCCCTCCCCAGGGGCTGGGCTGGGTCCTCCTGCAGGAGTCTACGGCCCTGTTCTCATTCATCTCTGTGGCCACAGTGTGGCCTGGCTAGAGCAGTCCCGATTGGTAAGTGTTGACAACTGATTGAGTGACTGAACACAAGAAGCCAGCCGAGGGATGGTCAGGGCCCAGGGGCTGAGCCAGGAAAGATGGAAGAAAGAGAAGGCTCCAGCTCAGGGCTCAGCCAAAACTCTTATATTGCAGACAGAGATGAGGTCAGGGCCCCAGAAAACCCCACAGAGAGTACAGGGCACACTGCTGGGGGAGCCACGGATGTTCTCCCTGGAAAAGCCCTTCTGGTCCTCGGGGTTCCATTGATGTAGCAGCATCTTCACTCACACCCCCGACTTCTCCGTCACGCACGATCACCTTCACTCCAGTATGCCCAGTGCCTCCACCCTCAGACTAGGAGCCCTCTGATATGGGGGTGGGGGGCTCTTCCACTGTACCTGACCACACCTGGCAGGATATCTCAGAGGGTTCACACCTGACGGGCTGCTGACCAGAGGCTCTGGACAAGACACACCCTGTCCAGGCCTCCGTGTCCCCACGTGGCAGCCAGGGGAGTCAGTGGACTGGGTGGGACTGTCCGCAGAGCTGGGCCCTCCTGGCCTGGCTATGGGGTGGGTGCTATAGCCCAGCGCACAGCTGCGTCTGATTTGCATCTTGTTCCACGACTCCTTTTGGACACCACGACCCACCAAAGCCCTGGGCAAGGTCTTGGCTCCACCTGTCCAGGCAGGCAGCATCACCCAGTCCAGATTTCCATGCTCTCAGGTGTGACCACTGCCAGCAAGGGGGAGGAGCAGAAAGACACTTTGCAAACCTGCCTGATTACCCCACTGGCCGCCTCCCCACATCCACCCCCACCTCTGAGGACGTGCTAACCTGGGGCCTGAGAGATTCCTCAATTCCCACGGCAGGAAGGACTCTCAAGCATGCGAGCAAGCAACTCCCGTGGCCCTGGGGGCACACCTGCAAACACACGCCTGGCTGCAAGCACGCACATACCCGGCTGGCGTGCTGTTGCAGCTGAACGCACACCTGGCAAACTCAGGCACGCGTATGCACCTGGCACGCTAGGATCGTGCTGGCCCGTGTGCACGCACCACGAGAGAGAGGGTGCCCCCACACGTGCAGCCTTATACACCCCACAGGGCTAGCTCTGAATTGCATGTCCACCCTCACCCCACTCCCCACCAGCCTACTGGTACTCCTGGCTGGGCCACCCCCCCAGGAACTCCATCTTATTGTGGACCCACACCATGCCCACTTTGGAGGTTCAGAGAATCCTCAGGGTGTGACATGAATCCCGGTGGGGCCCAGGGATAACAATAGGGTCTAGTGCTGAGTAACACATGATACAGTGGTGAGTTTTTGTGCCCAGAAATGCTACCAGTTCAGTCATTCATTCATACAAGCTTTTACTAAAAACAAGTTTTTACTAAATTTCCCCACTGATTTCAAATCAATGGGGAAAAGATTCATTATTGCATAATTGGATACCTCCCTCCCTTCTAACACCAAAATAAATTCAAGTGGATCAAAACTAAATGCTGATAATAAAAACCATAAAAGGCCAGAAGGAAACATGGAATTGATTTTTTTTAAAATAAACTGGGAGTGAGAAAAGCATTTCTAAATTTGACATAAGTTCGAAAGCTTTACAAGGAAAGATTGATCCTACTACATAAAAAGTAAATCATTTCTATGTTTTAAAGAATCATGAACAAATTCAAAAGACATATAACAAACGTGTGCTGGATCTCTTCCATTTTGCCTCTCCAGACCCCCTCTTTATCCACCTCGACCCTGCTCTCTGTCTTGTGAAGCTGACCTGCAGTGGCCTGGGCCACAGGCTCCCTTGCCCTCTGGTTTCTAATTGGGTTCCTGGAATGGAATCTCCAATGGGAGATGGAGAACCTGTACTCTAAGTCACCCCTCTCCAACAACTCTTTCCCTGGGACTCCAGTAACAGGTCCCTCTAGTGGTATCCTTCAGGTGTCACCCTGCTTATTGAACTTATATGCAGAGTACATCATGAGAAACGCTGGGCTGGAGGAAGCACAAGCTGGAATCAAGATTGCCAGGAGAAATATCAATAACCTCAGATATGCAGGTTGACATATGCAGATGACATCACCCTTATGGCAGAAAGTGAAGAGGAACTCAAAAGCCTCTTGATGAAAGTGAAAGAGGAGAGTGAAAAAGTTGGCTTAAAGCTCAACATTCACAAAACGAAGATCATGGCATCTGGTCCCATCACTTCATGGGAAATAGATAGGGAAACAGTGGAAACAGCATCAGACTTTATTTTTCGGGGCTCCAAGATTGCTGCAGATGGTAACTGCAGCCATGAAATTAAAAGACGCTTACTCCTTGGAAGGAAAGTTATGACCAACCTAGATAGCATACTAAAAAGCAGAGACATTACTTTGCCAACAAAGGTCTGTCTAGTCAAGGCTATGGTTTTTCCAGTGGGAAAAATGTCATATATGGATGTGAGAGTTGGACTGTGAAGAAAGCTGAGAGCCAAAGAATTGATACTTTTGAACTGTGGTGTTGGAGAAGACTCTTGAGAGTCCCTTGGACTGTAAGGAGATCCAACCAGTCCATTCTAAAGGAGATCAGTCCTGGGTGTTCTTTGGAAGGAATGATGCTAAAGCTGAAACTCCAATACTTTGGCCACCTCATGCGAAGAGTTGATTCATTGGAAAAGACCCTGATGCTGGGAGGGATTGGGGGCAGGAGGAGAAGGGGACGACAGAGGATGAGATGGCTGGATGGCATTACAGACTCGATGGACATGAGTCTGAGTGAACTCCGGGAGTTGGTGATGGACAGGGAGGCCTGGCGTGCTGCGATTCATGGGGTTGAAAAGAGTTGGACACGACTGAGTGACTGAACTAAACTGAACTACCTGAAGAACTCCCACCATTCCCTGCCTGAGGGAGTGAGAAAAAGGTGCTCAGACATGTCCCACTCTGTGTGACCCTGTGGACTGTAGCCCGCCAGGCTCCTCTGTCCATGGAGTTCTTCAAGCAAGAATATTGGAGTGGGTTGCCATGCCCTCCTGCAAGAGATCTTCCCAACCCAGGTATCAAACCCACATCTCCTGCATTACAGGCAGATTTTTTTACCACCTTAGCCACCAAGGAAACCCCATTCCCTGCCTATACCCTTGTAAACAATCCCTTATTAACCCTTCCCCAAGTTAACCTAGTGCTAGTGATAAAGAACCTGCCTGGCAATGCAGAAGACATCGGTTGGATCTCTGGATCAGGAAAATCCCCTGGAGAGGAGCATGGAAACCCACTCCAGTATTCTTACCTGGAGAATCCCATGGACAGAGGAGCCTAGTGAGCTATGGTTCCTCGGGTTGCAAAGAGCTGGACATGACTGAAGCAACTGAGCACAGCACACAAATTAACCTAACTTGAGAATTCCATCTGTTTCCTGCTGGAATGCTGCATGACATACAGAAAAGAGAATAGCGTCCTTAGTATGCAAAGAGGTCCAACCAACCAAAAATCCAATAAAAAATGGACAAAAACATGATTAACAGAAGAGGAAAGTACAAATAAATTTTAAACTATAAAGAGATGCTTATAAAGTAGTGTACTTCAGTTCAGTTCAGTCGCTCAGTCGTGTCCAACTCTGCGACCCCATGGACCGCAGCACGCCAGGCCTCCCTGTCCATCACCAACTCCCGGAGTTCACTCAAACTCACATCCATCAAGTCAGTGATGCCATCCAACCATCTCATCCTCTGTCATCCCCTTCTCCTCCTGCCCTCAATCTTTCCCAGCATCACGGTCTCTTCAAATGAGTCAGCTCTTCGCATGAGGTGGCCAAAATATTGGAGTTTCAGCTTCAACATCAGCTCTTTCAATGAACACTCAGGACTGATCTCCTTTAGGATGGACTGGTTGGATCTCCTTACAGTCCAAGGGACTCTCAAGAGTCTTCTCCAACACCACAGTTCAAAAGCATCAATTCTTCGGCGCTCAGCTTTCTTCACAGTCCAACTCTCACATCCATACATGACCACTGGAAAAACCATAGCCTTGACTAGACAGACCTTAATTGGCAAAGTAATGTCTCTGCTTTTGAATATGCTATCTAGGTTGGTCATAACTTTCCTTCCAAGGAGTAAGCGTCTTTTAATTTCATGGCTGCAGTCACCATCTGCAGCAATCTTGGAGCCCCGAAAAATAAAGTCTGATGCTATTTCCACTGTTTTCCTATCTATTTCCCATGAAGTGATGGGACCAGATGCCATGATCTTCGTTTTGTGAATGTTGAGCTTTAAGCCAACTTTTTCACTCTCCTCTTTCACTTTCATCAAGAGGCTTTTGAGTTCCTCTTCACTTTCTGCCATAAGGGTGGTGTCATCTGCATATCTGAGGTTATTGATATTTCTCCTGGCAATCTTGATTCCAGCTTGTGCTTCCTCCAGCCCAGCGTTTCTCATGATGTACTCTGCATAGAAGTTCAGTAAGCAGGGTGACCATATACAGACTTGACATACTCCTTTTCCTATTTGGAACCAGTCTGTTGTTCCATGTCCAGTTCTATACCTCAATAAAAAAGAGAAAGAGAGAGATGCTTGGCCTCACTTATCAGAAAAGAAATATAAATTATATATAATTTTTTACCAATAAGATTGGCAAAGGTAAAATATTAATACATGGTGTTGAAAACAGGCACTCATATTCATTTTGGTGAAAGTGAATTTAAGTTAAAAAGTAAACCGGTAAAAAAGAATTTATTAGTTTCATTAAAATTTTGAAAGAATATATATTCTTTGGCTCAGCAATTCCACTTCTAGAAGTTCATCCTTCAGTTAAGTTCACACAAATGACAATAATATGTTCAATATCTTTGCTGCAGGATTCCAGTAATTCTAATAATCTGGAAATGATTAAATAAATTACGATGTGTGTGTGTGTTAAGTCACGTCAGTCGTGTCCGACTCTTTGCGACCTTATGGACTGTAGCCCACCAGGCTCCTCTGACCATGGGATTCTCCAGGCAAGGATACGGAGTGGGTTGCCCTCCTCCAGGGGATCTTCCTGACCCAGGGACCAAACCCGCATCTCTTATGACTCCTGCATTGACAGGCAGGTTCTTTACCACCAGTGCCACCTGGGAAGCCCAAATAAATTATGATAGATCCATACAAAAATAATATGCATGGCATGGAAGATTCTCCAGAACAAAATATCTACTTTTGTTACCATTTGTTTTAAAGCAGTATACTAAGACATGGGGAGAAGATCCTTGAACATCAAGGATGTTCAAGAAAAAGCAAGCCTCTTCTCAAAACAAAGTAACAGATGTCCATCGGCCATGTGTTTGAGAGAGATTTTATCCTTTTGTAACTTTAGAATTTTGTATCATGTGTATAGATTTCCTATTCCAAAAAAGGAATTTATATCATATTGATTGAATATGCACTCGGGGCTGTGCTGGGTAGGGGAGACATGGCTGTGAACAAGATCAGCATGGTTATTTCTGTTCTTATAAAGCTTATGGTCTAGTGAAGAAACAGACACTAAAAAAAGGAGATGCAAGTAAATAACCAATTACAAGTTGCAATGAGCGTTATGAAGAAGAAGCAAACATACTATAAAGAGACAAATAAGGATGATGACTTTAGGTGGGTCGACCAAGGCAGGTTTCCCCCAGAAGACAGAATTAAATAAGAAGGGAAGAGAGAAAAAAAAGAGAGTTCTGGGCAGAGGGCCCAGTATGTGCTAAGGTCCTGAGGCAGGGAGGGGCTTACCATGTGCCCGTGGGCAAATCACCACCCGTCTCAGGGAAGGCACAGCCTCACAAGTGAAATAATTCCATTTTAAGAGATGGAGAGACAGACGCTCAGAGAGGGAAGACGGTTTCCCCAGGAAGGCTGGCGAGACAGGACGGGCACCTTAATCTTTTGAGTCCATGGACTCTGCTATTCTCAGTTCACTTAGGGACTTTTTCGCAGGATCACAGAGACCAAGAGCGGAGGGAAAGAGGGAAAGAAGTTGGCCACTCCCCTATGTCTTTCCACCATCTCAGGGATGAGGGAGGGGAAAATCAGAGACTTCACACACGTGCAAGCATGTACTCACACAAGGCGTGAGCACCAGGCACATCCCAGACAGCTGAGCGGCTAGCCGACCGTGGACCTCAGGCCTGAAGCCAGACACCTGCCTCTACCTGAAATTTGAAATGTGCCTCTTGTAAAACGCTCCTTTTTGGTACTTACCTGGGTGATCCAGTGGTTAAGAATCACCTTCCAATGCAGGGGACACGGGTTTGATCCCTGGTTGAGGAACTAAGACCCCATACGCCACCAGGCAGCTGAGCCTGGGCCTCCATAACCAAGTGCTCGGTGCCACGATGAAAGATCCTCCTGATGAGACAAAGACCCCACATGCTGCAGCTAAGACTCAACACAGCCAAGTAAATATTTTCTTAAAATAAATAGAAAGCTGTCTCTTTTGTGCACAAACTTCAGGGCACACATGCACGTGTGTCGTGTATCTGTAAGCTCACGTGTGAGTATTCGTGGTGTGTTTGTACTGAGAGCTACTGAAAGACAACATCCAGTTCCTATTTTCCTCACTGTGTAATAATTTAATCAACAATCTTATGGGGCACACTATATTATTTAACCCTTTTACAGATAAGGAAGGGCTTCCCTGGTGGCTCAGCAGTAAAGAATCTGCCTGCAGTGCAGGAGACTCGAGTTTGATTCTTGGGTTGGGAAGATCCCCTGGAGAAGAGAATGGCAACCCACTCCAGTCTTCTTGCCTGAAGAATCCCACGGACAGTCCATGGGGTCACACAGAGACACCACTGAAGCGACTGAGCAGGCACACACAGATAAAGAAACTGAGGCACGGATCATCACATAAATTGTCCAGCAAGTAAGTGACAAAGACTCAAACCCAGGGGTGTGGGATGGCAAAGCCCGTGCTGTTAGTTCAACAGTAGATAAATGTGCAATGAATAAGTGAGCCTTATGGCACAGAAGGGAAAACTGAGGTCTAGATGAGCACCTAGCAAGCTGATGTGTGCAAGGCTAGAAACCTAGCCATCACCTTCCCAGGTGCAATCACCCCCCACAGGAGCCACCTCCCTCAGGACTGCAAGATACTGTCTCGTTCCTGCCAGGCTCCAAAACAGTCCAGCAGGCAGGAAGTGGGAATGGGCAGGATCTCCTCTTTGTCATCCTGGGATGTGTCTGAGCTCTCCAGTCCCTCTCCTGGACCTGCAGCCCAAGGGAGTCCTGGCCGTGTCTGCCCTGCACCCCCAGGGATGTACCAATGATGTGTCACAAGTGTGACCCTCTCCCCCCTCCTCGCCAGAGAGGGCCACAGGCCCCAGGCCCCACCCTGAGGGCAGGTGGAAGTCCCTGTGCTTCCCCACAGCTGTGCCTGCGCT
>NW_011494753.1:8717585-8719816 GCF_000754665.1 Bison bison bison | reverse complement strand
GTATGGAGGCAGAGCCCAGGGGAGCAGCTGACCTGGGAAGAGGCCAGGAGCTCTGAAATTTGCACACTCATCACACACAGGCCTGCTCCCTCCCACACCAGCGTCCCCTTTTAGCCTCCATACCGCACCCCCCCCTCAAAAAAAGGCCTGTTTCCCTGCAAGGAGAGGTGTGTAAGCCCGAGATACTGGAAAGCCTGTACCATGATCTGCCCTCCCAGGGGATGATGTGAGGGACCCAGGACGGGCTATAGCCCACAGCTCAGTCCGGTGCCTGAACCATCTGAGGTCAGCACTGCCCCCCTGGGTTCCCCTCCTCCTGTGCTCCTCCCAGCACCCGTACGCTTACATTCTCTTTGCCTCAGGGAGAAATGTGTCTCTAATGCCAAGCTGGAAGGCTTCCTAGACACTTGCTACAACTGTTTTCATCAAATTCTGCACTTTTCTCCCCAGTAGCTGGACTTACTGTTCAAAGGAAAGCTTCTTACGCTTCCCCATCTCCCCATCCCCACCAAACAAAGTCAGGCTTGTGATCCATTGGGAAGAAAGTTCTCCACCCATCTCACAGCTGTCCAGTTCTGCACCCCTCTTCCTGCCCCCCAGATGTTAGATCGGGTTCTGGCCCCATGTTCCTGCTTGGAGCTGGAGCAGCAATAATGCATTCTGGCCTGACCCCTCGTGGCCACTCTGAGAAGCACATGCTTCCCGAAGCCACTGACCCTCACCTGCAGTCCTGGGAAACCCCATGCCAAACAAATAGAATCTCTCTGGTAGTTCAGACAGGGAAAGAATCTGCCTGCAATGCAGGAGACCCAGACCCAATCCCTGGGTTGGGAAGATCCCCTGGAGAAGGGTATGGCTACCCACTCCAGGATTCTTGCCTGGAGAATCCCATGGACAGAGGATCCTGGAAGGCTACAGTCCACAGAGTCACAAAGAGCCAGACACAACTGAGCAATTAACACTAACTAACCAACTAGGGAAAAGTGAGTTTATTTCATAAACACAGCTTCAAGACAACCCTCAAGTCCTTCCTTCCCAGAACTTGTGGAGGATCCACCGAGAATGGCCAGAGGACTCTCCTCCCCACCACTTCCCCATCACTCCCTGGCCCGGTCTTCAGAGACACCTAAAGTAGAAATTCCTTGTCCAGCTTCCTGATGGGAGTGCACTTCTGTTCTCTTACTTCCAGAGACAGGGAACTCACTTCTCCAAGGCTGACTCATCTTTTCTGATCTGGAGCCCCAGGAACACTGATGGTGTAGACCCACCCCTGACCTCCCAGGACTCACACTGCCCACCCCCCTGGAGCCACAGGTGAGCAAACAAGGACCTCAGGTGCACAGAGATGGGCATGCCCAGTGCTACAAGGACCTGCACACCCCCTACCTCTTCTCAGGGGTCTGGTGGTCTAAGGAATTTAGGCCCGGAACCTTGGAGACATCTGGATCTGGAGGCTAACTGCTCCCCTAATTCTGCTTGAGAATCAGCCAAAGCCCCCTGAGCACTCGCTCTCTGCCAGGTCCCTCCTGGGGCTCTGCCCTGCTTAGTGCTTATGACACTGTGAGGTCAGAGCACGTGTGTTCACCGGGCAGATGGCGGTGGGGAGCAGAGCCAGAGGTTACCTACCCAGGACAACACGGCTAGTGATTTGCAAAGTCCAGACTTGACCTCAGCCTTGCTGGTGGCTCCTGCAGAAGACCCAGCTCCCAACGCATGACACCTGGACCCAAGCCAGGCCTGCTGAGAAGGTTTGGGCCAGTGGCTGCTGTCTGGCTTTTTCACGTGGGGTGCTGGTAAGGGACAGCCAAATCTGGTGCAGGTGGAGGACAGTCAGATCTGGTGCTTCTGGGTGACAGCCACTTCTGGCTGCCAGAATTCTCCAGAGCCCCCCACCTAGAGTGTTCTGTGATTCCAAGGCCATGACCATGTTGGCCCCAGCTGCCTGGACTGACCTGGTCATTGCTGATGCCCCTGAAATTCTCCCAAATAACAGGAGCAACGCAAGGTCAGGAAGGAAGGCATGCTTTGTTGAATATCTATGGTATACTGTATGCCGAAGCCAAAAGTTCGATCCCAGCCTGCCCCCTCATGCTCCTCCCTTCCAGCCCTACCTCCAACAGTGCCCCCATCTTGGAGCCCAAGGCCATCCCACCCAGACCATCCTGCTCTGCACTACCAGCTCCTCCGTACCTCGAGGGTGGACTGGCAGGCAGGATGCAACCAACCCCCCC
>NW_011494753.1:8716971-8717485 GCF_000754665.1 Bison bison bison | reverse complement strand
GCAACCATCCCCCCGCCCACAGCTCTCTACCCCTTCACTGCTAAACAGACGCCTGGGGACTCTGGAACTGCTGTCAGAGAGCTCCCTCATGGGGCAGGATAGAAAGCCCAGGCTTTGGGGTGGTTCTGCAAATCACCTTCTGCAGGCCTCCCTTGCCATTTGGATAAGATCTAGACACTATTTGCCTTAAGGATAAGGATCAAATGAAATCCAGTGTACAAACACCCAGAATACAGTACATGTTCAACAAGGCATCCCTTCCTCCTGGTATTTGGGAGAATCCCAGGGGCAGCAGCAATGCTCAAGCCAGTCCAGGCCCCTGGGGCCAGCGTGGTCATGGCCTCAGAATCACAGAACACTCCAGATGGGGGTGGCCCTGGAGAATTCTGGCAGCCAGAACTAGCTGTCCCCCACCAGCACCCCATGTGAAAAAGCCAGACAACAACCACCGGAGGAGGTTTCTGGAACAGCTGGATTCTGCCCCTCTGTGAAGAGATAACCAACCCGTCCATGC
>NW_011494753.1:8708362-8716871 GCF_000754665.1 Bison bison bison | reverse complement strand
TGCTTTCCAGACATGGCTTTTTCTCCTCCATTTCTAGTCGCTATGGATCATCTGTCCTCATCTACTCTGGCCTGCCCTACTCAGAGCCCGCCCTGTGACACTCTCAGTTGGTAGGGGTCAGCTGTGGCTATGGCGCCAGTTGAACCCGGGACAGTGTCCAGCCCAGGCTTCGAGCAGCCAGCTTTTCCATAGCAGACTCCTGCTCTACGGGCTGCCCTGGGGCTGTCGGCCAGAACCTTGAGACTTTGCTCTGCCTGAAGCCCTGTCCCCTTTCCCTTCCCCTTGGGATCTGCACTCTGGCCACCAGGAGGCGCTATTCCCCCTCAGACCGGATAAGACCACAGGCCAGCATCATTAGAGACCAAATTCTACAAGAGGGCAGAAGGCGAGTAGTCATGGCGGGGAATGCGTGGGGAAGACAATGGCCTTTGTCTAATCGCTGCTATGAATCTGGCACTTCCCACGCAGGACCTTACCTCATCCTCCAGCCGCCACGATGAGGGCGGGGTCAGGGGGCATGGGGCAGGGTTCTGAGTCACAAACAACAAAAACCGTCCTCCGGCTAACAAGCAAAAAATAAACGTGTTCACCAAAATAACAGAATCTCAAAGAAGATAACCACAAGGAGACAGCCAGCATCAGGCCTCCAGTGCGGTTTGAACAGGATGCTGTCCCCAGCCTCTTGGCTCCCAGCTGCAACTGAAAATAACCTCCAAGGGTCCCTGGTATTTGTGGTACTGCTCCCCTTTCTGCCACACCCTCGCCCTAGCTGACCTGAAGCCTCACATTCTTTCTGCACCATGAAGGATGTAGCCAGCTCCTCTCAAGTTTTGGTCCTATCGCTCCAACCTCCATCAGGCACTCAAGACTCAGACAGGCTGCCTTTCCTCTGAGATTGCCACACTCACCGCTGACTGGCCACATGGGTGGAGGACTGGGGGAGGCGGGCAGGGCCGGCCACCCTGCCTGTAGCTGAGATTGGAGTTCCATGGCCTCAGACAGGGGGAGAGGAGTCTCTGAAGACAAGAGGACTATCTCTACCAGCTGAACTGGCTTCAGCTGGAAAGAGATGTGACCTGGAGCTCCAGGGGGCTACCTCTATGTCAGAAGAGTACCCCTGGAGACCCAGTGGTTAAGAGCTGGGGTCTAAGAAGATGGGCTTAGGGGAAGGACAACAGGAAGGCAAGCAAGAGCCTTCTTCTTGGGACTGGAACCCTGAGACCTCCAGCAGGAATGGTAGCCAGAGACCCCATGGAGAATTCAGTTGCCCATTTACTCATTCAACATGCATTTACTGCTACAAGCTCTGTGTGCCCCATGGAGAGGCAGGACAGGGACTCCCCACCTAGCCACCCACTCTGCAGAAAAGCCAAAGGATAGGGACATGTCCCTCCAGGTCCCCTGGGGCCCCATCTCGGTCTCAGCTTCTAAAATCTCCTCAGCTCGAGGAGGATCTCCTCGCTGCCCAGTTTCACCACACCCTTTAGTCAGCTCCCTGATCTCAGACACACACACAGTGGTTTATTTACAGGTACAGCACCTGGCAAGATTTGCATGTGATTTGCAAAAGCTTGACCTGAGGCTCACCAGCACCCAGCTGTTTGCAGCCCCAGCCAGGCCAGCCTCCTGCTCCAACTCCTTGCCCACCCTCAATCTAGGCCAAGTTTCCAACTTTTATACTGTGAAGACCCAAAACCCCTTTTCAGCTTTCCCCAAACAGTTCCCAGGAGGAAGCCAAAACAACACCAACTGGGCTTCCAATCCATGAGGCTGAGCCTGGGAACCTCTGGGTGGAGGTTGGTCCAGCTCAAAGACGACACTTGTCAGGTGAAGGGCTTCAAAGGTAGCCTTGAAGGGGAAACACCAAACTTTAAGAGGCTTTCTTAGGACTCCGGTTACCAAGAGACTCTCGTTCCGACTCTTTGCCACCCTATGGACTCTTTGCCACCCTATGGACCATCCTCTGTCCATGAGATTTTCCAGGCAAGAATACTGGACTGGTTTGCCATTTCCTTCTTCAGGGGATCTTTCCGATCCAGAGATCAAACCCTCATCTCTTATATCTCCCACATTGGCAGGCGGGTTTTTACCACTAGTGCCACCTGGGAAGCCCTGGTACCTGAGAAGTAGTAAGTACGTACATCTCCAGTATTTGATGAATGGATGCAGGAGGGTTACGGTTCATGAGCCATTTTGAAACTGTAGGCTCGGGAATAGACAAAAGCCTCGGGAAGCTGGATTGAACACTCAGAGGGCAGCAGGAGACAGCCGGGACTACACAGCTTGTTTCCTGAATCAGAGAAAAATATTCATCTCACCACCAGTGAGTGCAAGAGTGCCTGGGGCCACAGCACTGCGCTAAGTGGTGAACTCTCCTTCATCCCTATTTAGCATCACAAGGGAGGTGAGCCTCTCATCTTAGCGATGAGGGAAGTGAGGCTCAGAAAGTTTCTGTGACCTTTCCTTTAGGTCACACCGCTGGGCGGGAGTGTGACCAGGACTCTAACGGAGAAGCTGTTTAAGTCAATTGGGTTAGAAAGGCACAATGGCATCCCGAATTCTCTGTCCCCTACCCAGGGTCTGGTGACTAAGTTCACTCATGGAATTCCCTTCAGTTTTCTTTTCTGCAAAATGGAGAGAGTAATGGTACCTACTTCTCGAATACATCACAAGGATTAATTGACACTTAAGACACGTAAAGAGGTTTCCCAGCTGGTGCTAGTGATGAAGAACCCACCTGCCGATGCAGAAGACATAAGAGATGCTGGTTCAATCCCTGGGTTGGAAAGATCCCCTAGAGTAGGAAATGGCAACTCACTCCAGTGTTCTTGCATTGCTCCCACTTGGGTAATCCAGGATAATCTTTAAAAGGGGCTTCCCTGGTGGCTCAGATGGTAAAGAACCCACCTGCAATGCAGGAGACCCAGGTTGGATCCCTAGGTCAGGAAGACCCCCTGAAATATAGGAAGTGGCAACCGACTCCAATATCCTAGCCTGGAGAATTCCATGGACAGAGAGCACCTGGCAGGCTACAACAGTCCATGGGATTGCAAAGAGTCGGACACAGCTGAATGACTAACAATTTCACACTTTCAAGATATGTAAAATGCTTTGGACAGTGTCTGGCTTATTGTAACCCTTACATTAGTGTTAACTATTATTGCTACTTATTAAAATTCATGTCATGGGCTTCCTCAGCAGTCCAGTGGTTAAGACTCTGCCTTCCACTGCAGGGAGCATGGGTTCCATCCTGGTGGGAGAACTAAGGTCCCACATGACATGGGGTGTGGCTGTCCCCCCCAAAAAAATTCGTGTCACTCATTCATGCAGCCAACATCTGAGCACCATGTTGCAGCCTCCAGCGGCAGACCAGAAAACCCACACAAAGCGAGCAGTCAAGGCTACAAAGCTGAGAAGAGGGCCCACTGAGGGGCCCTGCAGAGGGGAGCAGTCCAGGCTTGGGATTTGGGGAAGGCTAGTGCCGCTTCCTGGAGGACAATAAGTCAGTCAGTTCTCCATCCACGAGCAGAAGTGACCTTTTAAAAATGCAAACACACAGCTGAGGCTATGAGGAAACCCTCAAAGAGCAGGGTCCCTCTGCCCCAAGGCGGACACAGGAGGCCCTGCAGACTCTGGTCACTGGCCTCTCCTCCTGACGCAGCCCCCCACACCCTGCCCCTCAGCCCATCCTGGCCTCTTTCTGCTTCTCCCAAAGCTCAGCCCCTTTCAGCTGCAGAGCCTCTGCTTCTATTATTCCCTCGGCCTGCCTTCCAAGCACCTCTCTTCCTGCAGAGCTCACCTGAGAGCTCAGGTGAGGAGGGCTTCTCTGCTATGTACCTGCATACACCTGCACATCCCTCCTAGCAGCAATAACTCTCATCACCCTGTTTAGCATCTATGGACAGAACATTCCAAAGCCAGGGACCCCAGAGAAAAGAAACACGTGCCATGGGGAGGACACCAGACAATTTGCAGAAATCCCAGATTCCTTGACCAATTCATGCCATGAACTTAGCTCTGCATCTGCCTACTCCAGAGGGACTATGAACTGGGGAGCCCAGACCCATGACCTTCGAAGTCAGGAGACCAGCCAATTAACTCCTGTGTTGTGGTTGGGGAGGCCCTATATACAGGCTGCCTCAGGCCACAAGAGAGAGGTCCTCTAGCTTCCAGTGGCCTTTGGTTGGGTCACCACCACCGCTAATACCACTAAAGCCAAAAAGCCACCAAATCATCACTACCAAGATTTCTGCTACTATCATAGTAGAAATAAAGAAGCTTCCTTAAAAATTCCCCTAAAGCAAACTATTACAGTAGAGAAGAGACATTAATCTGACATTTTAAATGCTTGTGCATAGTAAGTGTCCAGTAAATGTTAGCATCGTCATCAATAATAATAACAAAGTATCAGGCACATGTGACAGCAGTCATGAAATTAAAAGATGCTTGCTCCTTGGAAGAAAAGCTTTGACAAACCTAGACAATGTATTAAAAAGCAAAGACATCACTTTGCAGACAATGGTCCATATAGTCAAATCTATGGTTTTTCCAGTAGTCATGTATGGATGTGAGAGTTTGACCATAAAGAAGGCTGAGTGCCAAAGAGTTGATGCTTTCAAACTGTGGTGCTGGAGAAGACTATTGAGAGTCCCTTGGACAGCAAGGAGATCAAACCAGTCAATCCTAAAGGAAATCAACCCTGAATAGTCATTAGAAGGACTGATGCTGAAGTGGAAGTTCCAATACTTGGGCCTCCTGATGTGAAGAGTCAACTCATTGGAAAAGACCCTGATGCTGGGAAAGATTGAAGGCAGGAAGAAAAGGAGGCAACAGAGGATGAGATGGTTGGATGGCATCACCAACCCAATGGACATGAATCTGAGCAAATTCCAGGAGACAGTGAAGGACAGGGAAGCCTGGTGGGCTGCAGTCCATGGGATTGTAAGGAGTCAGACACTACTTAGCAACTGAACAACAGCAACATTGTGGATGCTCAGAAATGGTAGTTCCCTGGTCCCAGGGGGACGGAAGTTGGAGGCCATTGGCAGCTGCCCACCCCGCTCATGCCCAGGGCCTCCACCTGTTCACAAGGAATCAGAGCTACAGGAGATCATCAGGTGCAACCCTTTAGTACAGATAAGAGGGGGAACCGAGGACAAGGGGAGAACTTGTCCAAAGTCAGGAGCCAGTCTGTCCCTGGAAACTGGATCTCCTGGGCCAGTGCCACCTATTCTGGATAAACAAGCCGAAAGAGGGAGATTTGCAATATGTGATGACTCTAGGTTCAGGTGGGTAATGCTTTCGCTCAAGGACAGCTTTGTGAGGGTGGGGACTCAGGCCCCTTGAGGAGAGCATAGGGCTTATCTGGAAGGTCAAGGCTTTGCCTCTGCATGAGGTAGGTATAGCTTCTTGCTTGATAGAGCCCACAAAAGCCGCCGTGGGTCAGGAAGGGAAAGAGGTCTCAGGGGAGGCCCATCCTGGCCCCTGGTCCCCTGAGCCTTTAGCAGCTATGGCTATCAGCCGGGCCACCCTACCAAGTGGTCCCTGATGTTGAGATAGCCACTGTGGTCACTTGCTTTCTCCTGGTCCTGCCCTTCCCTAGGCCTCTCAGCCCCTAGTGCTGATTCAGTCTCCCCAGCCACCTTCCAGGGAGGCCCTTTTTCCATTGCATCTACCTCTTGATCCACCCTACAACAAGGAAGTGGCATTCACACCAGGCCTGAGTGATACCAAAGCCCATGTCCTCTCCACCTGGTCTCCCTGCCTCCCCCATGTCCTTAGGTGCCGGTTCCTGTTGGTGCCACCACCAGGCGTCCTCACCAGTGACCACTCGTCCACAGCCTCTTTCAGAGGATGCTCACTCCCCCAAGGGCCTGGCGGGAATTCCTAGCTCCCAGTGGGGATGGTGATGATAAGACTGAAGATGGGCTCCTAAAGCAGGAGGGCCAGCCTCTGCAGAGCCACCCAGAGGTGCTGCCAGCAAGGGAAGCTGCTGTCAGTGAGCTCAGCCTGAGCACCTGCTCTGCAGGAAGTCGAAGGGGACTTTGCTGGAAATCTGCCTTTAATCTTGGCTTCCTGTTTTCTGCCCTGGGGGACCGCCCAGACCTCTGAGTTTCAAACTATTTCACACCAGCTTCTCTAAACTGTCAGCTCAAAGTAGAGAGGCTGGGGGAGGGGAGGAAGCAGGGTGGAGGGAGGAGAGGCCCTTCCTCTCCCAGCGGATCCCGGATCCTGGGAGCAGAGCTCGTTCTACCCATAAATTTGCTTAAGCTTGGGACTTCTGGTGACTAACCCAACTTTGCATTGAGCTAGTGTGGTGGTCTTGTGTCATCGAACACAGCCAGAAATCCTGAGCCCTGTTCCCCACATCCAGGGGTCTCCAGCCTGCCTTCTTTTCTCCATTTTCCCAAGGTAGGGACAAGTAGCCCAGCCTGGCAAAGCTGGCACTTGAGCCTACCTGGCAGGGAAGGGGCTCCTCCTAAATTTCCCCCCATCCTAAAACCCGCAGATTCTTCTCTCATGAGTTCCTTCCCTAGAGTCTGCTGAAAGGGGAGGCTGTCTGGTGCCCAAGGCTTTGGAGGTCCTCAGACTGGAACCCCAGTACTGGGGGTCAGACTCTGGGAAAGTTCTTCAGGGTTGAGCCTCAGTGACTTTGTCTTTAAAACATGGCTCCAAACGCCAACTTGACATCTCCCCATCTCATGGATGTCCTAACCTCAGCTTGTCCAAAATACAGCTCCTGAGCACCACCCCCAGTCTGCCCCTCTCCCTGGCCCTCCCTACCTCAGCAGAGCACCAGCATTTCCCCGTGTTTCAGCTGTACTTGATGATCAGGTCCATTTTCCCCTGGGGCCTCTGCTCTCCCCAAACAGCGCCATCACCAAAACTGCCACGTGGCTGTCCCTTGTCCGCTGGGGCCCAGGCCCATCATCAATGACCCCACTGTACAAAGCCTCTGCACTGGTCTCTTGACTTTTGCTCAGTCGTGTTACTCCCCTACTTTAAAATCTATCATTGGGTCCACATTGCTCATATAATAAAATCCAAACTCATGTAATAAAACCTCTTCCCTACAACACCCTACCAAATCGGGCCCCTTCCTCTCATACAACCCTCCTCACTGGTCTTGTCACCTTGACCTTCTGGCTGTCCCTTAAGCCGTTGGGCCCTCTGTGTCTCTCCATCATCCCCAACCCACGCTGTCTCCTCCATCAAACATTCATTGCCCTTAAGCCAGTGTCAAATTATCCTGCTTATTTATTGATCCCACCAGGCAAGAACCAAGGTGGTCTCCTCACCCCTTCAACTCCTGCATCCAGAAGGGTGCCAAGCACTTAGTAGGTGCTCAGTAACTATTTGAGTGAGGGAATGAATGAACGAATGCTGTTGAACTTGAAAGTGAACTGGCTCTTCCGCCATAGGATAGCTCTGTGGGGCCTGTGCTCGTGTATGGATTTGCCTCCTGGGCCAGGATTCAGGGAAGTTAACAAATCTATTTCATTTCTGCTCTGAAGAGGCGGAGCCAGGATGCAAATACAAGTTTATTTGACTCCAAAGTTCACACTCAGGCCACAGCAAATCCACGGGAAGAAGTCAAACATGTTTGGCGGAAAGGAAGAGGGACTGGTGACGAAACTGGAATGAGGGATCCTCACAGCCCTTTCCCATTTTGCCAGCTGATTCAATTGGGGGAGGGGAGATGTCAGTCAGGTTGACCCTTCCCAAAGCTTTTGCAGAGCTGTCGAAGTGCTTTCCTTTAGGCTGAGGGGTGGCCCCATCCGGTCCCACTTTATCATTCCATCTTGACCTCAGAGGAAAGAAAGGGAAACCAACCAAATTGAGTGCCCTCCCCACCCCCCACCCCAAGGCCTTTATCTTGCTGAATCTGCACCATCTCTCTCTCTCTCTCTCTTTTTTTTTGCACCATCTCTTGCAAGAGAGGTGCATTTTGAACTTGATCTTATGGAGGAGGAAACTGAGCTCAGAGACATTAAGTAACTAGACCAAGGTCACACAACTAGGAAGTGGTTCAGCTGAGATTTAACTTTACTGTGAGAACCCCAAATCCATGCTTTTTTTCTATTACACCACAGCTGTCTCTAAGACTTACTGGACATCTCAAAGGGCAGTGGTGTGACTACACTTACTTCCCTCCTTGCAGGGCTGGCTTCTTACTGGAAACTGGCCCAGGGGTGCATTGGGTCAGAGGGCCATCCTGTGGTTTGTCCGGGGAGGCACACCCAACTCAGCTCTGCAGTGTCTTCTCAGCTGGCTCTCCCACAAGGCCCTTGACTGTCCCTCTCACTCCCGAATCCCTCACTTCTCTTGAATTTCACCTCCTGTACACCTCCTTTCCCCATCACAGAATGACCTTCTCCTGCGCCCATCCAACCCTCAACCTCCCTTCAGGAGCCAGTCCCTAGGAAGTGCCCTGCCTCCCACCTACACTGGAGTCTCTGGTCTCTCCTCCATCCTGACCGCCCCCCCTCACCCCCAACTCTACACTCCC
>NW_011494753.1:8707151-8708262 GCF_000754665.1 Bison bison bison | reverse complement strand
TCCCCCCCCACACACACACTCACTGTCTGCTCCTGAGCTCAGAGCCCATCACACCCTGTCTTTCATTAACAATAGTATATAGGAAGAAATGAAACCTAGCTAAGGGCTGAGTAAGTGCCTGCCACTGCACACTAAGCACTTTAGGCATATTAACTCATTTCCTCCCCATGGAACCTTAAGAAGTTGGTGCTATTACTTTCCCCATTTGGTAAACTAGAGCACAGAGAGGTTAAGTAACTTTCCCAAGGTCACATAGTCACTGACAACTTCCTCATTGCCTCCAGGCTGAAAACAAAGTCCAAGAAAGTCCCATAAGGCCTTTTGGATCTCTGTGCTCTGTGGCTTGAGGGGACCCCATCTCCCACGACTTTACAGGACCTACCCTGCAAACTTGCAGCCATGCTAAGCCATTTACAGTTCCCAGAGCCGTCAGTGGGCTTCCCTGGTGGCTCAGACAGTAAAGAATCTGCCTGCAATGCAGGAGACCTGGGTTCCATCTCTGGGTTGGGAAGATGCCCTGGAGGAGGGCACGGCAACCCCTCTCCAGCATTCTTGCCTGGAGAATCCCCATGGACAGAGGAGTCTGGTGGGCTACACTCCACAGGTCGCGAAGAGTCGACAAGACAGCACAGCGCAGCACAGAGATGTCAAGTGCTTTCCCCTCTCCCGGCCTTTGCCCATGCTTATTCCTTCTGCCTAAAGTCCCAGCTCTATCAAGTCTCCCCGTTAGCCCTCCCCTCTTTTCTGCTTCCTGTGAGCCTTGTACACCACTCCTTCACTTTTATCAATTATTTCCTAGCGCTTGTTTGTTGGCCTGTCGGCCCTGGGAACTCCTTGACAGCCACCAAGCGGCCCTGCGGGTAGACTCCAGAACAGGGCCTGTCACATTGGCAGCGCCAGGAAATGCTTGTGAACGGATGAATGCTCCTGCGGATGAGGGCCCCTGTGCACAAACAGATCCGAGCAGAGGGGCCGAGGCCTGGCCTCCGTCGCTCCTACACTGGGGAAGGCTTGGAGGTTGCTCTAAGGCTGGCTGGCCGGACCTCCCTGAGGGACCTTCGGGAGCCTCAACGCTGGCGGGCAGGCGGGGGCAGGGCGTGCGCGCGGACAC
>NW_011494753.1:8701787-8706402 GCF_000754665.1 Bison bison bison | reverse complement strand
CCGCTGATGCTGCCCGCTGCGAGGTGGCCCGGACCGCAGTGCCCCGAGAGAGGTGAGTGCCTGGCGGGCCGGGAGGGGAGGTGGGCGTCCGGGTGCTTCCCGGAGGGAGGCGGGCGGGGTCGCTCGTCCCGCTTCTCTTGCAGCTGCCGTGGCGTCCACACCCATCCCCCACCTCCCTTACCCCGGCTCCTTCCAGGGTTCGAAATCTCCCGGGAGTCCCTGTCAGCCGGACTGGGAGGGGAGCGCACGAGGGAGGTACTGCCTTTCCAGCCCCACAGACTTGTCTCAGGCCACCCCGAGTCTGTCTTCCCCCCACCCGCTTCGTGGGTGCTGGCTGGAGCCTGGAGGGAGGGGGTCAGCATGGACCAGGGCCCTCGGAGAATGGGCGGTTTGCCATTCCCTGCCCCGGGCCTCCCTGCAGGTTCCTCGGCCTGCCTGGTTCTGACCCCTCCCTCATTCCCCCCCGCGGAGGCCCTGCTGTCTCCAGGAAGCCCAGGGCCCAGCCACCTTCCTTGAGCCTCTGCCAGAGGTTGAGCCTGTCACCCTGAGCCTCCCAGAAGACTAGGCCTAAGCCAAGGGACCTCTGACCCTAGGGTGGGGAAACTGGGCAGGGCCTGTGTCTTGGGTGGAGGTGACACTGGGCATTATTAGGACCATGCCCCCACCTGCTGGCAGCCTTGTCAGCCCATTTTCCCAGGCTCCTCAGGGCCCAGGCCAGGTGTCAGGAAGGGGCGTGCCCAGCCATCGGATTCTTGAAGCTTAACTAGGGGTTCCTTTCCCCTCCCTTTCTGTAGACCAGGGAACTGAGGCTTAAAGGGGGAAGTTGCTGTCCCCAGCCTCTGGCAGAGTTAGGTTGTCGGTCCTCTCATTCCCCCCACTCTGCAGGGCTGGACTGCTATGGGCAGAGGGAAACGATACAGGTACCTTTATCCATGAGGGACATAAGCCCCCCAGCCTGGCCATGGGACCTTGTGGGATGAGCACGTGCTCCCTTACAGAGGGCTGGAGAGAAGCGAGAGGGCTTCCGGCCTCAGCACTGCCTTGTCTGGGCTCAGGCAGCATCGGCTCTGCCTATGGGGTTTCCCCCTGCTGTCTGAGGCTGGGTCCCACTCATGGGATGTGGCGAGTGCGTGGGGGCACCCGTGGGGTGTACCCCTGCTTCTGAGCTCAAGCAGTCCAGTGGGCTGTCCTGACTCAGCCCTCCTGTACACCTTTGGCTTAGCTAGTGACTAGGATCTGGAGGGAAAGACAAAAACCCTGTAGGGATCACGCTACCGCCTTGGCATCAGAGCGTTGTCAGAGTGGGGACATCCAGATGGTCTCTTCCAAGCTCCCCACACCCTAATGGTCCCAGTATCTTTCTTGGTAGGGGCCCCAGCAGGAACAGGGCGAAGGTGGAAGGAGGGAGATTGGGAGTGTGGCAGGATCCTCTTGCTCCTAGAGGTGTGGGGGTCCCCTGGAGGATACAGGGTGGTGTTTGGGGCCCCGGGGGCCACCGGCAGGTTTATCCTGCTCAGGTCTCTGCCCTTGATTGCTGCTGTTTCCGGTTGCCCTGACAGGCACAGTGGAGGGTTCACAAATGTGGTGGGTCTGTGAGGTTCCCCTCACCCAGCCCTAACTTCCTTTCCAACCCGAAGGCCTAGGGCTGAAACCTGACCTGGTTGGATGCCTGTGAGCTGTCAGGTGCAGCCCAGGGTCCCGAGGCCCTCGTAGAAAGGGTCTGGCTTCAGGAAGCGTGTGTGCAGGGATTCACTTTTTCTCTGGCGAGCTTGGTGTCTTCCTCCCTGCTCTTCTGTCTGCATTGGACCTGGGACTGAGAAGGACCGAGAGAGGGTCTCCAGCATCACTGCTGAGGGTACCAGGCTCCTAGGGGTTGAACCATCCCAGAACAGACAAGAGTTCGGGCAGAGAGAGCCCCAGGGCCCACAGTGTGACGTGGCTGCCCCCTGATCGTCCAAGACGGCTGAGATCCACCTCTTGGCTCCATCTTTGGGCCTTGGCTTCAAAGAAATAACCCAAAGGTGCTTGATCTGCGAAAGAGAAGGTAGGGAAGGACCCTCGTGTGTCTCAGGGGCTGTCCCAAATCAGAAAGGCCATTCCTTGAAATCCTAGACACCAGGACCAGAGCTAGGGGACAGGCAGGTCCCCAGAACGCAAAGCCTGAGTTGCTTATGAGAAAACTAAGTGTGTAGGTATGTAGTGTTGGGGTGCTTAATTTAGAAAGTAACAAAACAGCACTACAGACCATTTAGAGAACGAAAAACTCACCCACTGTTTCTTCCCCAGTGCCGTGGCTGTTAGTATCTTGGAGTTCCCAGCCCATCTTTCGCTGATCTTTTTTTCCTTCGTCGCTGTTGTCATTTGGGTGTGTGTGCCTTCACACCTTTTTTCATTTAATACTGTATCTGGGCATTTTCTCATGTTGCTACACAGTCTGTAACTTTGCCTCTAAAAAGCTACGGAATATTCCGGACAGCTCTGCCATAGCGGCGATACTCCAACCCTGTTCCCAGGTTTGTGCACTCTTGTTGCCCGTCTGTCACTGCTGTAACTGTTGTTACTACAGGCCCCCATAGCCGCCGAGGGTATTGGAGAGAGTAGGCAACTTGGCACCCAGCCAACAAGTGACTCCAGGCCCAGCTGTGCCATTGAGGCCGGGGTAGAGGGATCTTGGGCAGGTCATCCTTGGAGCCAGATTTCCTTTATATACACAACAGCAATCCCTACTTCAGAGGGTAGGGTGCGGACACTGAACTAACTAACCCAGGGACTGGAAGGTGCCTGGCACAGCCCCTGGCGTCCACTAGATGCTCTGTAAGAAGGGTAGGTGTTGTTGAGAGAGTGCCCACAGCCGGCTGCCTCGGCATGTGCAGAAGACGCCAGGGCCAGGGTTGGCTGATGGCTCACCTAACCGAGGGTGGTCTCTGCCCAGGGAGCCCTTCTGAAACCCTGTGTTCAGAAACTGCTCTGGCCAGTGTCCTGTCGCCCCTCTCTGCCTTCCACCCACCCCATCACCATGTGGAAGATGGGCTATGGGTTGGTTTCTGGGGCCTGGCCCTACCCCTTCTCCTTCTGTTCTTCCAGCATCAGAGCTGAATGAATGAGGCCTCTTCTCTGAAAGCCTGGCTGCCTCCTGTCCCTCAGCTTCAGCTACTTCCTAGGCTAGCCCCACGTTTCCCCTGTAGAGACAGGGACCTACTCCCTAGGAAAACTTGAGTACTGGGCAAGGAACTCCAGGCATCCTGAGCCTCAAGCCAGGGACAGCCATGCCAGCTGCATCCTCCCACCAAGCAGCTGAAGGAGGGAAGAAAGCCGGGGCCAGGGGCCACAGACTCCAGAGCCTCCCAGCTGGGAGCTGAAGGGAACATAGATGGTCCACAGATCACTGGGAAATCTCGGGTGTTGGCAGCCCTCTCTCTGGCAGATGCTGCCCAGGTCTAACCTGAGTGTGTACTGCTGTGACATTACTTGCTTCCTCTTGTTCTGCTTCTGTAGAACGGGGGTGGGGGTGTGCCTTCCTAGCGCCACCCCAGGGACACTAGGAGGAAACCAGTCTCAGATCGGCACCCCCGGGGCCTATGAGACCATAGCCCAGATGACCAGCATGGCTCAGGAACAACGTAGGCAGAGGGTCCTTCCCGAGGTGGCTCCTTCAATGCAGAGGGCTCCCCGGTGCCTGACCTCAGGCTCCGGCCGCCAGACTTTTGCCTTTGGAGTGTCTGCCTCCTGCCTGGTCTTGGCGCAGGGGAAGTGGGCATTACAGCTGCCCTCCTGTCCCACAGCCCGGGCTGGGATGAGGTCACAGGGTGCGGTCCTCTCCACGATGCTGGCCTGGCTGGGGTGAGCACTTTGGGTGTTTCTCAGTGCCCCTGTTTCTTGGTTGGGGACAGGATGGGTGGAGGAGCAGGCCACCCCTCCATCCCAGGCAGGGAGCACCGCCTCCCCTCCTCCTCTCCTCTGGGTCCCTTCATCCAAGGGCTGGAAATAGAATCCGCTAAGTAATGATTAAAGTCAAATTCAGACCTAAAAATAAAGAGCTGGTGAGGAAGAGCTAGTGTGCTCCCTGTGTGGCTTAGGGGAGAAGCAAGCAGGGCAAGGCTGGCTGCAGAGGGCCAAGCCCTTCTTCCCAGGAGAGGCCAGAGCCCGCTGCGGGACCAGGAGTACTCCACTAATTGGGGGAGGGTCCCTGGCTTCAGGCATACCGCAGCCCATACCAGTCAGGGCCATAGTGGCAGAACCAGGGAGAGAAATCCCATTTTTCCCATGGGCAAACTGAGGCCCAGGAGGGCCAAGTGGTTTGTCCAGTGACTGTCCAGGAGCTCCCCTTGGCAGGCCCCGGGAAGCTGGGGGCCCCCCTGTGCAGCCCAGCTCACCCTTCTGCCTGCTCAGTTTCTCTTCCTGGTTTTGAGGTCCTGTGATGAACGTGGCTTCTCATCACACACCAGCTCTGAACGCCTCGGTGGGGCTGGGCCTCCAACCGCAGCTTCCCTCCGCCTCCCCCTCCCCTTCCGTGCCCTGGGCCTCCAGACACAAAAGAGAGGCTGCCTGGCGCACCCCCCAACCCCCGCCGGTCTGCTCTCCACATGATTGGAAGCCCTGCCGGTGGGTGAAGACC
>NW_011494753.1:8696058-8701687 GCF_000754665.1 Bison bison bison | reverse complement strand
GGTGTCACCTGACACCTGCACCCCCTGGCTGCTGCTTCTCAGCCCAACCTCTGCTCCTCACCCAGGCCCGGACATCTGTGGGCCTGGCCTGTGCTGGCCATGCCACAGGGAGAGTGGAGGGGAGAGGGAACCCTCAGAGCCCCCTGCCAACCCGTATAGGAGCCCAGGCTCAGAGAGGAGTCAGCTGGGGGAGGCCTGTGGTTCTAACTTCCTGGCAGGGCTGGGGGGAGCTCAGAAGCTGGGGATCTGCGTAGGCTGGAGCAGCCAGGAGGACTTCCTGGAGGGGCAGGGCCATGAAAATCAAGAAGCATTTGAGAAAGAGGTGGGTTGGGGCAGAGGTCCTTGGCCGGAGCCCTTACTCTCTAGGGCTGCTGACTTCTCTAGCTGCTGTGTGGCCCTGGACAAACTCTTGGCCTGTCTCTGCAAGACAGGATATGGCACAGATGTAACCCGTGCTTCCCAGAACAGGAGGGCCAGCCGGTCCCCCCTCAGCTGCCCTCCCGCACCTGTCTGTCCAGGACGTCATCGGTCCTGCCCAAGGAGAGGGTGGAGGGTTTGCTGACCAAGTTCAGACAGGCCTGAACTCAAACCCTCACTCTCCCCCTTGGAAGCTGGGTGATCGTCCTCAGCTGGGTGCCTCCTCTGTCAAGCAGATAAGGGGTTTTCTGATGGTGAAGTAACGAGGGCAGGCTTGGGTCAGTAGGCTCTCGCTCCGTGCTTTCACTTTTACAGCCCATCCCGTGGGGGAGGGTGTTGGTAGCCCTTCTTCTCCTTCCCCTGGGCAACATGGCTGTATGTTCTCTGAGACGGGGAGACCAGAGACGGGAATCTGGGGGTCAAAGTTCTAGGCCACTCACCGGCCACTGGGCCACAGTCTCCCCACCTGTAAGGTGACTAGGGTGAGGGACAAGGACAGTCTGGTTTTCAAGGGTTCGTTGGAGACCAGTGCTGAGAGGCCATATGTAAATGTAGTCAAATGAAGATGCAAAGACCACAGGCTGTGCCGAGGGGTGTGGCGGAACTGAGGTCTGGGTTAGGGCCCTGGGGAGCCCTGGAGTCCCCCCCTGCCCAGCGCATGTAGGTAATTAGGCTCCTGAGCGGTAATTAGAAACCTTTCTGGGCCAGGAGTGACAGCCTCCAGCCACAGCAGTGCCTGGGGGAGGAGGCACCCCATTAGGCTTCTCTCCTCCAGCCCCCGCCTCTCCCAAACCGCTAGACGGGATTTCCGGTCCCACTGAGCCACTGGGGGGCAGGAAAAAAGCCTGTGAGTTGCTGTAGTTTGGTTTTTAACATTTTTTAGCCATTCGTCTCACCCCTCCCTTTAGGACTGGGGTGCTGAAGGCTGAGGGAGCCCTGGGGTGGGGGGTGGACCGCACACACCAGAGGCAAAGTGAGTGGGACCCTCCTTCCAGTCCTCTCCTGACCCCCAGGGAGGTTCAGGCCTTTCCAGGGGTCTTGTGCCCAG
This sequence comes from Bison bison bison, assembly GCF_000754665.1. NCBI lineage: Eukaryota > Metazoa > Chordata > Mammalia > Artiodactyla > Bovidae > Bison > Bison bison. Next base: position 8,700,222 of record NW_011494753.1, on the reverse strand, counting down.
TTCTGCTGCTACCCGGCCCTGAGACATTTTGTGTAGTGGGTATGCTGAGGGCTCTGGGACCACCCGTCCAGCTTAGTGGGAACCAGCCCCTACCTCCGCCCTGGTGTGTGGCCAGGGGCATCACAGTGCCGTCAGCCTGGGTGCCCCTTGCAAAACCAGAGGCGGGGCTGATTGTGCAGCTGCCAAAACAGCTCAGCTGCTGGCGTGCCCCGCCCTCCTCAGGTGCTGTCCTTTGCTGGGGTGGGGGGGTGGAGGGTCGCGCCCAGTCAGAAACAGCGCTGCTTGTGTCTGCCCCATACCTGTCAGCGGCTTCCAAACTGCCTGGGTTCAGAGCCCCTGTAGACCCCACCCCGCGCTTCTTCATTCTCAGCTAACCCTCTGCGTACCACGGTTTGAAATCCGAATCCTGGCCTGATCTAGCACAGTCGCTTCTACCTGAGATCACCTGAGATCCTCCCAGTCCCCTGCTAACACCACCCCCCCAACACTCTGCTTCCCCAGTGGCCCCGCCCCCTGTCTCTCTCACCTGCTGAGGCATCCCTTGCACACCTGGCCGTCATTGACTGACCACCTGGCAGCTCGGAGATCAGCAGCAGGGCTGGGCACCAGGGAGAGAAGCCAAGTAGCATTCTTGGGGTCCCAAGGGCAGGACCCTCCTGGGCCCTTCCCCTTCCTGGCCATACTGACCCACCACACGTGGGGCTGGGCATACAGGGAGGCTCTTGAAACGATGGCTCAAAGAACGAGAGGGCAAGGTGGACCGGCTTGTTGCCTCCAGCGGGCTGCCCCCGCCCTGCAGCGGCTCCAGCCGGGTCCTATGGCTGGACCAGAGTCTCTGGGGACCGTGGCCCCCGAGTCCCCCCCAGGTCTCCTGTGCACTTCCCTTTTCAGTGGGTATTTTTAGCTGGGTGTAAACAGTTACTGAAGGCTCCCACGCCCCACTAGGCAGTGGAGTTTTGGTGAGGGGGGCAGGGCAGGAGCCCCTTGACCTACTCTGGCCCTCAGCACGTGCTTGGCTCTGGGGTCTACAGCTGCCCCAAAGCAGGAAGAGGGCAGTTTCTGGGCTTCGCCCCTCCCTGGCAGCCTGGGCTCCCAAGAAAGCCTGCCTGAGGCTGCGGCCACTGACCTCAGTGCTTGGGCACAATGCCCAGCCTGTTCCCGGGACCCCAGCACAAGGACTGCTGGGAGCAGGGTTTGGGGCAGGAAGTAGGAGTGAAAGCCCCCTGTCCCCCAGCTCTGTGGGGGTGGGGTGGCAGCTGCTGTCCTTTTGGGGTTAAATATAGTCCTGTCGGTTGTGGGACCACAGTGTGGTGCAGCCAGCCTAGCTTCCCCCTGTTGTTTGTTGGTTCCTTCATTCATTCAGTACTCAATCACGGCCCAGCCGCTCTGGGCCTGGCCCCTGCTAGGACGTGAGTCAGCCTGGCTTTACTCCTGCAGGGCTCCCAGGCCAGGGTCGGGGAGGTTCTCACTGGACCATGAGACGTGAGAGGCTCTGGAGGCCTGGAGCAGCCAGCCACCACAGCCAGGTGACCATGGAAGACTCCTGGCATAAGTCAGTTTCCAGAAGTTGTTTATTTTCTTACTAATCGCAATTTTTGCTTTTTTTCTTGTTTTTTAATTCACTAAGTCATGTCTGACTCTTTTTCGACCCCATGGACTGTAGTCTGCCAGGCTCCTTTGTTCGTGGGATTTAGATTCTCCAGGCAAGAATACTGGAGTGGGTTGCCATTTCCTCCACCAGGGGGTCTTCCCGATCCAGGGGTTGGACCATATCTCTTGTGTTTCCTGTACTGGCAGGTGGATTCTGTACCACTGAGCCACCTGGGAAACTCAGTCGTAATTTTTAGAGGGGAGGTAATAGATACATGTATGGATGTGAGAGTTGGACTGTGAAGAAAGCTGAGCACCGAAGAATTGATGCTTTTGAACTGTGGTGTTGGAGAAGACTCCTGAGAGTCCCTTGGACTGCAAGGAGATCTAACCAGTCCATTCTAAAGGATATCAGTCCTGGGTGTTCATTGGAAGGACTGATGCCAAAGCTGAAACTCCAATACTTTGGCCACCTCATGTGAAGAGTTGACTCATTGGAAAAGACTCTGATGCTGGGAGGGATTGGGGGCAGGAGGAGAAGGGGACGACAGAGGATGAGATGGCTGGATGGCATCACCGACTCGTTGGACATGAGTTTGAATGAACTCCAGGAGTTGGTGATGGACAGGGAGGCCTGGTGTGCTACGATTCATGGGGTCGCAGAGTCGGACACGACTCAGCGGCTGAACTGAACTGAACTGAACTGAATAGATACATGGGCTTCCCTTGTGGCTCAGCTGAAAGAATTCACCTGCAGTGCGGGAGACCTGGGTTCGACCCTGGGTTGGGAAGATCCCTTGGAGAAGGGAAAGGCTACCCACTCCAGTGTTCTGGGCTGGAGAATTCCGTGGGCTGTATAGTCCATGGGGTCTCAAAGAGTCAGACAGGACAGACAAGTGACTTTTACTCACTCAATAGATACATGTTGTTAAGAAAACAAATTAAAGAACAGACAGCAGATATACAATGAAAAGGAAGTTGCCCTGAACTTGATCCTCACTCCTCCTTCCCCCTCCCAGAGATAGATAACCTCTGTTATCAGCTTCTTTTGTCTTTTAGCGATAATCTGTGCATTTCTGAGGTCAGGGATGAATGGTATGTCCTTTGGAAAAATAAGGATTGTAATATACCATGGATGATGTCCTGCACCTTGCTTTTTTTTTTTTTTCCTCCAGTCTTTGAGTTTTTCAGACCTACCAAAAAGCTGAAATAATAGTATAATAAATACCCATATGTGGGCTTCCCTGGTGGCTCAGATGGAAAAAGAATCTGCCTGCAGTGCAGGAGACGTGGGTTCAGTCCTTGGGTAGGGAAGATCCTCCGGAGGGTGTGGCAACACACTCCAGTTTTTTTGCCGGAAGAATCCCATGGACAAAGGAGCCTGGCAGGCTGCAGTCCATGGGGTCGCAGAGAATCGGACACAACTGAAGCGACTTAGCACACACACACAAATACCCATATATACTTCACCCAGATGCACCGGATTTTAACAGTTCGCCACATTTGCGTTACCTCTTCTTTTGTGTACTAGACATATGTATATACTTTGTTTTTTTGCCAATTTGAGTGTGAGTTTGCAGGCATCATACCTTCCTCTTCTAAGTATTTTAGCACAGATCTATTATATAATCACAGTACCATGATCACAGTTAAGAAAATTAACGTTAATTCCATCATATTATCTAACGTTTTCATTTTTCAAGGTTGTCCCCAAGTGACCTTTATAGCTATTTTTTCCCTCTGATCCAGAATCTGATTCAGAATCACTCATTGAGTCTTGCTGTCGTGTGTCTTTTTTTTCTTTTTCAGCTTTATTGAGATATAATTGCTATTTAGTGTTATGTGAATTTGAGTAGTGTACAGTGTGAAGATTTGATACAGATGTATGTTGTGATACGATTACCACAGTAAGGTTACCCCCTAACACACCCCTCACCTCCCGTAGTTACCATTTTGTTGTGTCCTGTTTCTTTGGTGTCCTGCTTAATCCAGAACATCCCCCAGCCTGTGCTTGTTTGTTTTGTCTTTAATGACCTTGACTCAAGGCAGGCCGGATATCTGGGCTCCCTAATTGGAGTCAGGTTAAGCGGCTCTGCGGCCGTGGCACAGAAGATGCCATGCCCCGCTCAGGGCGGGAGGCACTCTGTATGCTCCTCTCCTCATTGGTGCCGCTCCGTTTGATCACTTGGTGAACGAGGCATGGGCCACATCTCGCTGTGCTGGAAGTGCTGTTTCCTCTCTCTGGTTAGTCTGGAGCGTGGTCCCCAGATGCCATGTCACTGTCCTGCACCCCTAGCAACATGTCCTTCATGATCTGAGCTGGTTATTTGCCATTTCTACTTACTCTCTCACGGGGAGGCTTCTGTTTCAACACCTTGAGATCCGTCTTGGCCCTGTCTCAGCTGGCCTTTTTCCCTTTGGGGGATATCTGGTCATTTATTTACTTGGTTCCTTATTAATGGACATAAAGTCTGTCTCCCAGCCTCTTGCTACACCCATCAGTGCCGCAGGGACTGTCCTGCTACGTGTTTTTAGGCACCTGTGTAACCCCAAAGGTTGAATGGAAGTTCCTTG
>NW_011494753.1:8690428-8695958 GCF_000754665.1 Bison bison bison | reverse complement strand
AATGGAAGTTCCTTGGGTAGAGAATGGGGAGGGGTGGAGAGGGAATGCCAAGGCAGGGAGGCAGAGTCCTAGGAGCTGCAGGTGATAAAGGGATCTGGCTCACGTGGTGGAGAGCCAGTGAGTCCCAGAAAGCTCAAGGGACTTCCCCAAGGTCACAGAGCAAGTTAGTGACAGAGCAGGAACCGGACTGAGAGCCCATGCCTCCCAGGACACTGTTCCTGCACTTCTTCTGCAAAGCTGCCTGAAACAAGGTTCAGATAACCCTGGCAGGGCCCCTCTGTGCCTGACCAAGGCTGGATCAGAGGCCACAGTTTTTAGCGGCCCCTCCCAGCCGCTGACTCTTGGCCTCTGACCTGGAGGGGGATAGCCCATCTGGACCCTCAGGGCCCTAAGGACAGGGTCGTCCTGGCCTCATGACTTCGCCAGGGAGGAGCCATCAGAGAGTATCTGCAGCTCCCTCCAGCAGGATATCTGTGTGAAGAAAGCAGGCTTCAGAGCAGCCCTGGAAGCTGCAAGGTTGTCACCAATCCATTGTACAGGTGGGAAAACTGAGTCCTGAAGCCATAGCCAGTTGAGCAAGGGGAAGGCTAGCTCACACCTCTCCTTTCCTGATTGTCCTCTCCAAAGCCAGACCCTCAAGGAAGCCCCCCTGACCTCTCTGGGCTCGCCCATCCCCCTGAGCACTGCTCGCTTCTCCCTGTTCCCTTGCACTCTCTTCTCTAGGCCAGGGTGGTCCCAGCCTGCCGGCAACTCCATAGACATGTGTGGGCACGTTAAGCAGAGGGCACCAGGCGTGGGGGTGGGATGGCCTGCTGGCTCAGGCCTCTGACACCTGTGTGAGGCAGGATGCTCACTGGAGGTGTAGCCTCAGGTAAGGCCACTTGCCTCTTGGCCTAGCTTGGCATCCTCACCTGTAAAATGGGAATAATAATAGCCTTTCTCTCAGTTGTTAAGAGGATTTGATGAGCCATAATGTGTCAAGGACAGCCTGGCACAGAGTAACTGCTCAGCCAACATGGCCTATTATTATTTTTATTATTATCCTCAAGTCAGTGGGGAGGCGGCAGCGGCAGCAGCTGCAGGCCGGGGAGAGAGTGTTTGCAAACTGACAGCTGAGAGGGTGACTAACGGCCCTTAGCCTCCGCGCCCTCTGTGGAAGGAGGGGGAGACATGGGGATGCGGAGAGCTGGCAGAACCCCTATGCAGAAGGGCTTGCAGGTTGAGGACCCAGCCAACCACAGAGCGACCCCAATTCAAGTTCCAGACCATCACCCCTAACTAGTGGTGTGCCTTAGGGCAAGTTGTTGCAAGCTCCTGAGCCTCGGTTTCCATTTCTATGAAATGGGGGCAAGAGGAGCTCTTCCATTTCTATGAAATGGGGGCAAGAGGAGCTCGTGGCTCCCACAGGTGGTTGTCGGGAGCCCGAAGTTGCTTCCTGTACTCATGGTGGCCCCGTCGTGTCAGTGTGTGTGTGTCTAGGGGGATCCGGTCTCCCTGCCCAGACGGCAGAGGCTGCCGCTCTGGCCTCGGGACAGGAAGCACTGTGTGTTCCAGGAGGAAGGGAAGCCCTTCATCCCCAGGCGCAGGAGGTTGATGCCAGACACTTCCAAGTCTGGGGGCTCAATCCACTCCCTCCACAGCCTGCTTGGGGGTGTCCCATCCCGCCTTCGGAGTGCGAGATCCGAGGATCAGAAGGGTTGAGTTTCTCGCCTGTTGTGTACTCGTCAGAGCCTGGTCTGCCTGACCCTTGCCCCAGGAGTGGGGCCTGGAAGCAGTAGTGGTGGTTCCCCTGGCTCCTTCTGGTCGCCCAGACCACACCCCCCCTGCTTAGGCCCCAGGTCCCATGGCCCTCAGAAGCCAAGCTTGTCTCCTCACCTGGAATTTGAAGCCCCACATCCCTGCAGGGTCTGTGCCCCGCGGGCCCAGTACTCACCATCCCCTGCAGCGGACAACGGGGTGCTCAGACCATAGGATCTGTTTCCCACCCTCCCTCACAATGGGCTTCCAGCCTGGGTGCCCCTGCCTTTCCAAGCCCTGCGACCTTCCAGGCTCAGCTCCAGCGCTCCCTCCTCCAGGAAGCCCACCTGAGCTCTGCAGTCCTCACTCCCTTCACACCCCTAGGCACTTGCATTTAAATGTCTTCTTCCACTGCTCCTGAATGTCAGCCAGGCCCCAGACCTTGTCAGTCACATGAATGAGCCTGGGAACAAGGCACATGGAGGCGTTTCTCTTCTGACACACCATAGGCATGGGAGAGCCACTGGCCCTGCCTAAGCCTCAGATTGCTCATCTGTCAGCAAAGAACAGTAGTCCCATCCCTCTGCTTCCTGAGACAGGTACACGGCAGCTCTGGGCTGTGTGTGGGAAGATGATGGTTGCAGAGGGAGTGCTGAGCTGGGGCCGCAGAGAGTGTGTGTGCAGGACGGGGCTGACTTGCTGCTCTGGGGGCATCAGGTTGTCTGGGGTCGCTTTCTTGGGGGAGTCCACTGTATTGAAGTCAACATGTACACCAGAAACTACACCAGTCTCAGGGCACAGCTCGGTGAGTTGCCAGAGCTCAGCTTGCCCCCTTGCAGTCAGCTAGCCGTCTCCTCCGAGGTCTCCATCCTGCCCTGGGAATCCCCTGATTCTGAACCTGATTCAGATGGGATCACACGGCGTGTGTGCTTCCTGCCTGGCGCCTTGGTCAGCACGACGCTTGGGCACGCGTCAGTGTTGGTCCATGGTGGCAGTTGGTTCACGGTTGCTGCTGTCCGTTGTTGTGTGAACACACACAGCTTATCTCACTCCCGGCGAGCATCTGGGCAGTCCCCAGTGTGCACTTTGTTCAGACCAGGCTCCCGTGCGCTCTCCCGGGCCTGTCTTGGCAACACCTGCCCTGCCATCTCTCGGGTGTGTGCCCGGAAGTGGGGTGGCCAGGCCATGGAGCTGGCTTACATTTGATTTCAGAGATTCTGCCTGGGCAAGTTTCTGTAGGTGACAGAACTGAGAGGCCCACAGAGGACGAGTGACTTTCCCCAAATCCCAAGGACCTCAGTGACCTCAGCCGCCCTCAGTGACTACCCTCAGTGGCCCCTCGCAGACCACTTAGCTGATATCCCGCCATGGGCTGGCAGGGCAGGTGCTACTCACCCGCTGTGATTTGTGGCCTCTGTCGGTCATTCTGTAGGCTATAAGGCCACAGTGGGCTCAGGGTTGGGGGTCCTCGGCCCTTCTCTCCTGCCCAGTGTCCGCAGCCTGCCAAGACTGGAAAGGGCAGCCCTTGCCCCAGACCCCAGCTCCAGAAGCCACTGGCATCTGTTCACATTGCTGTGGGGAGGGAGCAGGATCTCAGTGACAGAGGCGCCGTCTCTTCTCACAGCTTCCCCTCAGCCCCCACTTCTCCCCACAGCTCTCATGGTACCAAGTGACAGGTTGGCCTTCCTGTGACACGGGGACGCCAGATCTTCTAGGAAGATGTCGGCAATTCAGGTACTGCGGCGATGGGGGTCTGGTGTGGCGGGGGTCCCCATGCCACCATGGGGTGCCGAGAGGGGAGAGAGTGAGAATGCAGGTCGATGCTCTCCCCTTCTCCCCAGCCCTGGCTCTTAGCAAAGTAGAATTCAGATGCAGGCACTCAAGATGGAAGCCCAGGGGGTGAGACTCAGCTGGCAGGCGCCCAGCGCTCTGTGGAGGAAGGGCGCCTCACCCAGGCTTGTGGAGGCTAGGAGAGAGGCTGTGGCCTTGCAGGCGTGCAGGCAGGTGGGTGGGGGTTGCCCCGGGCTGCACCCGCCCCCCGCCTGCCTGCCCTGCAGGCTGCCTGGCCATCCGGTACAGAATGTATTGCCAAGTACAACTTTCACGGCACTGCTGAGCAAGACCTTCCCTTCTGCAAAGGAGACGTGCTCACCATTGTGGCTGTCACCAAGGTAACCAGGGACCTCACACCCCCACCCACCACCCACCTCTGGGTTTTTGCTCCCCTGCAGGGGTGGGTGAGCCTGAGAAAGTGTCTGGGCTCCCCTCTCCCTAGGACCCCAATTGGTACAAAGCCAAGAACAAGGTGGGCCGTGAGGGCATCATCCCAGCCAACTATGTCCAGAAGCGGGAGGGTGTGAAGGCAGGCACCAAGCTCAGCCTCATGCCGTGAGTACCTCCAAGGAGCGATCAGAAGCTCCAGTCTGGGAGGGAGGAGGATGGGAGCCCTGAGTCCCCAGGAAGAGAGTCAGGAAAGCATGAAGGCAAGAGTAAGAGCTGGGATGTCCATGAGGGCCTCTCAAGAGGAAGAGCGTGGGTGCAGACCTCAGAGGGGATGAAGGGTGGGAAGCAGAGGACGAGGGCCTCAGTGCCTGTCTGAGCCACAAACCCTGAGGAGGCACCAGCCAGAGGGAGGGCCTTCAGGAAGTGGAACCCAGCACTGCCCTTGGGCTGCCACGACCCCAGGCTTGGCCTCCCTGCAGCTGGTTCCATGGCAAGATCACGCGGGAACAGGCAGAGCGGCTCCTGTGCCCACCAGAGACAGGCCTGTTCCTGGTGCGGGAGAGCACCAACTACCCCGGGGACTACACGCTGTGCGTGAGCTGTGACGGCAAGGTGGAGCATTACCGCATCATGTACCACGCCAGCAAGCTCAGCATCGATGAAGAGGTGTACTTTGAGAACCTCATGCAGCTGGTGGAGGTGAGCGGGGCCCCAGGGCCAGCTGGGTTCCGGCTGCAGCCCCCCCGCCACTGGCAGGGTGACCTTGGGCAGGTCCTGCGGCCTCGGCGAGCCTGCCTTTCCCTGCGCCTCTGTAGAGCCCCTGTCGTGTGCCGGGGTTTATCTCTGACCCCACAGTGCCTCCACGTGGAGATGGCACCCCAGTATGTAGGCCAGGAAACAAAGGTTCAGAGCAGTTAAGGGACCTGCTGCTGGTCACACTGCTGTGATTTGGAGGTGCCAGGACTAGATCTAAGTCTTCTGATCCCAGAGCTAGCTTCCCTCCAGCCACTCAGAACTGTCTGCCCAACCATGTGTGTATAAGCATGTCTCCTCGAGCTCCACCTTGGTGGCCCCCTTGTCTGGCAGTTCCCAAGGCCGACTCTGCCCCAGGCAGCCTTCAGATGCCTCCTGCACCCACCCTCAGCACTGTCCCCGCCGCTGGCCTGACTTGGGGCAGGGGTCCTCTGCACACCTAGCTAGAGGCTGAGTCAGGGCTGTTGGTGAGGCCAAGTGATAGCAACAGCTGGTGTCCGTCCAGCACCTGGGGTGTGGGGTGGCGTGGGAGACAGGCTGTGTGTCTGGGCCTCCCTAACCCTGCTAGAAAATGGGGAGCCCGCCCTCCCCAAAGCAACTTGACTGGGTGGGACCAGCCTCTGCTGCCCTCTGGTGGTCAGATCAGAGTGGTGCACCGGTGGTGCACAGGGCCCGGTCCTGAGGGGCTGCCCTGCGCCCTGCAGCACTACACCTCAGATGCAGATGGCCTCTGTACTCGCCTCATCAAGCCAAAGGTCATGGAGGGCACCGTGGCCGCCCAGGATGAGTTCTTCCGCAGTGAGTGCCACCCCCACCC
>NW_011494753.1:8659697-8690258 GCF_000754665.1 Bison bison bison | reverse complement strand
TAACCCCCGCTCCCTGACCACCGCCTCCCGCCCCCCTGTCACCTCCCACCCAGGTGGCTGGGCGCTGAACATGAAGGACCTGAAGCTGCTGCAGACCATAGGGAAGGGGGAGTTTGGAGGTGAGCCGGAGAGGGTGGGAGCCCTGGGAGGGGCTGGTGACTGTGGGGAGTCCAGGGAACAAGCCCCAGCTGTCTTCGCAGACGTGATGCTGGGTGACTACCGAGGGAACAAAGTCGCTGTCAAGTGCATTAAGAATGATGCCACTGCACAGGCCTTCCTGGCTGAAGCCTCCGTCATGACGTGAGTTGGGACAGGGGGTGGGTGGGGAGGTCGCCCCGGAGCCGGGAGGTGATGGGGAGGCTTGGCAGGCTCTGACCACCCTGTCCCGCCATAGGCAACTCCGGCATAGCAACCTGGTACAGCTTCTGGGCGTGATCGTAGAGGAGAAGAGCGGGCTGTACATCGTTACCGAGTACATGGCCAAGGTGTGTGCCTGCCCCAAGCCCCCCACCATACCCTTGGGCCCATGCTCCCTCAGTCCCTGCTCTCCAACTGAGCTTTGAAGTCACTGGGGCTTGGCTTTTGTCCTGGCTCATCATTTATTCACTGGAGGTGACCAATGGCATGACCATTCCAGGACCATGGAAAAGCTGTGTCACCTCACCAAACTTCAGGTCCTCGTCTGTGAAGGGAGGTAGTAACAAAGCTTTCCTCAGAGATTTATGAGAATTAAGAGACAGTGCATGAAAATTGCTGAGTGCAGTGTCCAGTGTGTAGGATCTGATAATCTTTCAGAAGTGATGCCCTGACCTTTCCCCTGCCCCTTCGCTCTCCTCACACCTCCCGTGAGTGTCACCGTTTACCTAGCCCCAAGTACCCTGAGGTCTGGAGGGCAAGTCTAACCTATGCGGCCTGTTGGTCTGTCTGTCCTGCCCCAGGGGAGTCTAGTGGACTACCTGCGGTCTCGGGGTCGGTCGGTGCTTGGCGGAGACTGTCTCCTCAAGTTCTCACTGTGAGTGAAGCAACCTGATTGGGGGTGGGGGGAGCTGCCCTGCTACGGGACCCCTGCCTGAGGGGACGTGTGGGTGGCTCACCCCCAGAGACGTCTGTGAGGCCATGGAATACCTGGAGGGCAACAACTTCGTGCATCGGGATCTGGCTGCCCGCAACGTGCTGGTGTCTGAGGACAATGTGGCCAAGGTCAGCGACTTCGGCCTCACCAAGGAGGCCTCCAGCACCCAGGACACGGGCAAGCTGCCGGTCAAGTGGACAGCCCCCGAGGCCCTAAGAGAGAAGGTGGGTGGGCTTCTCCTCTGGGCCTGAGCAGTGGTGGATGGGGTTCCTGGTCACCCCCACCCCCAGTTCCCAGGATCTGACACCGCCTCTCCCATCCACATGGCAGAAATTCTCCACCAAGTCTGATGTGTGGAGTTTCGGGATCCTTCTCTGGGAAATCTACTCTTTCGGGCGAGTGCCTTATCCAAGAATTGTGAGTGTGGGCACTGGGGCTGAGACTGGGGCTTGGAGAAAGGGGAGGGTGGCAGGGTGGGGGCCCTCACTGGGCCCTGCCTCCCCCATCTGAGGCCTGGAAGCTGCAGACCTGCCCTGGGGTCCTCTCAGGGCGCCCCCGGGACCTGGATCTGAGACAGAACTAGGGGTGTCGTGGAGAGGAGTGCTAAGTAGGGGTCCCCTCGGGGTCAGGCCTCGCACCGACTCACACCACCCCCACCTCTGCGCAGCCCCTGAAGGACGTCGTCCCACGGGTGGAGAAGGGCTACAAGATGGATGCCCCCGACGGCTGCCCACCTGCAGTCTACGAGGTCATGAAGAACTGCTGGCACCTGGATGCCGCCACGCGGCCCTCCTTCCTGCAGCTCCGCGAGCAGCTCGAGCGCATCAAGACCCACGAGCTGCACCTGTGACTGCGGCCTCGCCCGGGCCGAGGGCCTGAGGGCCTGCAGGGACTGAGCCGGAGAGACTGCGGACCTCGCGCCCCCGCTCGCTGGGCCCAAACCTGAACTGAGCCCAGCAGGAGGCCGCTGGGCCTCTTTCCTGTCCCAGCCCGTGCCCCCTCTGGCACCCGGAGACCCCGCCTAGGCCTGGCACCTTCTTTCATGGACCCACCTGTGGGGCTTTGGGAGCCCTGCCCTCGGGCCCGGATGGGAGGAGGCTGAGGAGCCGGGGGATAGACGCCCTACCGTGGTCAGGCTCCCCCTGGCCTCCCATCTCTCGCCTTCTTAGAGTTTTATTCCTTTTCTTTTTTTGAGATTTTTTTTTTCCGTGTGTTTATTTTTTATTATTTTTCAAGATAAGGAGAAAGAAAGTACCCAGCAAATGGGCATTTTACAAGAAGTACGAATCTTATTTTCCTGTCCTGCCCACGAGGGTTGGGGAGACCAGGCCCCTCTCTAGGGCCCCATCGCCCCGGCCCTGTTTCCCCCGCCCCGTGTCCCGTGTCCGTGTCGCCTCGGTCGCCCCGTGTCTGCGCTTGACCATGTTGCAGTGTTTGCATGCGCCCGAGGCAGACGTCTGTCAGGGGCTTGGAGTCCGTGTGCCGCTGCCGCCCACCCACCTGCCTTGTGAGATGGAATCGTAATAAACCACTCCATGAGGACCCCGCTGCCCGGTCTCGGCGCTTCATCCACCGAGCCTGCCTATCCCACCCGGCCCCCCATCCCTGTGCCATCTTGTCCATCCCCCTGTCTCTTGTGAGTGAGGCTGTGCTTGCCCTGTGAGGGGGGCAGGGTGGGGAGCACTGCGGGGAGATGTAGCCACCGCCTTGTGTCAGCTGCACGAGCGAGTGTCCTGTGTCTGCCGTGAAGGAGTTCTCACCACCTGCCTCCCTCAACGTCCCGCTGCCGGGCAGGCCTGGCCCTGGGGCCGTCCTGGGCTTGGGTCCCGCCCGCCGGCATCCCAACTGCCTCTCCTGCTGTGTTGTTCAGGCCCACAGCACAGGGAGGGCTGGAGCATGGATGCGGGAGAAAGCCAGGCCTGACGTGCTGGACATGGGCTCCCCTTGGTAGGAGGCAGGATAAACGTCTCGTGCCGATGAGACGTGACCGCGACGGGGAGGCTCTGAGCTGCTGGCCGTTCTCACAGCTCCCCTGAGACGGGGCATCGCTGACCCCGCCCCATGTGCTCCCAGCCCTGCGGGGCACAGATGGAGAAGGCAGACTGGCCCTGGGTTCTGCAGGGTCAGTGCAGAGCCTCTGAGGGTTCACGTCATTCACTGAGACAGGCAGCTCGTGGAGTGTCCCCTTGTCCTTGGGGCTCTGACCTGTCCTCTCCCAGCCTGCAGGACCTGAAATCCAGGCCGTTCTGACTGTACAGGACGCCTCGGGGCTGCTCCTCAGCCCACTGGTCGGGCCCCATCACCTCCCGCAGCTCAGTGCTGCTGCCTCGCCTCCCCCAGTTTGTTTTCTCTGCACACAGCCAGATGCATTTTTTAAAAAGCCAGACCATTCACTCAACAACACACACTTGGATCCCTGCAGTGTGGTGGGACTAGGGTTCAGCAGTGAGCAAAACGGACCCTGTGGAATTGACAGTTGGGAAGACGATCACATAGACAAACTGAGAGGTGCTGTGGAAGAAACGAGTAGCGTGGGAATCAGACCTTATGTGTAGGTCAGGGAGGGCTTCCCGGAAGAGGCAGCATGTAAGCTGAGATGGGGAAGGATGAGTGAGAGGGTGGGTAGCAGCATTTCAAGAAGGAGGAGCCAGCAGGTTCCCTGCTTCTCAGAGGACACAGGAGAGGAAAACAGTCTGCTGTTGGGGTTAGCTGCAAGGAGGTCACTGGGGACTTTGGCAAGACTGAAGTTTGGTGGGGGTGGAGTCCGGATCACGATCACAGTGGCTAGAGGAGGTGCAAGGACTGCAGGAAGGTAGACAGTCTGTGAAGGAATCCAGCTGTAATGAAGAAAGGATTTTTAAGGCAGTAGAGGCTTAAGCAAATCTGACTGCCAAAGGGAAGGACGTTTACCTCGGGATCGTGTCCACATACTGAGAGGGAGGTGGACAGTAGAGAGGGGAGGGCACAGTAGTGATTTCAAGTGGGAGCTTGCCAAGGGCGAGGTTGGCAGTTGGAATCCAGAGCATGAGGGGCAGTGGGTCTGCAATGGGAGAGGGACCGTCCTGGTGAGTTGCCGAGGAGAGGCTACCACACAGTGGCACACTGGTAGACGACTGTCACTCAGGCCTAGGGCCGGGGTCGGGGGTGGGGGCTCTGATCTAAAGTGTGCTGGCATCCACTGTGCCCAATACCAGAGTGGACTTCACGCTCCCAACCTGACTTTGCTGAAAGCGGGGATCTGGGTGCCTTTTGATGATCAGCTCTCACTGACTGGTCCAGAAACCAGCTCAGGTTCAGAAAGCTCCAAAGATGCCCGTGGCCATGGGGTCACAAGAGGGGCCAAGCAGATGACATAACGAATTATGCCAAGTGTGACAAGCAAGAGTGAAGGGACGAGGTCCGGCTGATGGGGCCCTGTGGGAGTGCGGGCGCAGGGGCCAGAGATTCCACCTGGTGGGTGAGCCCCCTCCTGCCCCCAGTCCTTCATTACTTCTCCACCCCTTCACAGTTCAATTCCCCCCCTTTCTTCTCTCTCACCCTTCGCTGTGCTCTCCTGGCCGCTGGCACATCATAGACGAGTGAGAGGGTTTCTCACCCAAGGCGCTCAAGGACCTAGGGGAACCTGCTCAGAACTCAGTTCAGTACCCAGAAATCTGGTGGGCGTCACCACTGCCACCCAGGCCAGGGAGGCAGAGGACAGAGGGAGCTTCTCAGACAGTGGGGGACCGTCGGGGACAGAGAGGGAGGGTGATCCTGCCAAAGGAAGGGCACTGCCTGGACAAAGGGAGTGAGCTGAGAGGCAGTTGAGAGGCTTAAGTGTGGCCGGGGCTAAGGGGCCAAGGGATGCAGTTTGGGAGCAAGTGAGGCTAAAGAAAGCAGGGCCTAGACCCCAGCTGGCTTTGCAGGCCCCGTGAGAAGTTTAACTCTATGCAAAGATGACCAATAACAACAGGATTGGAGGCAGAGTTTGGCCAGCTCTGCATTTTAGAGAGATGATTCTGGCTGCAGTCTGGCTAGAGTGAATGGGGACAGGGAGATGGTGGGAAGGCTGACAGGCCAGGCGGGAGGTGACTGACGGAGGCCTGGGCTGGGGGACCTGGTAGGAGGTGGAGAGGAAGATGAACGCAGGTGGTGTTTACTGAGCTGAGTTCTGCCCCTCTTTGTTCTAATGGATGCATTATCTCATGTAACCCTCCAAACAACCCTTGGAGAGAGACACTATTATTATCTCCAGTTTACAGATAAGGTATGTGAGACTTGGAGAGATTAAAGCGTCAGGTAACAGTTTGAGGCTGGTGGGAGCAACTGAAGAGCTTACCAACTGCTGAGGAGCAGAAGGGGCCGTGGAAGGGTTCTGGGGACACTCCAGTCTCTGGCTTGGTAAGGTGGGTGGTGCCACCCATGACACCCCAGCCCTGGAGGAGGATGTGCTGGGGGTTGCAGAAGAGTTTGGTTTGGATTTGTGGCCTGGGAGCCTTTGTGACATCCAAGCAGAAAGGTCCCCTCCAGAGTTAAATGTTTATTTGGGCCTGTGACTCCAGGAGAAGCTGGGCTGAAAGCAGAGATTTGGGGATCGTGGGCACAGAGAAGGTGTCATGGTGTGGACGAGCTTGGCCAGGTAGCATGTGGAGCCTTTGGAGAGATGGGAGGGACCAGGAAGGGACAAGAGTGACCAAGAAGCAATTCCTGGGCTGGCTGGGGGCAGCAGAGAGGCAGGTGAGCGCTGGGGTGGGGGTTCTCAGAGCAGGGGGAAGGGAGGGGTGTCCACAGCGTTTCACGTTGCAGAGGCTGTTTGAGAACTGTCTACTGGACGCAGAGAGCGGGCATCGTCAGGCCTTGCTGGAACAGTTTTCATGGGGCACTGGGGTGGGGCGTGCAGGAGCTGGGAGCACTTAGGGGGCGGCAAGGAAGCAGGGCTGGAGGGGAGCCCACATTTCCACAGCTCGGCTGCGAAAAGGAAGGGGGAGAAGCGAGTGGAGGTGGTTGAGGGCTCAGTGTAGAGAAATGAAGTTCTTCTTTTAGCATGTCCTAAAATTTTCCATTTGCAGCCATGGTTTTAATTAACTTGTAGAGCTTCAGTGTCTTAATTCTACCGGGGGTTTACAAAGTACAGTAAAACTTAAGCTATCCAGAATTCTTGGAGCCACTCTGGAAAACCAAAATTTATTTGGATGAAAATATTTGAGATACAGGATTTTTTTTAGCTTTAAAAAAAAAAAATCATTTGGCTGCTTCAGGGCTTAGTTGCACCACGTGGAATCTCTTGTTGCAAGATGCAGGCTTCTCTAGTTGTGGCACGTGGGCTTAGCTGCTCTGCAGCCTGTGGGATCTTAGTTCTCCGACCAGAGATCGAACCCACGTCCCCTGCATTGCTAGGCAGATTCTTAACCACTGGACCACCAAGGGGAGTCCCAGGATTTCTAATTTTTTACAAACTTCTTTCATTATGGAAATTATCAAACATATAAAAGTAGAGATTAGAATACAAGGAACCCTCACGTCCCTACTACCCAACTTTAAGAGTTATCAACTCAAGGCCAATTCTCGGCCATGCACACCCTGTTCCCCTCCTCCCACCCAAGTTCTAGGAGATTTGGGAGCAAATCCTAATGTTATATCAATTCATCCATAAAGCTTTAGTATATTTCTCCAGAAGACATAAGACTTTAAAAAGACATTCTACCACAACCCCATTATTATTCCTAAAAATTCTAATAAGAATCCCTTAATCAAATATCCATTGATCAAATTTCCCCATCTCATTTTTCCCGTTACAAGGTCCATGCATTGCATTTATTTGCTCTGTCTCTTAAGACTCCCTTTCTATTTTCACATAATTCCTTTCTTTTTTTTTTTATTTATTTTCACATAATTTCTTTGTTGAGGAAACCTGGTTGCTCGGAGGCATGAGCGTTTGGAATATGGGAGAGAGCTGAGAATCACGACAGTGAGAGCAGGACAGGGAAGGATGGGGGGCGGTGATGGCCAGACAGCAGGGACAGCCATCTATGGGAAGGAGCCAGGACGCCAGGGCCCATCCCAGGCAGGGAGGAAAGTCAGAGCTGCTGGGGGTGGCTCGTCCCAGTGATCCCCCTGAGGCCCTGCAGCCACAGGGACAGAAGGAAGGAGGAAGGATGGCCAGAGCTCAGGTTGGCAGGAGGTCAGGCTGCCTCAACGGGCTGGAGGTAAAGGGTGGGGCGGGGCCTGAGATCAGGCCTGGAAGGAACAGGATGTCTGTGCTGGGGAGGGAGGGAGAGGACAGTGCCAAAACCCCAGGTTCTGGGTCATCCTGGCTCCTCCCCACCTGGCCCTAGCCCAGGAGCCCCTCCCTATCCTCCCAGCTGCAAATCTACCCTGGGGCTCGGATACTAGATCCCTTCGCAATGAGGGTGGTCCGTGGCCTGGATCCCTTGCTCTGCCTTCTCCTCCTTGTACTCCTGGACCCCCACAGCCCCGAGATGGGCCATCTGCCTCAGCGAAGATTTGAGTACAAGCTCAGCTTCAAAGGACCGAGGCTGGCATTGCCTGGGGTTGGAATACCCTTCTGGAGCCATCACGGAGGTAAAATGTCGGGTGAGGACCAGCCATTCCCAGTGTTCCTCAGAACACTGGAGAGGCTGACAGGCTCTGGGTGGCCGTGACTGGGTGGGAAGTGGGCCTGCCAGTACAGCCACTGCCCAAGACGGGGCCAGGCCTGGGGCAGACAGTGCCAGGGGCCCCAGGACCCCCCAACCCCGACCTGTCTCCTGCTCCATCTCCACAGCCCCACCCCTACCTGTCCGCCTCAGCTTCTCCTCTCTGCCTCTCCCCTTCTCTGCCCTGGGACTTCTCTCTCTCCGTCTCTTCTTACCTCTCCTTGGAGAAGCCTTCACCACCCTGCCTCATGGACCTGTGCACATACACACACATGCTAATAGGCTGAGTCTCGGACTCACAGACGCAATGCAGCTTGGATCTGCACAGCCGATCCTCTGGCGCTACACTGTCAGGTTGGGGCTGTCCAGGAGACCTGGGGCAGCCTGGAGGGAGGCAGCCACGTGGCCAGCTGTTTCACCAGAGAGGGCCCCAGCCCTGCCCTGTGTGTGTGTTGGGCGGAAGCAAGCATGAGAGCATCTTAGCCCATACGTTGTATTCAAGGCCTTCGAAACCCAGACCTACAAAGAATCTTTTACTCCGTCTTGTTCTAAAAAGATTTTTGAGGACTTATATGGACCTATGCAACTGAGAGGAATTTAAATTAGGAGTGAGCCAGAAGAATGAGACATAGTGTTAGGACTGAGGCATGAAATGAGTCCAGGAACATGGCTTGCTGCCAAAAGATATGCTGTTAAGCCTGCCCACTCTTCAGAGTTGAGCCATGAACCTGGTTTAGAGCCTCCTAGCAGCCAAACCAAAGAGAGAAAGCAGATCCATTGTGTATTTTTGTGTCTATGAGATGTAATGTCTGAAAAACAGCATCATTCCTGAGACTAGAGCAAATATCCCTTTAAGAAGACAGGCCTTCTTAGCAGGTTTAGGCCCGGTTCTCCCTCACAAAGCCCCAGGAGGTAAACAAAGGAGGAGGCTGTTCCCCATAGCTCGGAGCAGGCCCTGCCTCGGGCCCAGGATGGCAGGACCACACTCATTGTTCTGGGCCATGCCAAGTCTGGGGTGTTCCAGGAGCAGAGGCACATTCTTCAAGGTCACTCAGAGATATGCTCACTGTCCATTCACTCATTCATCCTTTTATCTGACTCACCCCCACGTCCTCTGTGCCCCGCCCAGAGACACAGGGCTGAGTCAATTTCGAGGATCCTGCAGTCTGCAGTGAGGTCCCCTGAACAATCCACCGGAGGCCCAGCGCAGAAGTGGGGCAGACATGGGCAACCTCTGCCTCCTGCATGCCACTTCAGAGGCGGTGGTGGCTCCCAAGGGCTCCAGCCCTCCTGGCCTTGCAGCCTCTGAGCCTCCCTACCCCCAGCTCTGGCCGCTGCTGAGCAAACAGGCTGGATTAGCAGTCTCCAGGACATGCTGGCAGGGTCTGGGCCCTGGGCCAGGTTCCAGGCTGGCAGGCCGCAGGGGAGTGGAGGCAGCTGGGGCAGGGCCTCTGGTCTCCCTTCTCCATTTCCTGCCAAACCTGCCTCAGTTTCTCACTCCTTCCTTCCCTCTCCCCCCATCCCACTCACATCAGTGGTAATTCTCACACTCACTCCATCCCTCACGGCCAGTTCCCACCTCTGCTTTCGTGCTTTCCCCACCTTGGGATGCCCCCTAGGTGCCCCCACCAGGAAGGCCCACCTCTGTCTGGACATACCCGTGTATCCACAGCCTGGAGTCCTGGCCCTCCGCCTGGTTATTCTCTCAGGGTGCTGCTCCCCTGTGTTCGTGGTCTCCGGCCTGTCCTTCCCCTCATAGGCCTCTCTTTCCTCCTCTGAGAAACACAACGCTCCCATGCTCACTTGCTCAGTCATGTCTGACTCTTTGCAACCCCGTGGACTGTAGCCCGCCAGGCTCTTCTCTCCAGGGGACTCTCCAGGCAGGAATACTGGAGTGGGTTGCCATTCCCTTTGGACACAAATCTCTCTCATGGTGGAAATGACTTGTATTTTGGAGTCAGAGGGAGCTGGGTTCCCATTCATTTAGTTCCTTAATTTTTCTGAGCCTCAGCTTCCTCATCTATAAAATGGGGCCTTGGGACTTCCCTGGTGGTCCTATGGTTAAGACTCTAAGCTTCCACTGCTGGGGTCATGGGTTCGATCCCTGGTTGGGGAACTAAGATCCCCCGTGCCGTATGGCCAAAAATAGTATAATAAATAATTAAAAGATAAAATGGGGCCCTATAAAAGCAAGCTGCACAGACTTGCAATGAGGCTTATGTGAGAATGCAGGTAAAGAGCTCCATGTATGTCTGGAGACTTCATTCACCTTCCCTCCCCCTGGCAAAGACCCAATCCCCACTTCTTCGGTGGATTCCACTGTCTGACCAGCCAGCTTATGACCTATTGGCTGTGATGTTCCCTCCTTCCTCCTTCTGGAGCCCAGTCTAGACCAGTGAGAGAGAGTGATGGGGGAGCAGGGGCTGGTGGGGCCCAGGCCCTGAGCTGCCCTGGCCCGCAGATGCCATCCCGGGCCTGGAGGAAGTACGGCTGGCCCCATCCATGAGGAACCGGAGTGGCGCCGTGTGGAGTACAAACCCCGTCCTCTTCCCTGCCTGGGAGGTGGAGATACAGATGAGGGTGACCGGGCCGGGGCGCTGGGGAGCCCAGGGCATGGTAAGTGGTCCCCACGAAGGTCCGGCAGAAGAGTGGGTCAGAGGACCTGGTGGTGAGCCCGGGGTTCCAGGGTCCTGTAGCGACCCCTGAGCTGAGCAGCTGCGGACCCACAGGGCGTGTGGTACACCCGGGGCAGGGGCCAGGTAGGCCCTGTACTGGGGGAGCCGGACTTGGGGGACGGCATTGGGATCCTCTTCGACTCCTCAGCCCAAGATCCCCAGGTGAGTGGTGGTCTCCTGCCCGTCGTCCCGCCCACACCCTCACCCTCCGCCCTGTGCCCGGGTCTCAGGCTGCTTGTCACCTCCCACACAGAACAGCCCTGCCATCTATGTGCTGGCCAGAGACAGGCACACTCTCTACGAGCCGCTTGGGTAAGGGCCCGCCTGGGTTGACCCCTACCTCATTCCTGGGCTGCGAGGAGCTCGGTGGTCCACACACAGAGAGCCCCCCTCCTAGGGCAGTGCCTCCTTGCTGCCCTCACATCTGAGCTGATGACACTGCCCAGGGCCCCCCTCTCACTAGGTCCCAGCCAAGCCTCCTCCAGGGCCTGGGACCAGGGTTGGCTTGCTCTTCTTGGGAATTACTCCACGGAGTCCTCAATTCACTGAACCCAACAGCCCCAGGGCAGCGGGGGTAGTGAAATGACGCAGAGTGAGGCCCGTGGTCAGTGTTTTCACTCCCATCATCTCCTCTTGACACTCTTGAGAAGTGGGGATTGTTAGGCCCCAATTACAGGTGAAGACGTTGAGCCCAGAGAGGAGAAGTGATTTGCCCCAGGTCACACAGCTGTGCCCGGAGCTGAGATTTGAGGACAGACTTGCCGGTGGAGGGTCCACGCCCTTTCCCGCACCAGCTGCCTGCCTGCCTGCCAGCACTGTCCCTTTCTCTCCGATGACGTGGCTCCCCATCCCTCTGTAGCCAGCATGCCTCCTCAGTAGCTGGGCCAGTTCATCAGAGTCTCTTAGCAAACATCCCTCTTAGCTCATAACAATTAGAATAATTGCTAACATTTACGACCTGAGCTTACTGTACGCCAGGCACTGCGCCAAGCACTTCACGCTCATTGCTTGGTTAACCCTCATAACAAGGTTATGAGGTAGTTTCAATTATTATTCTCATTTTAAAGATGGAGGAACTCGGATTTGGAAAGGTGAGGCAACTTGCCCAAGGTACAGGGGCTCAGAGGGCAAACACACGCCCCCGGGGCCACGTCCCCTGCTCGGTGCTGCCCCCTCTCGGCCGAAGGCGGTAGTGACGGGCTCGCTGCCATCAGAGCCTCTGTGTGTCCATGAGCCCAGACACACTCAGGATGTCTCAGCACTCCTAACTTTCTGGACCAGCTGCTTCACCCCCGCGGGGAGGCTGGCTGGTTATATTGTCCTTGGCTGCTAGGGTGGGTCTCGTGCTGTCTGTCCTGCTATGGGCCAAGAGTGGCAGAAAGGAGAAGAAAGAGAAGCCGTACCCAGAGGGAAGCCAGTGGGAGACCAGGAGGCGGTGGTGGGCCTGGGGAATTGTGGGTAGAAATCCCACTGTTGGCCCAGGCTGAGCCCTAGGGAAGCGTCTCAGGGCGGGCCTCGGCCTCTTCTGTGGATTCCAAGTCCCAGCGTTCTGCCAGGCAAGGCTCGCTTTCCCGCTCCTCTCTCTTCTGCTGCGAGAGCAGAATACAGCAATGGAGGCTGGAGCTAGACCAGTACCATTGGGGGCGGGTGGCACTGCAGGCCTGGGCAGCACGGCCTCTGGGACCACCCCTACTGGTTAGGCCTTGGGTCCTGTGTGGCCTGGCTGGATTCCAAGTGCCCACAGGGATGGAGGCAGCCTGCTGCTGGGCTCCTGCCGCCAGGACTTCCGGAACCGGCCGTACCCCTTCAGAGCACGGATCACCTACTGGGGGCAGAGGCTGCGTGTGAGTCGTCCCTCCTGCCTTTGTGGGTCTACTGGGCAGGAAGTGCGGGTTACAGGGCTCAGAGTTCTGTGGATTCCCACGATCCCACAGACACACCTGTAACAGCACACGTGGTCCCTGGCACACGCAGGCAACACCCATAGGGATCCCTGCTCTCTACACAGACTCCTAACTTGCCCCCAGCACATTCCTGGGAGAGCTGGCACAAGCCCAGGTGTGCGAGCCCCTCCACATCACTCTGATTCCAAGCTTCCCGCCCACCTTCCGGGTCAGGGAGCCAGTGAGTCAGGTGGGGACACTGCCTCTGCTGGGGCTGGGGGAGAGACGTGGGCTCCCCCTGTGAGGGACTCATGCCCTTTGTGTCCCTCAGGTGTCCTTGAACAGCGGCCTCACTCCCAGTGACCCAGATGAGGTCTGTGTCGATGTGGGGCCCTTGCTTTTGGCCCCCGGAGGTTTCTTTGGGGTCTCGGCGGCCACGAGTATCCTGGCAGGTGAGGGCCTTCTGGGCAGAGGAGTGGTGCCCACTGAACACCCCTTCTAAGAAGCACTAGGGTAGGGCCAGCCAGTTCCTCACTGTGGGACACAGGAAAGCCACAAACTCTCTCTGGACCTCTGTTACCATCTGGGGAAGGTCGTGTCTGCCTTGCAGAGTTGATGAAAGTCTCAAATGGAGTAAAACACGAGTCACTTCCATTTCACTGTTGGCTCCACAAGGGTCCCTAGCTGGGATCTGTGGGGCAAGAGGAAGAGGGACGGCCATGGGGGACATCTAGGAAATGGAGCAAAAGGATGTGATGTAACAGACAGCCTGTGGAGGAGGCTGCAATCAGAGAGAGAGCAGGGTGCAATCAGAGGTGGCATCCTGGAACGCCAGGACTTCGGTGTTTAGACTCTAGGCGCTGGGGAGCCATGGCAGGTTTCTAAGGAGGAGAGTGACGTGGTCAGAGTCATGAGGAGGAGGAGGAGGCCCCTGTGTGGTTCTTCTGCCAGTAGCAGCCAGGCTCTGGGCCTGAGGGTATTGCTTTGCCTGTGGCCATGGCTCTAGGTCAGGAACATCCAGTTTTCCCATTCACTGGGGGTCCCCCTCTACCTCTCTGTTGGAGTCAACCCTCACAGCCCACCCGTCTGCTCATCTGATCCTCACACCTTTCCTATGAAGAGAGGCAAGATGAGGGTCAGAGCTGCTCAAAGTCACCCAGATCTCTTGCCTGCCTAGAACATAATGGAGGCCGGGGGTGAGGGCTGAGGGAGTGAGTTCCCTTCCCTTCGCTACCCTGCTTTCTAGATGACCATGATGTCCTGTCCTTCCTGACCTTCAGTCTGTGGGAACCGGGTCCAGAGGTAACGCTCAAGCTGGGCCTTCCCTCGGGGGAGGGCTGGGGGAGAAGCAGCCCAGTGATCCCTCCCCTTCCCGGATGCTCTGCTCACGTCCAGCTGTCAGACCTGTCATTCCAACGCTTATCTCTACCTGCTTGCAGAGCTCTACTCAGGCCAAGCCTTGTGCAGGGAAGTGCTGGGGGCCAGAGGTGACCCAGAGCCAGGCCCTGTCCTCAAAGAGCTGTGGGAGCACTGAGGGGTCCTAACCAGCCAGGGGAGCATGGCAAAGATGAGCTTGAAGGAACAGAGGGAGTGGCATAGACACAGGCCTGAGGGAGCTGCTGGGGTCTGGGCCACAGTGGAGAGACGGGTGTAAAGATTGGCAGTGCAGCAGGGCTGGGAGGACTGGGCCAGGTGGCTGAGCTGAGGGAGAACTAGGTGTGTGTGTGAGTGTGTGTGCATGTGTGTGTGTGTGTGTGTGTGTGCGCGTGTGGCGGAGGTACGGCAGGGCTGGGAGGACTGGGTCTATGCCAGGGTGGCTGTTTGGTCAGGGAGGGGGACAGGGCTTGAGGGAGGCCCTGTGGGAAGACTCCTCTGGGTTTGGGGCCTGAGTTTGTGTCTTCTTTCTCCAGCTTCCCTCACAGCCCTTCCTGGAGACGGAGCAGCTCCGCCTGGCAAAGCAGCTGGAAGGGCTGCAGGCAAGGCTGGGCCTGGGCACCAAGGAAGACATGACTCCAGAGCTGAACTATGGAGTCTGGGAAGAGGGTAGGGACCCAGAGAACAGGCAGGTGGGCCAGGGACTCGACTGAGGGTCACAGTATCCTCTTCCGTTCAAACCAAGAGCCCTTTAACCAGCGGGAAGGGGGCGCCTGAGGAGGCCGTATCTAAGCAGGCTCTGCCCCACCACCCAGACACATCTTTCCAGGGGAGTCCTGGAGGCAGAAGCCACACGTTTCTGCCCCTCCAAGGTGGCTTCAAAAGACAGGCTCTGTTGCCCACCCCAGCGGCCTGCCTGCCCCCACTCTGCCTTGATCCCCAGGGGAACAAAGCTTCGGCCTGGAGGAGACACTGCACAGACACAGCCAGATCCTTCAGGCCCTCCAGGGCCTCTCCAAGCACTTGATGCAGGCTGAGCGGCAATGGAAGCAGCAGCTGGGGTCCCCAGGCCACATCAGGCCTGAAGGAGGCTGGGTGAGTGGTCCTTCGAGCACCCAAGGGTCTGCCTACAGGCCCTGAGAAGCCGAGCTCCATAGGCACCAGATCTGATGGCACCAGTGAGCTCTCTCTGTCCAGAAAGAGGGGCAAGCACTACCCGGGAACTCATCTCCCCCAAGGTCTGGAGAGATAGGAGTGCGTGCATGCGTGCCTAGTCACTGCAGTCGTGTCTGACTCTTTGTGGCCCCATGGACTGTATCCCACCAGGCTCCTCTGTCCATGGGGCAAGAATACTGGAGTGGGATGCCATTCCCTTCTCTAGATCTTCCCAACCCAGGGATTGAACTCGCGTCTCTTGTGTCTTTTGCATTGGCAGGTGTGTTCTTTACCACTAGTGCCACCTGGGAAGCCCTGGAGGGAAAGGAGGGCAGGGGTGAAATGCTGCAACTGGCAGGGTGGCGTGGATCTTCGAGGCAGGGGAGTGAGGTGCGGGCTGGGGGGCTTGGCACAAGCAAAGGCCCACAGAGCCCATGGCTGGGGCTGGGGAAAGGAGTTGCCAGGTATTTAGACGCGGATCTCTAGACAAGTGACAAAAATAGACTGGGTGCTTATTTGCATGTAGCTCCACATGTGATCTGATTCACATACGCTTGCTTAATGCTCAGATGCACCAGAATTCTCGTTTCCCCTCCACTGCCATCCTGGCTTCTCCCCCCGGGAATCACGTCCCATGGCAGACCCAGCCTGGGGCCTGAGAGCTCAGCTCAGTCAAGATGTTAGACGCCCGGCAGAAGAGGCCAGCGGCTCCTGTGAGCTGGGCTCTGGCAGCTCGAGGTTTGAATCGTGTCCTCAGGACAGAGCAGCTGAGGACAGAGCAGCCAAGCCTGGGCTGCTGGAATAGGGCAGAAGGGAGGCACCAGGTCCTCCAAGGCCACGTCTCCCTGATCCTACTGCCAGGCCCAGGACTCCCCCTGCCAGGCTCCACCCACCCCTGAGAGAGGTGGCTCCCTCTCCAGGTCACTGGGCAAGATGCCAGCCCAAGCACTGGGAGTTGACTGGCTGGGACCCGGGGAGGGGGTGGGGATGGGGAGGGAGGGGGAAAGGGGACTTCTCAGGGAGAAGGGTTTGGGAGGAGGGGAAAATCAGAAGCCCAGATGCAAAAGGTCAGATAAACCTAGTGTATCCCAAATGAGGGCCCAGGTAATGGAGTGAGGCCTCTAGAAGGAAGAGGGCTGCAAATCCCCAGGGAAGGTGAACTCTTCTCAGAAGGGCTGTGCCCTGGGCCCTAGAGAAGAGGCTGGTACCCCTGCAGGACTCAGCCAAGGTCAGTGCCCTACTCCGTGGACAGCGGACTCTGCTGCAAGACCTGCAAGAGATGAGGTAAGGGCACCCAGAGAGGAGGGTCCTGGGGGAGAGGGAAGAGGAGTCCCCACCCACCAACTTGCTTCTCTGCCGGAAGACCCCCCATCAGTCCTTTAATGCTTTCATCATCTCCTGAGCAGCAAGCACAAAGCCTGGAAAACAGGGAGGGGCGTGGGGCAGAGTTAGGTTTGTTGAACTGAGCTGAATTTAACTGAATCAAGTTTAAAGTTTTGAAACTCCTGGTTTAAACACAACTCCCTGAGACATTCCCACCCCAGGGAGGGTTAGTAAAATCGAGCCTTCCTCCAGTGATAGCTTCTGGAAGGAGGGGACATTTTGAGGAGGTTCTTGGAGGGAACACAACCAAAAGCAGGCCCAGGTGGGGGATGGGCAGTCCCTGACTTCATTTTACCCCCCTCTGGCCCCTTAGCATCTCACTCTAGGCCCAGGCCTCTGGAGTTACCCATGGAGCCATAGGGGTTGATGCCATGGGAGGAGAGGGGCTTCAGGCCATATGCTGTGGCTGCACCCCAACCCCAGCCCTCCTCTCTACATCTAGATTCCCTGGGGCTGGGAACATGAGGAGGAAGAGAATCTAAATCCCTGGGGGCCAGGGACGGAAGGCATAGCCCAGGGAGCCTGGGGTTGGGATGGACAGCTTAAGGGAGATGCTTCTCTGAGCTAAAGTGTCTCAAGGAGAAGCTCTGGGTTGGGGGGAGGACCACCAGTCCCCAAAAGGGGCCTTATGGGTGGTGCCTGTTCCTCACCCAGGTGCTGCCTTTGAGGATTATGGGAAATCCATAATTAGGTACTTTGGGTGCAATCAGAAGGGATAATGGGTTCTCTCCCTCGGTTTCCACTCTGTATCAGGGATGCAGCTGCTCACATGGCCTCAAGAGCCCAGGTCTTCTACCTGCCTGTGGGCACCAAGCATCATTTCTCAGAGCTGGCCCAGATCCTGAGCCTCCTGCAGAAGGACCTGCGGGGCCCAGCGGTGAGAGGGACAGGAGCGAGGACCACGGGGCTCAGCCTCCTTCTAGCACTTCCACAGCCCCAGGCCCCTCCTGCCTTTGCCCTTCCCGCCTGGGACTCCTGTCAGGCACACCTGTGTCCGTGTCTGTGTGTGCATGCACACGGGCATGCAGGCACAAGGATTGCATCTTCTCTCTGCCTTCTCTGCTCTCTGGAGAGTCCCACAGACTGTCAGTACCAGCAGGGCCCTGGAGATCACTTGGTCCAACTCCCACAGTGACCAGAAGATAAATGGGAATAGGCTGTGCCCAAGATCATTCAAAGCTTAGTGGTGAAATCCGCTCTTTCCTGTGCCCTACTCCATCTTGCTCTTTTCCTTGCCCTCTCCATCACCTTGTCTTTTGCTCTGTATTTCTCTCTCTCACTTATCTCTAGAGCCTTCGGTCCCCTGAAGATCCCAGGTCCCAGGCCCTCCTGGCTGTTCCCACAAATAGGGACATAGGACCTGGGGTGGGGAAGCAGCTTTGTACCCTGCCCCCTCTGCGAGTTCCCTGGATGAGAGCCAGGGTACCCCAACACTGAGAGAGGGAAACAAAACCCCACAGTGGTCCAGATTCTAGGTCCCCTCCCTCCTTCTGAGTAAGAAGCTGATCTAAGATCTTAGAACATCTCTTTTCAGAGAGCAGCAGCCAAGGACCCTCGCTCACCTGGCAGGTCCCCAAGGGTTTCCTCGTGCCTGCAGCCTGGCATCTTCCTGTTCTTCCTCTTCATCCAGACTGTAGGCTTCTTCTGCTATGTACACTTCAGGTGGGCATTCCCATGCGCAGGACTTCCCACACCTACCTGGCATCTCTTGGGTCTGGACCACAGAGATTCAGTTTGAGAGAGGGGATACTAAGATTCCCGTGGGGAGATCCACATGACTTACCAGCTGGCAAGGAGCACTGCCCAAGTTAGGGCCCATTTTTTCCATAGAGATGTGGACTACCTGCTCAGCTGCTGGTCCCATCTGAGTCCTCTCTTCACAGAATTCACTCTCTAATGTGAGAAACTGACAAGTAGCTAACAGTCACATCCTTTGTGATCAGGGCCATGATAGCAGGAAGCTCAGGGGCTTAAAAAGTGCTTGAAAAAGCACTAGAGCCAGCTTGGGGAGATCAGGTAATCACATGGAAGGGATATTTCATATGGATCATCAAGGCAACTAGGAATGTTTCAAGCCCAACAAGATAAGTAAAAGCATTGATGTAGAGGAAACATCATGAGAAAAGACGTGGAAGCATGAAAAAATATATATATATTTTGGAGAAAAAGTGGCAAGTTTGGTACTGCTAGAGCTAAATGTTTGTGAAACTGGGCAAAGAGAATTTAACAGTTTGGGGGCATGTCACAGTTTATGCTTGATGAATGTTTGTAAACGAGTAAGACATTTAGAGATGTAAGATGTGCTAAGGAGCTCAGAAATGGGGCAGTCCTTGTCGGTGGTTTTTCAAGACAAGGAATCAGTGCAGGCTGTGATGGTCCTGGAGGAGGAGTGGAGTATGCTGAATTTCAAAAGCAGAATGGGAGAGGAGATGGCCTGCAGCTGCGCAGAACAGCAAAGGTATGAGGGTGGAAATGATGACAGGCTTATGTTACACAGGAGTGTGATGGTAGTCATAAGGCTGGAGCCACCTGGACAGAATTTGAATACCAGGAAGAAAGTGTGGTACTGATGGAGCAGACCAAGGTGTCACAGAAGTTCTCAGAGCAGGGGGTGCTGTGGTCCAGGGAGTGTAGGGTGGTGAGTGCAGTAAATATAAAGATCCTGGTCTCAAGAACCCAGAAGGGAGAAGCCCAAGTGACTGTCTTCTCTCCCTGGCAGCAAGCAGAAGCTGGACAAGGGCCTTCAGGACTATTTGTCCACATGCAGCCTTCCTCTGAGTTCTACACCACAAATCCCTAGGGTCTTGGGGGCTCTTCGGAGGCAGCCCTTCTCCCCCAGCATACAGGCGTGACCTCCTTCGAAGCCCTGATGAAATGTCCACTTCTCATCACTAGGAAGTCAACATGTACCTGGGGGTAGAGGGTTTGGCTGGTGTCTTCTGCCTCTGGGTACCTAGCTCCTACCCACACCTTAGCTTTTGGGGACATCCACCCTTATTAAAGGCAATTTCTCTCTTCCCATGCTTTGATATGCTCATTTACCTTCCAGTATCACCTTAATCTCTGAAGACTTCAACTTCTTCCAGATGGTCACTGGGAGTGGGCTCCAAGCAGGCAAGGAGGCCCAGGGCTGGCTTGACTGCCAAAAAACCAGATACCCCATAGGCCTGAACTCAGGACTATGGTGGGAGATGGCATCACTAATGTGTATAATTCTGTCCCCAAATTCACCCAAAACAAGGAAGGGTGCCTCCAAGTGCCCTTCCTGGTCCAGCCCAGCCAGCATCACCAATGAACAACTCTCTCCCTGCTCCCTGGAGCTCCAGGGGTCAGCAGGGCAGGCGCGTGACCGAGAACTCTGAGAGGCAACCAATGGAGCCATAATTGGGATTCCCCACTCTCTGGTCTCCCTCCCTTTCTCAGCGTCAAGCTCTTTGGGCAGCTGCTAGGGCGGCGGGTTGGAAAGAAGGTTGGGGCAGAGCCCAGGGCTACTCGCACCTCCCAGCTGAAATCCTGGTTATCAGCCATCCGGGGGAGAAGGAAGTAGAGATAGCAGGGTTCTGGGGCGCATAAAAGCACAAGTCATTCCCCTGGGGAGCGCCCCCCCCCCCCTTTAATGGCAGCCCCAATCCGTTGTCAGCAGTGCCCAGCGGAGCTTGGCATGGAAGGAGGCACGTTGGGGAGGCGGGAGTGAGGCGCGGACACGTGGTCCAGTCTGCTCAGCCCCGTGCATGCCCCCCGCCCCCTGTGAGGAGGGGTTTGGGGCTATGGAGGCGGGCAGGGGCGGGCGGTGGGCGGTGCAGAGCGTGGGGCGCCTGCCTGCGGCGGGAGCTGTCCCTGAGACCTAGTGCTGAAGTAGGAGCGGACGTGCCTGGGTGCCCGCCGCGTGGTAACCGGCGCCCGGTGCCCGGGTCAGCGAAGACCATGGCGTTCATGGTGAAGACCATGGTGGGCGGCCAACTGAAGAACCTCACTGGGAGCCTGGGGGGCGGCGAGGACAAGGGGGACGGGGACAAGTCGGCCGCCGAAGCGCAGGGCATGAGCCGAGAGGAGTATGAGGAGTATCAGAAGCAACTGGTGGAAGAGAAGTGAGTGGCATCCCTTCCTGGCTCCAATGGCCCTCCCCATCCCCCAAGAGGCCCCCGGCCCACCCTTAGGGCAGTCTCAGACCCCGAGCCCCTCCCCTACTTTTCCAGACTAGGTAAGGGCCGGGCCCTCTAGGCTGCCCCCAGAGCCACCCCATGTCTAACCTAGAACCCCGCTCCACTTTTACATTCGGGCCCAGAGGGAGTGGGGGCAGGGGCGACAGGGGCCTGAGACGATGTGGGGGCACGTGCATTTCTGACGAAACAAGTAATCCCTTAATCCGATCTGGTCTCAGCCGTCTGTGTCTTCCAACTGGAGCTCCTCTCAGCCTGAGGCTCAGAGAAAAGCGCTGCAGCTGAGGGAGAATCAGTCATGGAGACAGATCCTGAGATGAGGGCACTCTTGTGTGCGGACAATGCTGGGACAGAGATGTACCTGGAGTGGAGTTAGGGGCTCAGTTCCACACTAGGCTGCTTGGGTCAGATCCTGGCTTCGCTTCTTTTTTGCTGGGTGACCCTAGGCAAGTTCCTTAACCTTTCTGTGCCTCAGTTTCTTCTTCTGTAAAATGTGGGTGGTGATAAAACATGCCGTATATGTTTATGAGGGTTAATACTTAATGCACATAAACCCCTTAGCAAGACACCTGGCACATGGCAAACCATTAAATGTTAGCTATTATTTCACTTAATCATGATAACAGTTTTGTGAGCTGCAAAATCTTATCCTCATTTTACAAAACGGGAAAATAAATGATTTACTCAAAGACAAAAAGTGGTAGCTGAGCCAGGATGCGAACCCGTGTCTGTCCCAAATACTTTTCCCCACACTGACACAACCTGTCAGAAAAAGAAAAGACAGACCGAGTCAGATGCCACCTATGTTAGGGTCCGGAAAGCCAGACAGACGTGCCCTGATAGCTGCATAGGGCGACGTGTGTGGAGGCAATAAAGGGCACTGTGATACCAGGGAGAGACAGTGAAGATTGATCTTGGCTGGTCAGAGCACCCAACATACCGGCCGGCGGGGGTGGGAGCCAAGTAAACTTCGGCTAGGACATAGAGACCCTTCCCGCCGCCTTCCTCGCAGGCCCCGCCCATTTTCTCAGCCCCGGCGGTGATTCCGCCCCCGGTGCCCCCACAGGATGGAGCGGGACGCGCAGTTCACGCAGAGGAAGGCAGAGCGGGCCACGCTGCGGAGCCACTTCCGAGACAAATATCGGCTGCCCAAGGTAAGCTTAGGACCCTGGGCTGCAAGACACATCCGGGACCCTGAGCTGTGGGCTCCGGACCCCTTTGCCGTACTCCTGGCACTGCAACGCTCAAGGAGTGTTTGATTAAATTAACGATTCTCTCACTCCTTCACTCATTCACGGTTAATTAGTGCCTGCCAAGGGCCAGGGCTTGACGCTGACAGGTAGCCCAGTGCAGATGGGTTTGTGTTTCTGGAGTCAATCCAGGCCCCTTCTCTCCTCCAACCCCCACTCACCCAACCCAGAGTCAGGCCTAGGCAGATGAAGAGTTGGAAGGCAGTAGATTCTACCTCAGGGGTAAAATCTCTTGGCACTTCTAAACACCCAGGGAGGGAGGTGGACAGAGAGAAGGCAGCACCTTCTGTGTGCTTGATCTTCATGCCCTTACCTAACCCTTCAGTAACTCTGCCAGGTAGCTACTACCCACATCTACAGATAAGGAAACTGAGGCTCAGAGAGATTAAGGGACTTGGCTATGGTCATACACAGCCAGAGAGTGATGGGAGTGGGAAAAGAGATCAAGCCCGTACGTGCTGAGCCTGCACTTGCTCCCAGACCCCTGGTTCCTTCCAAAGTATGAAGTCTGTCTGCAGATAGTAAAATACCCCCTTGATTGCCCAAGTAGCTAGGAGGATGTCTCCTCTAGGCTCTGCAGCATCAGATGATCATGTAAGAGTTCTGCTCCTGTTGCCTAAGGAGGGAACTGAGGCACAGGCCACTCCCCCTGCCCAGAAGCTAGACTCTGAGGAGAAAAGGAAGCACAAGCTACACCTGAACTTGATCTTCCACTTGAATTGGAGGATTAGATATGTGAACGTCATATTCACTCATTCAGTACATGTTTACTGAGCCCCTGGCTGCCTCTGATTTCCCACAGGGCACTAGTCTTTTGAAAATCTCTCAAAGGAAGACTCAAACTCAGCTAGGAATGGATCATTCCTCAAATGCTTGCACTAAGGGTATAAGAGAAACAACTCTGCCATCAGAGAACTCTGAGTCCCCTAGGAGAGAGAAGACTTGGCTGTAACTGAGTAGGACATAAAGTGGAAAGCCCAAGAGCCCCCAAAGGGACAGGGAAGTGCAATGAACATCAGTAGGTAGGTGCTGTGCAAAGAGGACACAGACGTTGGAATGAGGGATACAGGTTTACATTTAGCTCCCCCACTTCCTAGTGCTGTGACTTTGGGCAAATTACTAAAGTTATCTGAGCCTCAATTTCCTTATTTGTAAAATGGAGAAAATAACACCTACCTCACAGTGGTGTTGTGAGCATTAAAAGCACTCAGCTCAGTGTCAGCCATGTGATAGGTGTTGGATGAATGGAATCCATCACTGTGATGGGTAACATTCTTCAGTGTAGTTGATGACAGTCAACACACAACTTAGCTGACTCAGTCTGACTCCGAAGTATTTTTATGTTGTCATTACTCACTGCGCTAGTGTCTCACCTTCAGTATCTCAGGGTGAAGTCAGGCCGTGTGAAAGGGCAAGGTCTCCATATCCAAGCGTCAAAAGCTTGATCCTGGTATGGAGAAGGGGGGCTGAGTTCACTGGAACCTGGAGTTCCAGAATCCTGGGGCCTGGAACACAGTCCAGGCTCCTCCTTGCCCCTCAACTCTGAGTCCCCACAGACCTGCAACCCCATCGCACCCCTTTCCCTCTTCCCTTCAGAACGAGACAGACGAGAGCCAGATCCAGATGGCAGGTGGAGATGTGGAGCTGCCCCGGGAGCTGGCCAAGATGATTGAGGAGGACACAGAGGAGGAGGAGGAGAGGGCCTCGGTCCTTGGGCAGCTGGCCAGCCTCCCTGGCTTGGACCTCGGCTCACTCAAGGACAAGGCCCAGAGCACATTGGGGGACCTCAAGCAATCAGCTGAGAAGTGCCACATCATGTGACTACTTCCCCTGGAGTTACCCACGGGGGTGACCAGATGGCTGGGCCCACACAAGCGCTGAGAGCATGTCTCAGCTTCCAGGGACCCATATCCCATCTTGGCTTTGTCTCCCTGCCCCAGGCCAGCCCCAGGACCCTTCTCATCCAGGGCTCCAGTCTGCCTTCTGCTCTCACCCTCTCCACTGGGAGCAAAGTTCCCATTCCTCACCCTACCCCTCAGGACCCACCATCCCTACTCAGCCTGGGAAGGTCTCCCAGGATTGTAGGAATAGACCTGACCCTCTCTGACCATGGCCCCAAGTTCCTGCACACAGGAGAACCCATAGAGGGACACACAGAGGGACACAGAGATCCTGGTGTGCTCAGAGGGGTATGTCACAGATGCATCCTGGCACACAGAGACACAAACACGGGCCAGCTCCCCTGGGTGCCTAGCTCCTCTAGACACCAACACTCAGATATGCTCAGGGGAGCTTTAAGCAGACACTCACAACAGACAGGAGGCCTGAGTTCAAGTCTCCACATTTACTCTCCTTAAAACCCACCACCCTTTCTGGGTCTCAAGTCATCGTCTATACAACTGGAATGGACTGGGTGATTTCTAAGACTTCCTAGCTTGGCCTCCCTGACCCTTGAGAGTCAGCCCCACATCCCTCCTTGGGTAGAGCAGCAGCTGCAGCCATAGTCTCAAGCGGCTGCCACTGTGGGCTCTGGCTCTTGGAAGCTGAGTGATGCTATGTGAGGGGCTTAGTGCCAAGGATGAAGCTGGCACTGAACAGTAGCCCAGGAGGCTCCAGGCCATCTCTGGGCCCAGGGCCCAGCCAATTTCTTTTCTGTTCCTGTAGAACTCTCCCTGGATTCCATAGCTGGATTTCCTCTCTTAGTTCAGTGAAAAATAAAAATTCCAAATGACTTGCCTATTTCACTTCTTACTAACCTCCAGGAGTCTCAGGTTTCACAGGCCCCTAACCTTGCCCTTGGAGGGGTATTCTCTACCTCCTCATCCACAGCTTCATAGGAGTGCCAGCTCCTATAAGATACTCAAGCAGTCACCTAGATGGGCTGCACCAGGGAAGGCAGGGCCTCTGGGGCATTACCTGAGCCTGCAGGAGGGGCTGACTCAACCACAGCTGTCTCTGGCACCTGTGCCGATCCCCTTCCACATCTTGGCCATCGAACGTGTAACAAAATGAAGGCAGGGCAACTGCCTTCCAGCCCAGGCACTACTGTGTGACTTTGAGCAGGTCCCTTTCCCTCTCTGAGCCTGTTTCCTCCCTCGCTGTGATATTAAGAGCCCCACTCAATAATAATAACACCTGGTTCACAGGGTGGCCATTTGTAAAGCCCTTGGCACATGGACCATATCAATAAATGGTAACTTGTTCTTAAAAAAAAAAAAGTGTAGAGTCCAAATCTCATCCTGCTCACCTATGTGTGTGTCCCGAGGGTGGGGGTTATCCAGGAGACCAACCAGGAGGCTCTGCAAGCAGGCCATCTCAGAGGCCTGCGAGGAGCAAGGTGCTACAGGCAGATCCTGGTGCCCCTGTTTCACACAGGACTGTAGAGAAGCCAGCCAAGATTTATAGGCAGAAGAGCCATCTTGGGGTTTGGTTTCAAGGGCAAAGCTTCCATTAGGTTCCTTTGTAAAATAAGAACAAGAAACATAAAACCTGTGCAGTAGAGGTAATGTGGGGAGGGAGAGGTGGGAGAGAAAGAGAGGACGATGAGTTAGGATGGGAGAAGACCCTATGGAGCTTTAACTAACCAGCCCAAAGAGAACAAATCAAACCACCAAGGAATAACAACAATCTCCATGAGCTGGCAGTTTCGGTTGTGGGGGCAGGGAGGGACGCAGGCCCCGGATCTGGGCAGTGATGCTCAGCTGTCACGCTGGGTCTTCTCTCTTGAACACCCCAGGGAAAGGGGCCTGGGCTGCCCCCAAGGAGGGTCACGGGACAAAAACCCCTCCTGACCTTCCTGGAGCTAGAGGAGACCAAGTTCTGGCCCCAGGTTGTGGGGGGTGGGGCATGGGCCACCTCGGCAGCATCAGCAGCAAGGCCCACGTCAGCACTCCGCCCTCCAGGGGCCTTCTGCCTAATGGGACTGGACAGACCCTTTCCCCTCAGTGGTTTGCAGGACCAAAAGCGAAAGAGCAGGGATGCGGGCCGTGGGGAGGCCGGGGAGTGAACACTCACTGAACCCTCACAAAATGGGCTGGCTGGGGCCTGGGGTTAGGGAGTGGGAGGGGGCCAAGCCCCCATTCTGGCTCCTTGCTCACAGCCTGAGAACCCTGAGGGGCCCTGACCTGTCTGCCTGTCCCTGGAATTGAGGTGGAGAGGGCAGTGAAGGCTCTGGGGCTCAGGCAGAGATGGGCAAGGAGGGTGGGCTGAGGGGTGCACAGGCTCTGCTCGCCTCCCCACCTCGCTCTTCCTTCCCCTGCTCTCTGAACTTCCCTGTCAGCCCACGGCCCTCTCATCTCCAACCCTCAGTCTCCTTCCTGGCTCTCACCCACCCAACACCTACGCCCTCAACGTGAGGCTGACCTGGCCGAGCTGGAGTGCCCCCTGCATCTGCCGCACGCTCAGCCCTCAGCCCCGCAGTCCTCCCATCCTGCTTCTACTCCCACTTAGACCATCACTTTCTTGATGACTAGTCCATCCTCCGGGTGTGATGTGACAGCCACAAAGCCACTCACCACCAAAACTTTCCAGACCGATGCAAGTCCCACCATTAGGGCACCATAGTTTAGGGAAGGTATCATTCTTCTCCCGGCCCCTCCCTCCTGTTCTCTCCTTTCTTCCTTCTCACCCCGCAGGCAGTCTGAGGATACAGGACATGCTGACAGGTGATAAGACAGCCCCTCCAACCCTCTCACTCTTTCAGGAGGAAGACAACAGAGCTGGCCGGCCTGCTCCCTCTCACCCCCACCCTCAGGCTCTCTGGCTCCAGAAACAGGGGACTTCAGGGAGATAAGTGGCGACCCCTGGCCCCTGCCAGGCTCAAGCCCCCTTCTGCCTTCACCCCTGCAGACAGCCCAGGCCTGGTTCCCAGAGGGAGGAGGGGTACAGAGAGAAATGACTTTCTGGAGGCCAGTCGATCTCCAGGGAGGAGCTGGAGAGGGTGGTGATGGGTTTGGAGTTGAGAGGCTCTTCCCTTCCCCCAGTGGCCATATGGTCCCTCCTCCAACACTGGAGGCCCCGGCAGGGGCAGGCAATGGGACGTCTGGGGGATGTCCATTTGCTGAGCCCGAGCTGCTGGCAGTGCCTACTGACCCAGCTGACTCCTGAGGCTGGGCTGGGGGTGGGGAGCCGCACATGAGGGGAGTACGAGGGAACCATGGAGCCTGCTGCCCCGCCTCCCACCCGGTGCCTGCCAGAAATCGCTGTTCCCAGAATCCGTGTGAGGCTTGGAGCAAGGGAGCCAGGCTGGGCTAGGTCTGGGGAAGCAGCAACGCTGAGGCTGCCTTGTCTCTAACCAACAAGAACCGTGCCTGTGTCTGTTCGATCATGACTGCAAGTCTGTGTGGGGTCTGCATGGGATGTGAGTGTTTTTGTAGGTGTCTGTGGCCCGTGGCCTGTTAGTATCTGTGTATGTGTGGCGGGGGTGGGTGTGAGTTGCTCTGGGGAAAGTGCCCCCTTCTTTCACACCCCAGCCTCGGGGTCAGGCCACCTCCCTCTTAGGGAGGGCCTGGATGGTAGCTGGCCTCTGAGGACAGCAGACCTTCTAGACGGCGTCCCTCAGGAGCCGAGGTTCTGTGTCCTCCTCACCCTAGCTGGTCAGGCCGGCCAGACGCCTGGGTCCCTCAACCTGCTCCAGAGGCCCATCTGCTTCTCCCAGGGCTGGCCCCTTGGGTGACAGAGGGCCCAGTGCTGGCTGGGCTGGGGGACTTAGTGGAGGTGAGGGCAGGGCAGGGTGAGCACCCAGAGGCTGGGAGGGAGAGGTGGCCTGCCCTGTCTTGGGCACTCTCAGAGTGTTAAAGGTGAGAGATGGAAACTCTTGCTCCTAGGGAAAAAAACTTATTAAAAAAGATTAGCATATTTCCCACAGGCCTCTGTCATTTAAAGAAAGTCCTGGGGAGCCCCACCTCCTCTGGCTGGGCCGCCTCCCCCCTTGGCAGGTGGCTTAGACACCTTCCCCAGGGCCTCCTCCGCCAGCCTCTGGCTTCAGGTCTTTCCTATACCCAGTGCCCCCATGGGGGCCCACTTCCCTCCACAATCACATGTAGAATAGTATCAGACCCCTGTCCTCAGATCGCCAATGCAGACATCACAAATAGAAACTGGGGCCTCCAGGGCCAAGCTTTTACCCCATTATCCTTCTATTCGATTAGTCTTTCACAAACCCCATCCTTCCTCATTCCCACTCTCCCTCCCATCCATTTCTCTCAATTTATCCACACAACTGGATCCATTCATTCTCCTCCCTCCTTCTCATTTTACTCAGAGGGTTTTCTGTCCAGCCCACTCCCAAAAATAATCTGAATGCATTCCTCTGAAAATAACATTTTTTGAATTCTGTGTGCCAGGCTCATTTAATCCTCGCAGGTTCCCACGGGGCATTTACCTTCATCCTCATTTTACTGAGAAACAGGCTACTCAATGGGTCCCAAGCTTCAGAGCCACAGATCAAGGCCAGGAGTTTAGCTCTGCTTCCTGCCTTCCAGGTCACTGCTCCACACTGCCACCCAACGGTCAGGCTTCTGGAGAAGTTAGCCCTTTAAGGGAACTCGGGCCTTGGTGGCTGCCCAAGGGGGCGAGCTCCATCTCCCTAAGTCCCCAAAGATGCTCCTCCCACCCGAGGGTCGGGGGAGGGCTGCTGGAAACTACCCCAACTTGGGGGGCCCTGGGAGCTGAACATGAGCACAACACACCCTAGAGGATGCCCTTTCCCTAATCTGGCTCTCTGGCCCAGGGTGAGAGGGGGCGGAGACACCGGGTCCTGTCTGGGACGAGCAGTGTGCAGCACAGACATTCAGCAGAATCACTCTGGTCACTGGGCCCTTCTCCCCGTGCAGACAGGAAGGGCCTTCCCTGGGCTCTGAGGCCTGCGCTTGCGGCTCCCCACTGCTCTCCTGGACGGTGGGAGGCCTGGTAGTAGGTCAGCCTGGCTCTCCTGGAAACCCTGGGGCTGAGGGCAGGGGGCAGATGTGGCTTTCCCTCCCCCCAGCCTATGACCTCCCCCAGCCTCCCGCTCCACCCAGCTTTTCCTGGAGCCCCTCTAGCCCCAGCCTGTGAGCTGGGGCTCTCTCTGCTGTTTTTCCCAAGGCAAGAAGAGAAGAAGAAATTCAGAAAATAATTTAATAGAAAAACAATGAATTATATTCTTTACACCCAGTCTCCTATAGGGAAGGCAGACAACTCTTGCCCCAAGGAGGCATTTAAGGACAGAAGGATTAGAAATCACTAACACCCTCTCTGATTGTTTAGAAAAGAAAAGGCTAAATAACTCCAGGTAGACATATTCTTTCCAGGTTAAAGACACTTTGTTCTCCTGGAAGCCCACGCAGGGGCTTAAGGAGAGAGCGACAGTGCCACTGGAGAGATGGGGAGAACCCAGGCCGGGAAAGGGGAGGAGCTTGCCTGGGGTCACACACTGGTGGAGCAGCCGTGTCAGACCCAGGGCCAGGTCCCTGGATCACTGGTTCCCCTGGGGCCCGCATGCCTCCCCGTCCCAGGCCTGGACCAGCTCTGCAGTCAGTACCGGCATTCCTCAGAGGGATGAAGGTGGGAGGGATGAGGATTGAGGACCCCTCCCCTTGTGCCCCCCAGACCAGGGCAAGAACAAGGCATGGGTTTCTCAAATTTGCCCCATCTCTACCAAAGATATTGTTTTCATGCATGAAGGATAATCTTAAAATATTGAGAGGGTAGGCCGGGGTCAGCTCCCGGAAGACTGGTTGAGCTCTGCAGGGCTGAGTGCATATGGTGGGATGGATGGTCCCTGAGGGGTCTTGGAAGCCCTGTTCCAGTGCACAGAGGGAGGTGAGGCTCCCAGGAAAGACAGGGGTGGGTACAGCTGCCTGCTGGCAGGGAGTGAAAAAAGCAGGAGTGCCCTGCAGAGGGCCCTGGCCCTCATCTCAGAGCAAAACCAGAAATCAACAGGCTCAGCACCCAGCAACCACCAAACAAAAGTCACGTGACAGAAACACACTTCTCCCAGAGTTCTCCCCACCCCAGGCCAAGGCCCCATGCTCCCGGCACACACCACGGGCTCTTAGACTCTCTAGGGAGTTAGGAGTCGCCCAGGGGTGCTGGGGATCCTGTGGTATGCGGGGGTCCCAGAATTGCCCATCCAGGAAGCCTGCTCCTTAGTGTTGCTGAAGGCCACAGAATTCTGGGGGCCAGCTGGGGTGTGTCCCCAGTTCCCAGTGATCTGTCCGATCATCCTTCAGGGTCACTGCAGAGTACAAGCTGCGGAGGGGAAGTGGGGAGCGTCAGTCTCGGGTCTCCGGCAAGAGAGGCAGAATCTAGGGCTGCCCCAGTCTTCATCCCTCCTCAGGTGAAGGGTCAGGCCCCAGGGCAGGACTCACAGCTACGAACAGACTCCGACAGCCCCTCTTTGTCCAGGGTCTCGGCTTCCCAGTGAGACTCTTTCATCTGCAGAACATAAAGGACAGACTGTGAGAAGAGGCCTTCAGACAGTAAGTAACGAGAGGGAGTCACAGCACAGGGAGCAGGGGACAGACAGCCATGGGCAGAGAGGAACAGAACGCACAAAGCTTCGCCCCAGTGTGGGTCCCCACATGCCCACCTTGACCTGCTCCTTCAGGTACTCAGCCCGAGCCATGAGATTCTGAACCTGCCAAGGGAAGACATGCCCAGGGACGCGGGGTGAGGAGAGGCCTTCAAGTCAAGCTCCTTCTCACTCCTAATGCTCCCTGGGATCCTCTGCCTCATCAGAACAACTTGCCTGAGTCCTTCTCTGCCCCTTCCTCCAGAAGCCTCCTGACTGCTGCTCAGTTCCCAGACCCTGCCTGTCCCTCTGCCTTGACCCAAGCACCTGAGCCCTGATGACGTGCATGGGAGTCACCAACTTAGCAAGTCTGTGAGGTTTGACTCCCAGACCTGGGGCACCTTGAGGGAACCCAAGGAGATCCCCACACATGGAAGCAGGGCAAATGGGGAAGAGGAACCCCACCCCCCCCATCCCCACCGA